>NC_043978.1:40091608-40421608 GCF_902148855.1 Sphaeramia orbicularis
TAAAACCCTCAATGACTGATGAACACACTTGTTTTAGTGAAGTTATTGATACTTTTGCAATAAAAGTCACTTTTTTTCTGATATAATAACCCTCAGTTTTTACATGAGTTTTTTGAACATCTAACAGATCAGTGAATTAAATATAAAATACCTGATTTTCACTGAAATATAGAAAATACAGAGGATAAGATTATAATAAATGATGATAAATTCGGACTGCCGCAAAAGTAGTGCTCAGTCTTTATGGATTATTTCAGAAAATGAATTCCCTGGTCATATTATTGTGTATTTTCCAGGTTCCTGCAGGGTCTTAAAAGTCTTAAAAGCCTTGAATTTATAAATCTGCATTTAATACCTTAAAAAAGTCTTTAAAAGATATTAAATTTGATATGGTAGGTCTTAAGTTATGTTGCCATAAACTTATTGGCTGTGTTGTGTTTAAATGTGTCTGGGAAATTTTCAAGCTGTAAAGAAAATAACGTTATTCTACTCATTTTCATCCGTTCCAACTCAACGATTTATAATAATAATAATAATAATAATAATAATAATAATAATAATAAAAAAATTTTATTCATAGGTGACTTTCTTGGCACTCAAGGACACCATACAGCAAACAGGAGAGTAAAAACAAGTAAAAAGTGAGTAAGAGTAAAAAGTAAAAGGCAGGTTAACGCAATTGTGGTCACAAAGAGAAAGCGGTCCTACACATAATAATACATCAAACTTATATAATGCTTTTTTTGACACTCAAAGACGCTTCACAAACAAAGAGAACAAAGGGGCTCAAGAAAATGCAAGTTTGAACGGGTGAGTTTTGAGTAGCGATTTGAAGTTTTATATTGAGTCCGAGTTCCTGATGTTTTGATGTTTTATATCGAAATTAGGAACCAATTATCACAAACTTTGCAGCCCCCGGTGAGAAATGACTCAAGGTTTTGGAGTAAATAAATACATTTTCCTAAATTCTATGAGTCCCAATTTGTTGCCAGTATGGTAGTGAAATAGGCTGTGAAATGGGCATTAAACTCTGTTCTAAGTAGCCTTAAAAAGTCTTAAATTTCACATGTGGAACCTTGATTTTACACTGACATTCCCAACCCAATAAAACAGCTCAGTGATGCATTTGAGGTCCCAACCGTCTGTGTGAAAAGGCAGCAGTGACATATTCAAGGGTCGTCGTATGTGAGAGGTGGTGTTCGTCAGTCTGCCAGCCTCAGTGTCCGTCTGCATCTAATGTCCTTTGGCTTTCTCCCCATCTGCTGACCCTCAGTTGTCAACTTTGACCGCTTCTGCATCTGTCAGTGCTGTGGGCGCTGTTGGTCTTCAGATAGCTGCTGCAGATATTGATGTCTAGATTCATGGGATAGGCTTTTGGTCAAAGTCTCAAGGCTGGTTCACTGTAGTCCTGACAGCCCCTGGAGCCAAATCTGGCTGAAAACTCAAACTGGTCAAATGTGTAAGTGGGTACTACTGGGTATTTCTGGTGTTTCATGTTGTGACCAGATTTTGTGATGACACCATGCTCGGTATTACTTTACTTCCAAGAGAGAAATCTACAACGGGGATTTTAAATTACACGACTGTTTCCGAGGTCCAAGGTTATTATCGTTAATGAAAACTAATGAAATGACAAAAAACTAGAATTGTAAAAAACATTTTCGTTAACTGAAATAAATAAAAACTACAATTAAAAGAGAAAACGATAACTAACTGAAACTGTATTGCGCGCTTCCAAAACTAATTAAAACATATAAAAATTATGGATAAAATTCCCTTCGTTTCCGTCTTTGTCAATGTCGGATTGATATGAAATCGATTTATTTCCCTCAAGCTATTTTAGCTAGCGGCACCATACAGCACTTCACGGTCCGTCACTTCTCGTCACTTGTCGTTTAGAGTGGTCTTCTCATCCCCACTCTACCTGGAAACATGGAGACTAAAGTTGGGAAAAAGCAGAAGAGTCCTGTCTGGGATTTATTTGAATACGACAGCGAAGAAGATAAAAGATATGAAAAATTAAAACTAATACTAAAACTAAGCATTTAGACCAAAATGAAAACTAATAAAAACAAGCAAACCTGCTCTAAAAATGAATCAAAACTGAATTAGAGAAAAAAAAGTCAAAACTAAATAAAAACTAAAGTATAATGAAAAATCCAAAACTATAGAACCTTGCCGAGGTCAAAGGTGAACTTTTTTGCTGCCACTTTTAACCTCAGCTCAAATGCTTTCCTTTGCATTTGCTCTTAGTATCATTCAACTAAGCACATCGTCTTTAGTCAATAGAAATATAGAGTGACGTTCCAGCCCTTCTGGTTGTTCCCATGGGACCACATTTCAGAATTATTTTACAGTAATAGTGAGAAACAAGTATTTTTTTTTTTTTTTTAATATATGTATCCTGTTTGAATTATAACATAATTTACGGATATAATGGCTGTCATATTGCTGTAAAAATGATCAAGTATCAGACTGTGAAAATATGTAAATGTAAAGAATACACAACAAACTGAAAGTCACTGAAAACGTCTCAGTGGCTTCAACATGACCAGACTGTACAGGTCTAAGCATCTTTTGATTCTTTTTCACCTCTGAAAATACCTCTGCAACAGCCGTTCTTAACAACACTAATAGACTGCACTGTGTTTTTAGTTATTACCCCAACCCCCCGAAGGGGAGACAAGAGGTATTGTTTTTGGTTCAGTTTGTTTTTTGTTTGTTAACACTTTAGCAGTAACATTATTGGTTGAATTCATACCAAATTGGGTTTATAGATTGCCAGTGACCCAGAATAGATGTGATTACATTTTGGGAAAGTAGGTTAAAGTGCAAATTTTTAATGGATTTTTGAAGTTTTTTTTTCCCTCAATTTACTTATAATGGCTGAAATGTGTCTATGCTGACATCAGCACATGCATGGACAGGATGACAAATGCTGGATCCATGCCAGAATATGCTACAATATGTGCAAGGGGCGGGGTTTGTTGTGACTGGCACCACTTGTTTTATCTATTTTACTTGTTTTTTTTGGTCGTAGTGTGTTTTTGGGGTGTTTTTAATGCTTGGGGGTGTTTTTTACTTCTTTCTAACAGCCATTACAAAAGACAAATGTCTGTTTTTACTTGGTAGAGACAATAAAGTTATCTATCTATCTACAGTCTACTCTCGTTATACCGCCAACTTCCGTTCATGGCCAAATTGGCGGTATAACGAAAATGACGTTACAACGGGTTGCGTCCATAATGTGCATGTCTTTACTATATGATGTCTATGCTGCCTCCGTTAACCCGTTCTAATTGCGTTTCTAAATAAATCTTGATTCTGTTATGTTGTAGGGGATCATTTAAAGTGGGGAAACATTTTAAGCATTATTATACCGTGTCGCGAAATGACCCCCATCTTGAGGCTTTGGCTTAATCCCACGTCCTCTTCCCGACATCCTGATCTACTGAGTGTTCTGCGATAAATGAACGGTGGCCGTTCCGTAGACCTACTCATAGCTTGTCGCGATCAGCGTCTGGCGCGTTTGTTTCAGTGCATTGTTAAAATTTATGTGTACTCGATGGCAATCACGCTGGCGGTATAACGGTCAGGAAATCAATGGTATAAGTGTTGTTTGTGCAGGGAACTGGGCTGGCGGATGGCGATAGGCGGAAATGGCGGTATAATGGCGGGCGGTTTAACGAGAGTAGACTCTATCTATCTATCTATCTAAATACTTTTATACTGTTACTATTGTTCTCTTATGTAGATATTTGTATTCTTTTACTTTTATCCTTTTTGTGCTGATTCTGAAATAAAAGACAAGTTGTTTGTCATTTGACATCATCTCTTTTCATATGTCTACTAATTTTTTCACCCATTAATCGAATCGAATCAAATAAAATGATTGGTAGATTAATAAATAACAAAAATAATCAATAGCTAGAGCTCTAGTTACCGTCAGCTGTTTGGAGTCTTGTGAATATCTTCTGCAGTATTTTATAATATCCCAAGACGATTTTTATGATACAATAGTTATAGATAGGGACATTTCATTAGTTTTATTTAATGATGAACTGTGAGGAAAATTGTTGTTTTTTCTTGTGACACTTTTTCTGTCTCCCTGCAGTTCAAATACACATCTGCTTCTGTACATTTATGCTCTATTTAAATAGATTTCTTCAAGATATCCATCCATCCATCCTTCCTTCCTTCCTTCCTTCCTCCCTCCCTTCCATACTTGTTCGTTCTGGTGTGTCAGATGTACTCCACTGTGTCATTTCACACCAAACTACATGCTACTTTACTATCTGTACAACAAACTGCAACTTCCTTCACACGGAAAATTATTTTTTAAATTGTCAAACACCGTATATATAAACTGTGATACAAATCAAATGGGATGAAAAATTAATTGCCTCTCACCCTTGACTACTGTTCATATTTATTTTATTTATTTCACTTAAGTCCCGTGGGGCACACCGTATGAGACTTCAACTCTCCGTAACTGGAAAACAGAAATTAGTACACCACAGCTGAGGGATAATTGCTTACAAAGCTATTACCATTTAATGTTACAGTAAATTAACATCAGCGACAGGTAATTTTATCTGACGCAAATGGAGTTCACCACTGCCCAAATGAAGCACACTCCCCGATATAGTATCCACCGTAGAGATGCACAGTACTTTAGACTAAGTCAAGTAAATTATTGACCTGAGCTAATACAGTAAATGTAATTCATTATTCTGCTCTGGCCTGTGAGTGCATTTTGTTGCATAATGCAGCAAGATGAGGAAAAGCTGCCCAGCATACTAAGCACTGCTTCGGTGTCTCTTTGAGATTTAGATTAACAAACACCAAATGCTTTACTGTTGGTGATACTAAGCATATACTGCAGGTATAAAATATGACTTCACCTCCATTACTATGAATGCAATGTGGCACTTACATTTGCTACCTAATGAATAGACTACTTGTATGGTTATCCCCAATATCAAGGAAATATTGGTGTGCATTTAAACGTAGCAAGGATATGAAAAGGACTTGTTTTTTTTTTTCCGCAAGAGCCTTATTCTTCCTTTCAGTGTCTTCTCTACTGTTCACTTTTTCCCTTCATCTTTTTCTTTTTCTTAATGGGAAGCATCTATCACAATGAAGCCTCTGCGTTCTTGTACACACCACACATACTTACACTACACTTAAAATAGCTCTCTGGTGGTATCAGCACAGCGTGAACAGTATGCATGTGTAACTCTACAATTTCTTCAGTGTAATGTCTGGTACAGCGTGTTTCCCATCTGTCAGCACAGGTACAGTGTGTTTTATGAGCACTGAGCTGAGGGGCAACTTCATTTACAGTGCAACTTCACACGCCCTGTCAATCTTAGCATCTCACACATACACAGTATTCACAAACAAACACCACGAGCCCTAGATTGTATATTGGGTATATTGTGATGAATTGGATGACTTTGTTCAATGTTTGCCCTGTAGGCTACAATTAACTTTAACATGACTCACATGGACAAAATGATCTAATGCAGCGTTAAATACACAAAATTAAGATTAATGTGTCTATCTTTGTGTTCTTGTTAAAATCCATTACTATTTTGGTTGAATTAAGTTAAAATAAAATTAACCCATACAACAATGTAGGATGAGGCTGTGTGTGTTTATATAGGCGTGTATGCGTCAGTAATTATAATCATAAAAATGAAAGAAAAATAAATGATCCCCATGGAAATATATTCTCTAAAGGATGGAAACACACATGTGAAAGGGTATAGATATAGAGAGAATAATAAATCAAGAAGAGAGCATTTTCTTTAACACCAGAGTATAAAACTGAATGTTATAATTAACTGTGTGCAGCTCTGTCGTGTTTTGCACACTTTCAGATTTTAATTTTCAGCTCTGAATAAACAAATCTACAAAAATACCAATAAGACACTTTCTCAGATATTACTGCTGGCGTCCTTTGGAATGTTTGGGTAATAAATGGCAACATCATGATGAAGAAATTACTTATCTCTCTGAAGTGGAGGAGGAAAACAGTAATTACTGTAAATTATACATCATTATCCTGGCAGGATAATCATCAACGTGCTTGGGTTAGCAGTCTTACATTAATACTCTAAGTTCTAGGTAGAAACCCACCGGTGAAAGCAACAGTTTGCACTGTGTCCAAAAATTTGCTGGATTAAGTATATGTCGATGATGGCGCTTTCATCCAAGGCTAATGCTTTGATTGTAGTCGATGCTGATGTTCGCTGTCATCTTCGCTTACAAAGACTAGAGCAGTTTTTGTTGACATGAATAATCTTTTTGACATTCATACTGCTCACTCCAAAATGTAGAGAAAAAAAATTAATAAACAACGACAGTCTCAAACAAGTTAAAAATACATGTGCTGCTTTGAGCTGTCAGTGGATTCAAGAGGTTCTGACGATGAAATGAAGTTTTGGTTTAGCATCGTCAGAAAACTTTACAGTATTTCTCTCCAACAATGCAAGTTACAGTTGTGCTCATAAGTTTACATATTCTGACAGAATGTGCATGAGGACAGTCTTGGATGTTCCAACATGGCAATGACCCCAAACACAAGGACAAGTCGACCTGTGATTGGCTACAGCAGAAAATGTGAAGGTGAAGGAGTGTCCATCTCAGTCTCCTGACCTCAGTATCATTGAGCCACTTTGGGGAGGTCTCAAACATGCCGTTCATGCAAGAAAACTCAAAATCTTAAAGGGTCATATTTTGCTAAACCCACTTTTATTAGTCTTTGGTTTTATTTGTGTATTTGGACCCTAATAGTTTAAAAAGTTTGAATTTGAACCCTCCAGGTGCTGGAAAGCTATCTTTATATTCATTTTGGCAAAAATTGCATGGATTTTGCAACCTGTTTTAATGCCTCCTTAATTTGTTACATTTACAACTAGTTACATCACAACATTTGCACATATACAGTAAGGTCAAAACTTCCGATGAACATTTATCAGTGTACGCCAAAATTGTTTGTCAGCAGCAGCGGTTGTCATCCATACTGAAAATATGTCCAAACTTCGAGCCGATTACCTAAAATGTTCAGTTGTTGGTTGAACAGGACAGAGCAGCACAGTCAACAACCTGGAGGGGTGGGGTCATGTGCATTTAAAGGGCCAGCGCTCAAAACAACCTTTTGGTGTCATTACTCAGAAATAGGGTTGAAGATGGACCTGTGGAGTTGAATTAATGAAGAATTCAGACCCAAACATAGCATTTACAGTTTATGTAGACCACAGGGAAATGTTTTAAAATGCATAATTCCATTAAAAAAAAAAAAAATCACTCCTTTAAAGGAACTGAAGGTGTTTTGCCAAGAAGGGGCAGCTTTACCATCTGGCAAAATAAAGAGCCTCATCCACAAACCACAAAAGACTCCAAGCTGTCATTGATGTTAAAGGGGTCGATACAGAGGATTAAGAACTAGGGTATGGAAACTTTTCATTAGGGTCATTTGGATAGTTTCTGTTGTCAGTATGATTTAAAAAGAGCACACACATTTGTTTGATAATAAATGGCTTCACCCAACCACTAAAAGTAAAAGAAAAGTTTTTGTATTATCTTTCATATTCTCTGAAAAATGGTCAAAGAACTACAAATTCAGCTAGGGTATGTAAACTTATGAGCACAACTGTATACTGTGGAGAATTTTCAGCTTTAAAGGGAAAAAATGGATTTTTTTTTTTTTTTTTTTAGAAAAACTGGGAAAAATAGCCTGACTGAAGCACAGAAGTTGAATTCCTTGGGTATTTTCTTGTGAGTCAAAAACTGAAGAATTTGACAATTGAATGAACATTTAAAACACAATGCAGTGTTTTTCTCCTGGCCTTGACTGTTGCACCTTGGGACTTTATTTCCTTGGAAAACTATACATGTGTCCTTTTACCACAGTGTTTTGAATCTGTGTTGGTGAATCAGTAAACGTTAGCTGTTTTCCACCAACATTTGTGAACATCCTTGAAATAAATAAACACATTTGTTAGTTTATTTTGGGTGTGTCATATTCTACAGATTGGAAAGAGAACACAGAGATGAAAGCAAAGTAGAATGAAATAACTGCTGATTACACCTAATACTCGTGGCAAGTTTATGGAAAACAACGATTACAGAGAAAAAAAAAAAAACAGCTCTCAAAAGTGGATCTGGACGTGGTAATATTTTATGGTCAGTATCATTGTTAATTTGGCCCATTATTGTGGCTTGCAGCTATTTTTGGAGTTCAGAATAATATAATTATTGTTGTTGTTCTTTAGGTTTGATTCAGTTAAGATGGACTTTGGTAGAGGAATCTATCAGTCCAATGTTGATGGTTGTAACACATGAAACAAATGAGGCGAGGTAACAGTATAGAAATGTATCTTTTACAGTTTTACAGCTAAATAAAACGTATCCGTCTGAGATGAATTTTGATGAACAGCAGTAGAAGAAAACCACATGTCATAGGTATGAATCTGTCTAGAATCCCATACTCTGTAGTCCATTCACAATATCTATCCATATGTTAACATGTGAATGAACGTCAGAATCTACCTTTTGAATCCACTGTTCAGGGCATGGATACATGAAATTTATTTATTTTTTATTTTTTATTTTTCCGTTTACTATATATATGTATGTCTTCCTGTCAGTTAAAGGGTCATATTTTGCTAAACCCACTTTATTAGTCTTTGGTTCATTAATTTGTGCATTTGGACCCTAATAGTTCATAAAGTTTGAATTTGAACCCTAGGTGCTGCAAAGCTATCTTTTTATTCATTTTGGCAAAAATCAAGTGGATTTCTACAACCTGTTTTAATTCCTGCTTAATTTGTTATGTTTTATAACTAGTTACATCACGACATTTGCACATATAAGGTAAAGACCTCCCACAAAATTTCTCCGAGTATGCCATAATTGTTTATCAGCAGCAGCGGTTGTAGTCCATACTGAAAATATGTCCAAACTTCGAGCCGATTCCCTAAAATGTTCAGTGGTTGGTTGTATTAACGAAGACAAGTGGTTGAACAGGACAGATCAGCACAGTCAACAACCTGGAGGGGGTGGGGCGTGAAGTGGCTCATTTGCATTTAAAGGGCCAACGCTCAAAACGACCTTTCTGGTTTCATTAGTCAGAAATAGGGTTGAAGATGGACCTGTGGAGTTGAATTATTGAAGAATTCAGACCCAAGCATAGCATTTACAGTTTATGTAGACCCCAGGGAAATGTTTTAAAATGCATAATTCCATTTAAAAAGTAAAATATCACTCAGGAGTGATAAGGACTTTTTTTTTTAAAGGACTTTAAAACCTGAAACAGGACATCAGAGAGACCGTGTGCCAACCCTTCCATCAGTTGAAAACCCCAGAGCAGGACCTGACCCAGGGAAATCCTACCATTAGAGCTGAAATTGCTGAGAAGCTTTTCTGAGAACTGGAAAAAAAAAAAAAAAAGCCTCAGGAGGGGCCAGTTGGAAATTACTCACCTGCAGAAGTCAAAACAGGTCTGGCCAAATAAAAAAAGCTTGAGGAAAAGGAGGCAGAAATTCTGTGGGGATCCAACACTGGAGGACGGAGCTTGTCCATATGGCACGAGGAGTTGAATTTTATAAAGGAGCTTGGGTAAGACAGCTTTGGAATGAAATGCAAAGTGGTAAGAACGATGGCAGCAGCATCAGACGAGTATAACAAGACAGTGAGCCAGGTCATAACTGAAAAGGGTTTGGGAAGCTCAGGGAATATCATTATGAAGGAACAGCTGATAAACCAGTATCTGACTGAATACAAGGCTCTGGAAGGTCAGCTGAGGATGGATTTGGCAATAAACGAGGCCAGCTGGAGGGAGGAGCTGCAGCTTACAGACAACAGGACCAAGTTGGAGGAGCAGTGGACCCTCAAAATGAGCCAGATGGACAATGGCTCAAGCCCCTGGATGAGGAAAACACTCACCTTTCAATGTGATATCATGAAATTGTGTAATTGGGTGCTTCTATGAAACTGGGTACATCTCGGTACCTGGCAATTTACCAGCTTTTTAGATCCGATAATAATAAAATTTAGACATATTTCCCCCCCAGGATGTACCTAATGATGACCTCAGATAAATGCAAAAAAAAAAAACACTCTTGCTCTGAGCCATCCCAAAATTAATGAATTTTTAATAAATATTGGGCCAGAAATTGGACCGAAGTTGGGACATGAAAAGCTACCTAGGTGTCAGTGCATTTGATCTGGAAAACATGGCTGTAAATGGTCCTACATACCACTATAAATAAAGACACTGTGTTAAATTTGTCGATCCTAGACGTTTTTCTAATCCAGACATGGGGTTTTTCATGAATCTCAGTCTCATTTCAGGTTTTGTGTGCAGCCCATTGTGTCCACTTGTGTTACATGCAGAACCTGCCCATTTAAACACATAAATCATGAAATGATTTTGTAACAGCGGCCAATTTTGTGAAACACTCAGCCTCACATAATTAGTTCTATTCCCAAAATGTACCTGTGAGAAAATGGAGGCATTAAAAAAAAAAAAGGTAGTGCATAATTTTTGTGTCCCTTTCACTGTGTTACATGCAGATTTTTGTATAAATACAAAAATGATAAAAATGATAAAAGGATGTATAAAAGGTCATAAAACTATACTGAAAACAAAAACATATGATTGAGATTTCAAATTATAGCAGTGATAAGTTATGTTATTATTCATGCTTAGAGAACTTTCCGAGGGACTGAATTTAGTTTGTATAAAAAGTTCCATAATTTTCTTGAAAATCCTTTTTTGGCAAAAATTTTAATGGCTTTAGAAACTTAAGATGTTATACTATTGAACTACAAAATGCTTGAAATCATTATCTCGATTCTAATTTTTTGATTCAAAGTCAACAGGCGCGTGACTTGACCCATAAATATAATGTAAAAATGTGGTTTATCTGAAAAATAGTGTCTCATTTCTCATTTATTTATTTACTTATCTATCTATTTATTTTAATGAATACACTGGTCTACAAGAAAAATGCTTCAAGAATAAAAGTAATGAAATTTTACCACATGAAAGTCACTGATAAAGAAATAACAAGTCAAAAATTCTGGTTGGCTGAACTTTCCAGGATACAGCCTTGGGTCAAAATGTGAAACTCAAGAATTAACGAGAGAATGGGTTTGACTCAAAAGGAATATTTGTCTCAGAGCTACAAGATGTACTTCAAAACACTGTCTGCACATTAGAATACATTCACTTTACAGGTTCTATTTAGTGGAAGATTTATAAAACTATTATATAAATGTACAGGGTTGGACAAAATAATGGAAACACCTTAAAAAATCAACAAAATATAATTTAATATGGTGTAGGTCCGCCTTTTGCGGCAATTATAGCCTCAATTCTCCGAGGTATTGATTCATACAACTTGTGAATTGTTTCCAAAGGAATTTTAAGCCATTCTTCACTTAGAATACCCTCCAACTCTTTTAGAGACGATGGCGGTAGAAATCGACGTCTTACTTGAATCTCTAAAACTGACCATAAATGCTCAATAATGTTGAGGTCTGGGGACTGTGCTGGCCATAGAGATGCTCAACTTCATTAGAATGTTCCTCATGCCATTCTTTAACAATTCTAGCTGTATGGATTGGGGCATTATCATCTTGAGGTGAAGGTGTTTCCATTATTTTGTCCAACCCCTGTACATAAACCAACATATATGTGTAATAACACTTAATCATATACCTTGAAAACATTAGCAAACCGGCACTTTTGCCATTTATTTTCCAGTTAATCTTATTAAAATATGTAACATTTAGCACATTTAATCTCTGAAGTAAATCATTTCTAAAAAATTGTAGACCAGTGATATTCACATGAGGAGGCTATATTTATGAATTCAAACAGCAGCTATATACTGTTGTTCACATTATACATGTTAACACTGTTTTACCTAAACATTTTCATGCGTCCAAAAGTCCATGACAGATTTATCCTCATTAAAATGCTGTTTATATAGTGTCTTTTCAGAGCTGAGGCTCTTGTTACTGCACTTTGACATAATTTTCTCACATGAAAACCAACAGAAAATAAAGATGCCTTTGTTAAGTGGCTCAATAATCTACTCACATGATGCCTGTTGAGGGGAAAGGACAGAGGAGTGTGACAGTGAAACAGAAAGATGACAGTTTCAAACTATTGACTGTAGTTAAGGAACGTTGTGTTTAAGGAACAGCATAGGAATATATTAGTTGAACCGTCACTATAAACAGCAGCTTGTGTAAAAACTTGGCACTTCTAATTAATTCAGAGTCAGAGATAAAGAGAATTTGTCACATTTACGGCATGTATTTGTCAGCACAACATGCACCAGACATACACTCGAAGCTAATATTCCTAATTATCAGCAATAAAACCGAATGTGAGACTAACAGACAACTGACAGATAAAAATATTTACTCATAATAATAACTCTGAGCTCCCATCAGAACTCCATGTTACCATCGGTAGTTGAATTAAAAATCCACTTATTAAGCTGTGAAATTGTCCCTCAAACACATCTATTTATCATTCTACTCTTTTCTATGTGAGTGATGAAAGCAAAATAAAGTCACATTTCTATTGTGAAAGAAATATTAACTGCAGCTAACATTACATAATGGCACTGTCACGATCATGTCATTAGAGAATGTGAAAATTTTTATATATAAAACACTTATTTCTCTCGTATCATCATCTCTTTCATGTCCCTTTAATGTACGAGTTCAAAATAATAAAGCTGTGTTCTGTAACCCTTTAACCAGGGGTGTCAAACATGCAGCCCGGGGGCCAAAAGTAAAGGGTCCAGTTCGGCCCCCGGGATTTTTTGCCAAGTACAAAAATTCCACAGTCTTGAATTGAATTAAGCAAATAAAATTAGCTTGAATTAAGGAAAAAATCTTGAATCAAGCCAAAAAAAAAAAAAAAAAAAAGTCTTCAATTAAGTAAAAAAAGATCTTCAATAAAGTAAAAAAAAAATCTTTAATTAAGCTCCCCCGCCCCCCAAAAAAAATTCAATTAAGTAAAAAAAAAAATCTTCAATAAGCCAAAAAAAAAATCTCAAATTTAGCAAAAAATCTTGAATTAAGCCCCAAAAAAAATATTCAGTTAAGTTAAAAAAAATCTTGAATTAAGCCAAAAAAAAATCTTCAATTAAGTAAAAAAAAATCTTCAATTAAGCCAAAAAAAAAACCACCTAGAATTAACAACTTAATTTTTTTTCTTTGTTCTAGTGCAAAAAATAACATTAAATTATGAAAACATTTACATTTACAAACTATCCTGTAACACTAAAAATGTGAATAACCTGAACAAATATGAACAACCTGAAATGTCTAAAGAAAATTCAGCCCAACGTGAACTCGTTTCTGCCTGTTCCTCAGTGTTTAGTGTCTTTGTAGATCTGATCCATAGTGCACATGGACAAATGAGAAATTGAGGAATAATACTGTTAAAAATTGCACTAATTTTCTTACATTTTTTAATTTAAATTTCAGTTTTTTCTTTTTTTGGATAGTTTATAAAAGTAAGTATTTCATAATTTAATGTTGTTTTTTTTACACTAAAACAAAGACAAAAATTTGGAGTTGTCATTATTTGTAGGTTATTATGTTATTATTTTTTCTGGTCCGGCCCACTTCAGATCAAATTTAGCTGAATATGGCCCCTGAACTAAAATGAGTTTTGACACTCCTGCTTAAACCTTAAACCTAAAATGGTCCTGTCTGGACTTTTCCTTATTTTTACTATAAAAAGGTTAGAAAATGTGCTGTGAGTTAGTCCTTTTGCCCATTTTTCCAGAGCACTTGCTACTTTCCAAATCGATTTACTGCATGTTATAATACCATAGTTACCCAGTAAAGCCTATAAAGTGCAATTTCTCAGGTTTCAGAACAGTTTGAATTTTTCCAATTGCACAAACAGTGAAAGAGTTACATCCATCCAAACTGCATATGCACAGAACGTATCAGCGATGACACGCCAGGTTTTAAAGAGCTAATAACTGTATGATTGTATATTTTCAACCTCAACATATTAATGGTTTTCTTATGCGCGATTGCTTCCTGACCTCCCTTCTTACATCATGCCAACCCTCTCCATTTTGCTGCAAACTGAAAATGTCACTTAAGTTTTTGAAGATATACATATTTTAAAGTCCAGTCCATGAACCATTTTTATGTACAGTAAAGATATGTAGCGGTAGCTGCACTTAAATACTGCAGTACTACAGTGTATGTTTGTACTGTACATTCAGTTTGTAAAAAATATCACATATATGCCTGTATTACAGGGTGGTGGAAGCAAAATTTACAATGAACATTTAGTTGTTTTTTCTCAGCAGGCACTACGTCAGTTGTTTTGAAACCAAACATATATTGATGTCATAATCATACCTAACACTATTATCCATACCTTTTCAGAAACTTTTGCCCATATGAGTAATCAGGAAAGCAAACGTCAAAGAGTGTGTGATTTGCTGATGCACTCGTCACACCAAAGGAGATTTCAAAAATAGTTGGAGTGTCCATAAAGACTGTTTATAATGGAAAGAAGAGAATGACTATGAGCAAAACTATTACAAGAAAGTCTGGAAGATACTATTAAAGAAGAATGGGAGAAGTTGTCACCCGAATATTTGAGGAACACTTGCGCAAGTTTCAGGAAGCGTGTGAAGGCAGTTATTGAGAAAGAAGGAGGACACATAGAATAAAAACATTTTCTATTATGTCCATTTTCCTTGTGGCAAATAAATTGTCATGACTTTCATAAACTAATTGGTCATACACTGTCTTTCAATCCCTGCCTCAAAATATTGTAAATTTTGCTTCCTACCCTGTATATCAGCACATAGTTTGTAAATGTGTCTGTTTCATAAGTAATAGATGGATGCTAGTTTTACCATGAAAGGACGTGACAGCTGCTTGATAGAGTTTTTTTTAAAAAAAGGATTTGGTTTGATTAAAAGAAAAAACAAAACAAAACAAAGACTTATTTACATACATGTTTCTACACATTTCCTGGAAAGCCTGACTATAAAACCCCTGACTATAAAAGGGTGTTTTTCTAGTATTTTGTTTTGCAGTACTTCATCTCCGTGGCTCACAGTCATGCATATGCTCATGCATATGTAAAGACACGTGTGTTGACTTAAAAGAAGGTTTGTTAATCAGTGCATTAATTGCCTTGGTAATGACCTTATTAGCATAACTGATATGTTACATATATCATGGTGATTATGACAGGGGGCGTTAAGCAGCTCAAGTGTTCACGCATTTCAGCACATTTAATAATTTAATAACTAACTATAATGTCCATGCTTTACTCATTTTATTTAAAAAACTTTTTTCAATATTAACCTTTTCATGCATGAATTATGAGAACCTTAGTTGAGATTTTTTTCCGGAGTGTTTTTATTCCTCTTCAGACATGAAAAAACCCAAAAAAAAACAGGATTGAAATTTTTTTTATGAACTTATTTTCATGGTTACAAAAGTATCCACTCAGCTGGACACCATGTGTTTGATTTTTGAAGCAAAGAAACATGTATTTAAAACCCATCATCAGAAAGTGATATATTGTGTGAAAACTATGAAATAAAAACATTTTTCATACTGCTAATCTGATGTTTTCTTACATTGTAACATACTTTAATGCTAGTTATTACTCACTTCATGGAGATAATATTCAAAAAGGACAACCTTTTTGATCAAGAAAACTCTTAAATTACAGTTTGATAATTAGGGAGAGACTGGGGGTAGGAGTATATAAGTTTTTACTTCTTCCTACTCCTTTTCAAGTATGTATAATTTAATTTAATTATTTTATTTATCTTCTTCTTTTGTTTTTTGACTTATCAACCTTTTATGTACCAGTACTTATATTTTGTTGGTTGATTTTTGTTTTGATTTCACTGTCTGCATGTTCAAAATAAAGATTTCAATCAATCAATCAAAATTAGCAATTGATTACACGAAAACATATTACTGCAAATCAGGTTTATCAAGAACTGCAAAGTTACAGGGTGGGGAAGCAAAATTTACAATGAACATTTAGTTGTTTTTTCTCAGCAGGCACTACGTCATTGTTTTGAAACCAAACATATATTGATGTCATAATCATACCTAACACTATTATCCATACCTTTTCAGAAACTTTTGCCCATATGAGTTATCAGGAAAGCAAACGTCAAAGAGTGTGTGATTTGCTGAATGCACTCGTCACACCAAAGGAGATTTCAAAAATAGTTGGAGTGTCCATAAAGACTGTTTATAATGTAAAGAAGAGAATGACTATGAGCACAACTATTACGAGAAAGTCTGGAAGATACTATTAAAGAAGAATGGGAGAAGTTGTCACCCGAATATTTGAGGAACACTTGCACAAGTTTCAGGAAGCGTGTGAAGGCAGTTATTGAGAAAGAAGGAGGACACAGAATAAAAACATTTTCTATTATGTCAATTTTCTTGTGGCAAATAAATTGTCATGACTTTCAATAAACTAATTGGTCATACACTGTCTTTCAATCCCTGCCTCAAAATATTGTAAATTTTGCTTCCCCACCCTGTACAGTAATGGTATGAATTGCAGTTTATGAGATGGTCCATAAGTGTCCTCTGTGTATGCAACTAAAACAACAAAACCCATGAATACACAAGAGAACAGCTGTGGAATAACTGTCCACTGTACTGACCACAATGCATGAAAGGGTTAAGTAGATTTTAACATTTTTATTTCATAGTGTTATTCAAAGGCGGAGTGGCTAATCAGGAGATTTGAAAGGATTCCCGATGGGCCGGCTTATGTCGATCTCGAGTTTAGGCCGGTTGGATGGGAAAAATTATTTTAAAACTTATCTAATCTGTTCTAGTTATTATAACCATTGTAATTATCACCATGGTTGTTATTGTTAGTATTGTTGATATTTTCTTGTGAGGGTCTTTGCCATGTTCTTCCTTTTTCTCCCCCCTTCGCTCTTTCCTTCTCTTCTCCCATTTTCTCCTCCTCCCCCCTGTTCCTTCATATCAGGTCCAGCATCGAAATGTGGTTCACAAAACTCAAAGTAAAGACAGTAGAATATTAAGACTAGCTTCACATATTTTCTGAAGTTTCCCTTGGTAAAGCAAATTTGTTCAGCACAAAAAGGCAGCCAGACTACCATTCTGCTGTTAGGATGCTGGACAAGACAAGTAAAAATAATAAATAAATGTATCTTTTTCTTGCATTCATTCTCCATTCATCTGACAGCGCAGTCCCTACAGCGCTGTAGATTAGATGAGTTCAACCATCTGAGAGAATTCTTCCCTCCCAAATGTTGAAATTGGTTGGCCCACGAGTCGTCTTTTCTGGAACGGTAAAATTAAGTATAGAAACAGAACAGTGTGAAGTGTCAGTAGGTGGTAATGGAGGCCAGGTGGAGCTGAAAAGGCCAGGTTAAAGAAAAGTTAAGATACAGAAGAGTTAGTGTAAACCTGGTGGAAGACCCCCCCCCCCCCCATTTGAAAATCTGCAGAAAAAAATTGCTACTCTGACTTGCAGTCCGAAGTGCTACCTGTTGAGCTAAATTTCCAGTGGTCAAAATCTGACCCATGTGTTACCTGATTGTCTCGGTACTTTTTCTGGCTCTGATGTTTACATCTAAGCATCAAGGTTAATTCAGATTAAAGTCTATATTATGTTCTGAAAAATGACCGTAATGCACAGAATTTTCTGTAAACAAAGCAAGCAGGATTATGTATGTATATATATATAGCCCCCCCCTTTCATTTTTTCTGGATCTGCCACTACCTAATAATAAAACGCCTCTCTGTTGGGAAGAAACAGTACAAAGGTAAATATGTTATCATCTTTATCATTTTTTTGACCTTATTAATCTTTATCTGATTTAAGTTTGAATTATTAAACATATTGTTAAAGTGAAGTGTTTTCTGTTAACTTACCAACATATACCTGAACATATACCCAATAAAAAAAGGCCTTGTAATAGTTAGCGGCTGTTTAATTTATTCAAATTCCTCCTCCATGGAAAAGGTGGGCCAGTTTGGGCATGAAACCCCTGAGCTGAAAAAGGGGCCCACTCCGCCCCTGGTATTATTAGCTAAATTAATATGTCATATTTTTTCCTTCAATGTCTGTGGACATGGTCTTAAAGCCAGATGGAAACTGATAAATGAGACTAGTTCCTGTTTGTTCTCCTCAGGCGGGTGGCCGTCACCTGGTTGATCCCACAGTTGACTTTAATTGGCCTGTCAGGGTTAAGCCGTAGGCGTTAATTATGTGTGACATTGATTGAGAGGGAGAACCTGCAAGCCAAGGTATGTACTGAAAGGTAAGAGGCAACTGAATGAAAAGAAGAGTGCAGAAAGGTGATGCTGGAGAAGAAAAAGAAAGAACAGAGATGGGGAGGAGGATAAAACATGTTACATCATCAACGGCAAAGAAAATATAAATGAATGTTTCCAATCAGCCATGGTCACTGACTGACCAATACAAACACATGAGTACCGGCTAAAATTTACTTAGGGGGTCAAATGAGTGGCCATTTTGGTCAAAAAAAAAAAAAAAGTTGTAAGAAATGCATAGAACTGTGTTGAAATAATGCTAATACATTTGTGCACAGACTACTGATATTATTTGACATATTCTATCTATATTTTCAGAAATATTGGATTTTGAATAGCACATGTATGTGAAAACTTCTGCTGGTGGACGGACGTGACATTACCCATGATGATCTGGTCAGTACCAGTGCGTTATTTGTAATAAACTTATATACTTACAATTAGGGATGTCCAATATTGGCTTTTTTGCCAAAAACCGATATGCCGATATTGTCAAACGCTTAATTTCCGATTCCGATATCTACCGATACCGCTGCCGATATATGTGGGACATTAAACTAATTTTAGGTAACATCACATATCTCCTGTCATGGAATTCACACATCATGCCTAATTTTATTGTGATGCCCCATTGGATGCATTCTCAAATGCAACAAGGCTTTCAAAATGTAAACACTGTCTGTGCAAAGAATACATACTTCAACTTAAGTTGTGGAAAAAATGCCACATTTATTTATTTTCTCTCCCTCCCTCCATGAGTCTGTTACAGTGTGGCAACTCAACTGTACAATTTTGAAAACGGCACATTTCTTTCAGCTACAAACAATGCTTCATTTATGCCTCAGTAAATGCCAGCGAAATCAAGGCATTATTTATCGGTTTTAATGATAGGCAAAAAAACGATAACAATATTCACCGATTTACATTTTTATGCCAGTATCGGGCCGATAATATCGGTGGGCCGATATTATTGGACATCCCTACTTACTATTGCTAATTCTCCTCTTATTCATAAATGTTAGTATTGTGGATCTAAAACAATAACAGCTGACATAAAAACACAAAATGTGGCAGTGGACGGATGTGACATGGTTGTGACGGATCCCATCATACTGATGCTCGGCAGCCATGTCACCGTTTACACTAATGATCCCTGTGCAAAAACTAGTATAATTATTATTTGTATAGTTTATCATCATACTAATGTTATGACCCTGGGTCATAATTTGTCTATTTATCTGTATATGTATATATGTTTCTGTTTAGTGTGTGTGTTCTCCCCCCAGTCCTGTAGGTGTTTTGTGCTCTTTTTGTGTCTGTTTGTTTTGCAGGAAGCTGATTGGTTGAGTGTGATTGCCCGGCCCCTTTAAATGGCCCTGGATCCAGACGTTCGCCCTCTCTCTTGCCTCCTGCCAGCTCCCAACTGTGTGTTCCTGTGTGTGATCGTCAGTCGTGTGTTCGAGTGTGACTTTTGTATTTGTATACAGTTGTAAATAGAATCTCTTTGTAAATTCGATCCTTTTTTGGTAGGGGAGGTCAGCTCTTTTATTTTCACCTTTTCTCCTGTTTTTTGGTTAGAGAGTTCAGGTTAGTTTTCTGTATTTTATTTCTTGCATTTATTTTGAGTAAGTAATTTAGTTTGAACTCAGAAGAAGATATTTTGTTTGTTCTTTTAGCCGCACCCTCCCCTAACCCTTCTTTAGTTGATTTAAAAATAAATACTGTGAACTTAATTTTTTGACTGGCGTGTGTGTTTGGGAGCTGGGAGGGGACAAAGTGAGCATATTATGTTTATGTTTATGAATTTGGTAGACGTTTTTTTCCAAAGTGACTTACAGGGGAAAACCAATTAAATTACTCAATCAATCAAATTTTATTTATATAGCGCCAGATCGCAACAAAAAAGTTATCTCATGACACTTTATATATAGAGTTGGTCAAAACCAGACTCTAAGCCAATTTACAGAAACCCAACAGAATCCTCCAGGAGCAAACACTTGTGACTGGTGACAGTGGCGAGGAAAAACTTCCCTTTAACAGCAGAAACCTGGAGCAGACCCAGACTCCTGGAGGATGGCCGTCTGCCTTGACCAGTTGGGGTTAAAGAGAGAGAGTAAAGAAGGTGAGAAAGAGAGAGCGATAGAGATAGAGACTGGGGGAGAGGGGGCAAAGGGGGGAGTAGGAGGAGACACATGGAGGCAGTTGAGGATAAGTGAGTGATGATGATGAAGGCAGGAGAGAGGCAGGACCACCGCAGCAGGTCCAGAGATAATCCTGGGAAAATCTGTGATAAGCCTGGAAAGAACTTTATTAAAATATTTAAAATGGAATGTCTGACAGTGCTAGGACAGGAGGTGCTCCTGGAAGAGCTGGGTCTTCAGGAGCTTCTTGACGATAGGGAGGGATACCTCTGTTCTCATAGTACTTGGTAGAGCGTTCCACCAACGTGAAACGACCCATGAAAAGAGCCTGGATTGTCTTGTACAAGGTCTGGGGACCACCAGACAACGTTCCCCAGATGAGTGGAGCAGTCATGGGGCAACATAAGCTTTTATCAGTGCACCTAAGTAGGTAGGAGCAGACCCACTGAGAATTTTGTAGGCTAGGATTAAAGATTTGAATTTGATGCGGGCAGCTATGGGTAGCATATTATGTTCGCCCTGGTAAACCCCTAGGCCGGCGTACCAATAAAGAGTAAATAACAATATAGAATTGTTATTTCTTTATAAAATTGCTTATTATTAGAAAACTGTTGATTTAAAAAGTGACGTGTGACATTCTTTATGTATGTATTCACGTAACATAAGCAGGATGGATCAGCGCCATACTCCATATTGCAACCTGTAAAAATAAAGCGTGATATGTAGAATATAATCTTGTAAGAAAAAACTGGGGAATCTAAAAGAGTAGAATATTTGTTTTTAAGGTAAATTCAGTTAAAATATAACTTGGCCATTTGTGACATGAAAATATAGCATTAATTGTGATGAAATTGGACATTTTTAACCTGAAAACATAGTTCATATGACCGTCAACATGTTGCAACAGAACTGAAATCCTGTAAATTTGCATAACTTGCATTTACCAACACAAAGTTCCTTTGGGGATTCACTTATATTGATTTCTTATGCACAAAGACATAAATAAGACCTCTACGCAAATTTTAGCCGGTATAGGTAGAACACACACACACACATATATATACTGTATACTAGATACTATTGGCAGCTGTTTAACCAGACTGACAGACGTGACAGCTCATCTCTGCCTCTCGTACACTCAGTCTATTGCACACAGACAGTTAATGCACTTTAATTGCTGGTGAATATCTGCTGTGAGTGACAGGCGATCTTCCCAGTGACAGCCCTGGTTAGCTGAGACACCTAGAGGAACGGATGAGAATCTACTCTATGACTGCTTAAGGTGAGCTATCAATCAATCAGTCTGACTTTATTTACGTACCCTGAGCCGGCTAACAGGGTTTCGTATGTAATTCTATGTAATGAACTAATAACAGAGGAGTAAACATGTAGGTATTCACTGGAGGCAGAGCTAGTGTTGTAGCTTGTGTTGGTAGTCTTTGTGATGCTGATCGATAAAGATGTTCGACAATGCTTTGTCATTGTGTCTTTGAATGTAGAAAAATGCATCGCTCTTGAATTAAGAAAAAAAAACTGAAAACTTTTACTTACTGGGTCTCAGGAGGATATATATCTACATACCCACACTTGTACATCATGCATGTATTCCTATTTTTTATCTTCTCCCGCATACAGATATACACACATGAACACATGTGCATGCATAAAAGGTGTAAAATGAGATGCTGGTTTCACTGTATAAATGTGTGTAACAGGAAAAAAAAGATGCTCAGTTTGAACAACTCAGGAGAAAGTGGTTTTATTCCAAGGTACAAGATGTTTCTTTGAAACTAAACCCAGTTGCATACTTCCCAAATTAAAGCATGGTGAAAGCTGCAAAAATAAAGTCTTAAACAAATAAATAAATAAAACTTGTGCTTCAGAACGATTTGACGATTTGAAGCGGATTTACATGATTTACCTTTCTTTTTTTACTACCTCGACTGTTTTTACTGATGCAGGGAAATAAATCCACTTTATCGAGCTTCTGTTGAACCACATAGTAAAGTCACCTCGGACTGAATTTTAACAAGGATATGTAATTACACATGTCAGTGATGTATTTCACCACCTTACCTGTCTAAAAACACCTCCAGTCACAGTGTCGTAGCAGAGTCCAGAGATTCTTTTATCCCATTTAGAGCTGCACAAGATATCGTTTGAACATCGTCATTGAAATGTACATGTGTGCAGTAGTCACATCGCAGGTCCTGTAATGTAGGAGGCAAATGAACTCAACATGTTCTCATTTCATTTCAAGGGTACCTGACACACACTGCGCACAGCGATCCACCAATCACAATCACAATCTTAATCAATTTGGAGTGAGTCGCCGGTAACAACATTGAAAAATGAGCAACGAACTAGAGAAAATCACCGTAAAGGAAGACTTGGTTCCAAAAAGAAAAGTAACTTCAGTTATTTGGAATTATTTCGGCTTCAAGAAGGATGATATTGAAACACATGTTCTGTGTCGATAGTGCCTTGCAATTGTTGCCACAAGAGGAAACACAACTAATTTGTTTGACCATTTAAATCGGCACCACACAGCTATTATATACTCGAATAAATTATATATCGCAGGGTTAAAAAAAAAATCGGTATGTTAGTTTTTTCCAATATCGTGCAGCCCTAATCCCATTAAACCAGGGGTGTCAAACTCATCATAGTTCAGGGGCCACATTTGGCAAAATCTGATCTGCAGTGGGCCGAACCAGTAAAATAATAACATAATAATATATAAATAATGTCAATTCCAAACTTTTCTCTATGTTTTAGAGTGAAAAACGTATATTTACATTGTGAAAAAGTTTACATCTACAAACTATCCTTTCAAAAGATGTGAATAACATGAACAAACTGAAAAGATAAGTGTAATTTTAACAATATTCTGCCTCAGTTTATCATTTACACATGTACATTATAACTTACAGATCACAGCGGATCTACAAATACATAAAACATCTTGTTAAAATTGTACATGCTTCTCTTAAGACATTTCAGGTTGTTCCTATTCAGGTTATTCACTATTTTTTTTTTTGCAAAATCATATTTTTTTTTGTGGAAAGACATGAAAATATGTACATTTACAAACAGAAAAATTTGGAGTTGTCATTATTTTTATGTTATTATGATTGTATTTTACTGAATCCTGCCCACTTGAGATTGAATTGGTCTGAATTTTGGAACCTGAACTAAAAGGATTGTTAATATCTTATTTTTGCATTTCACAAATTCATCCCAATGGCCAGACTGGACCCTTTTGGTGGGCCGGATTTGGCCCCCGGGCCGCATGTTTGACACCTGTGCATTAAACTTTTGGTAATAATGGCATTTTCCTCAATGCCACAACAAATACTGGAAAAAATTATTAGACAAACCCAATTTCTTGTTCATTTTAAAGCCTGGTACAATTAAAGGTAAATTTGTTTGGACACATATAATGATAACAACAAAAATCGCTCAAAAGAGTTTAATTTCAGAGCTAATATCTAAATATTTTCCATGTTTTCTTGATAATAACCAATATAATTTCAGTTCTTACATGAATAGCTATGTCATTGTACATTCCATGTTTCTTTACTGTCTGTTTTAGTCACATGATACACACAGGAGTTAGTCCTTGATTGCATAACCATTGTTTCTGATGACTTTTAATGGTCTAATCATTTTTTTCCGCGACTGTACAGGGTGGGGAAGCAAAATTTACAATATTTTGAGGCAGGGATTGAAAGACAGTGTATGACCAATTAGTTTATTGAAAGTCATGACAATTTATTTGCCACAAGAAAACTGACATAATAGAAAATGTTTTTATTCTATGTGTCCTCCTTCTTTCTCAATAACTGCCTTCACACGCTTCCTGAAACTTGCGCAAGTGTTCCTCAAATATTCGGGTGACAACTTCTCCCATTCTTCTTTAATAGTATCTTCCAGACTTTCTCGTAATAGTTTTGCTCATAGTCATTCTCTTCTTCACATTATAAACAGTCTTTATGGACACTCCAACTATTTTTGAAATCTCCTTTGGTGTGATGAATGCATTCAACAAATCACACACTCTTTGACGTTTGCTTTCCTGATTACTCATATGGGCAAAAGTTTCTGAAAAGGTATGGATAATAGTGTTAGGTATGATTATGACATCAATATATGTTTGGTTTCAAAACAATTGACGTAGTGCCTGCTGAGAAAAAACAACTAAATGTTCATTGTAAATTTTGCTTCCCCACCCTGTATATTGCTCACTGCAGCTTTAACTGTGCTCATTTTTGTTAGTACAGATGTCATTAAACCTCACCTGACTAATAGAAGAATAAAACATCTGTAGTATTATGGTCTGGCCTCTCTGGACTGCAGTACTTTGGAAGCTGTCAAAATGTACAGTAACTTCATGCACAGATGCAACGCTGAGTCTTTGTTATGAAGCCCAGTCTGAGCATGGATTTAAAAATATGCGGCATTAAGAATAAATGGAAGTTCCTCTGAGCTTATTATACTTCAGTGGAATCTTTCTTCTTCTCAGCTTTTTTACTATATAAAACTCCATCTCTCTCCGTGGCTCATTAAACAAACTACCAGTCTTTGTCAGGACCCGTGCCTCATTTTTTTTGGGTTCTGTTTCCAAAGCTCGGAATCAGGCCTGGTTCGCTACTGTTAAAAATGTTCAAACTGTGACTACGTACATGGAAGAACAGTCTCATGTGTCCTTGCCTACTGTGCCATCTGGATGGCCTGTACTTATCTGATAAAACAGGAGGTAACTGTAGCAAAATGACTGCTTCCTCTCATCTCCCGCAGTCACCTTCCGGCAAGGGACTGCACGAGTGTGTGTGTCCACGTGTGTGTAGGTCCAGGGCAGGACACTAATAAGCAGTACTTTGTCTCTGTACGTCCTTGTCCTACTTTAGCAGAGAGAGACACAGAAAGAGAAAGAGGGGTGGGTTACACACACACACACACACACACATAGAACAGAGGACTAGCGAGGAAAAAGCCTTGAAACACTGTGACCTGCAAGTACGCTTTGGGGACAAGATGTCTCTGAAGTAATGTGACATACATGAGTACATATTACTACAGAGGTGTCTGGCTTCAGGAAAAATTGTGAAGACAGGTTCAGAAGAGGTAATGTCAGTTTGTTTTCACTGCTGTATCGTCATAGTGAGAAAAAAAAAAAGGTAAACGTCAATTTTTGGTGTTTTGTGTCTAACAACCACCATTGCATTGTATCCATTCTTGATCTTATTAACCCTTTCATGCATGAATTATGAGAACCTTAATCAAGATTTTTTTTCCTGAGTGTTTTTATTCCTCTTTAGGCATTAAAAAAACAATGTGATTGAATTTTTTTTTTTTTTTTATGAACCTATTTTTCATGGAGTTACAAAAATGTCCACTCAGCTGGACACCATACATTTAACCCTTTCATGCATAGTGGTCACTACAGTGGACAGCTATTCTACAGCTGTTCTCTTGGATAATCATGGATTTTGCTGTTCTTTTCATTGTTTTTTTGTTTTTGTTTTTTTACACATATCTTTTTTTAAAGTTTTAAGACACTACATGTCTTTTCTGACATGAATTGGTAACATTATGTAGATCTCTCCTGAGGGTAAACCCCCAGAATCACAAGCCTTCCCCACAGTTTTCACACAATTTATCAGTAAATACATGTTTCTGTGTGTCAAAAATTAAACATGTGGTGTCCAGCTGAGTGGATATTTTTGCAGCTTCATGAAAAATAGGTTCATAAGAATTTTTTTGTCATTATTACTTTTTTAATGTATTTTTAATTTTTTTTTTTTTTTTTAAATTTTATTCATTTATTTTTCAGAAGAAAATTTTCTATCCCATTGTTTTTTTTCATGCCTAAAGAGGAATAAAAACACTCAGGAAAATTTTTGATTAAGGTTCTCATAATTCGTGCATGAAAGGGTTAATTTTTGAAGCAAAGAAACGTGTATTTACTGACATACTGTGTGAAAACTAGGAAATAAATGTTGTTTTTTTTTTTTTTAATGTTGCTAATCTGATGTTTTCTCACATTTTAACATACTATAATAGTAGTTATTACTCACTCAAATAATGTGCAAAAAACAACAAAAAACAACAACGTAAAAAAAAAAAACCAAAAACAAAAAAACAAACAAACTGTTAATTACAGTCTAATAACAATTAGCAATTGATTTACACTCAAATATGTTGCTGCAGATCAGGTTTATCAAGAACAGGAATGTTACAGTAATGATATGAATTGCAGTGTATTATGGGATGGTGCATAAGTATCCACTGTGTTGGTTGATATGCAAGTAAAACAACAAAATCCATAAATATACAAGAGACCAGCTGTAGAATAACTGTCCACTGTAGTAACCACTGTGCATGAAAGGGTTAAGATAACATAACATAACATAACATAACATAACATAACATAACATAACATAACATAACATAAGACTTTATTGATCCCACCATGCGAAAATTTCACAGAATATTAGAATAACGGGGTATTTGGGAAATTTAAAAAAAAAAACAAAACTATATATTAGCCCATAAAGACCCAGTGCTACTTTTGTGGTAGTTCCCAAATTAATTTCTCTCTATATTCAACATTTTTTTAAGTGATTGATCACCATTTATTGTAATATTGCCCCTTTATAGTTTGAGTTTTTTCCGTGTAGATTCTGTATTTCCTACATTTAATTTACTCATCATGTAGATGTTCATAAAAAGCTCAGAGTAAATTCAAAGGTTATTATGTCAAAACAGAAAAACTGACTTTTTCAGCCAAATATATAATTTACAGACACGTAAACCAAGTGTCTCCATCCACTAGTGAGTGTTGTTTTTTTTTTTAAGCCAGTACTACTTTTGTGTCAGTTCCCAAATACATTTTTCTCTCTATTTAACCTTTCTGAAGTGATTTTGTGCCATTTGTTATAATACTATCCTCTGTATTTTGCATTTTTTCAGTGAAAATCAGGTATTTTCCTATATTTAATTTACTGTTCATGTAGATGTTCATAAAAGATCAGAGTAAAGTTGAGGGTTATTATGTCAGAAAAAAATGGAAAAAGACTTTTTCTGTAAATATATCATAAACTGAACCTAAACTAAGTGTCTCCATCCACTGTCTTATTAAACTCCATGGGTTTTACTGGTGAATCAAGGTTGTTGAAGATGATGGTGTTTCCACGGTAACTACGGAGCCTCTGAACGTCCAAATGGGTCATATATGATGACCATGAAAAGATGACAAACTCTATTTTACACCAATTATTTACATGCATTGATAGAATTAGTGGATCAACAGTTACTAAACATTTTACATCAGTAGATGGTTTTGGTCACCAGTGGCCGTTAAGGTCTTTAAGAGTTAAGGATTAATTGCTGAATTGAAATAATCATAGAGAAGCAATTCAACCAATCAGTATTGAGTGTACATAACAGTTGACTCGGGGTACGAGTACATGTGGTTATAACCAAAGTGACTTAATATGGATCAAGGAAGGAGAACATCTACAATGGGAATGTCTTTACATATTTACCCACTGACCGATGGTTCACAGTGTCAGTGACTAAAAATCGACAAAGTGCAGATGTCAGTATTAACTCAAAACAACTACCAGCGACCAAAACCATCTACTGATCTAAACTGTTTAACCTTCGTCTTGTGTTTGCTTTCTGTTACCATCTCAGGCTTTTAAACAAGTAAACTTGGGGTACTTTTAAACTTTTAAAGCTTTTAAGTTCTTAACCGTTATGCCTAAATATTTATTTTAATATTTTTATTATCACTATATTTTTCATTTAAGTCTTATTTATATACTATTGTGTTTTTATCTTGTTTATGCTGGATTGCACTGGGGGGGGGGGGGGGCTGCATAATTTCATTGTAACATGAGTACAATGACAATAAAGTTTATTCTATTCTATTCTATTCTATTCTATTCTATTCTATTCCATCTCTCATGTTAACGGGTCGGTTTTGACCCATGTCTTAAATCAGCTGTAAAATATACTAAAAACAATTATCTATCATCCAATTTATTTCTCATCTCTTGGTTTCCTTGTTAGACTTCCTTATCCATAAAAATATTGGCTTTAATGTTTTTGGTGTGGACCTTTGGATCTTTCTTTTGTCAGTATACCCCTCGATGTGCACTCTGTCAGTCACCAACTCTACTATACTGAACTGACCTCACATGTGTGGACATGCCCATCTGTGTTTGTTTTGTTTTTGTGCAGGTATACTGGATAACAAGGCAAAATGAGAATCCCAAAAAGCTCACATGATTGTTAGAGGAGCTGGCTGTCAGTGCGTTGGCTGACAGTGCACTTAGGATTTCAGTTTTGGCTCTCATTTCTGCTTTATTATTTCATTTTTATAACTGGGTTGAAATCGACCCTAACAAAACAAAGGTCATAATTTCAACCAGAGCGTTTTATAATTTAGTGAAAACATTTTTTTTTTTTTTTGTATAATTTTGTTGAAATAGAGGTTCCTGACAAAGTCAAAAAGCCTTGATGCAATAAACAAATTTTATGTGGTTCTTTTATGCATTTAAAATCTAAAATGGGTCGGTGCTGACCCTAACACAAGAGGAAGGTTAATACCTGTTAATCCACTAATCCTGTCAATCCATGTAAATAATTGATGTAAAATACAGTTTGTCATCTTTTCATGGTCGTCAGATATGACCCATTTGGACGTTCAGAGGCTCCGTAGTTACCATGGAAACGCTGTCATCTTCTACAACATTGATTCACCAGTAAAACCCATGGAGTTTAATAAATGACAGTGGATGGAGACACTTGGTTTATGTTCAGTTAATGATAGATTTGCAGAAAAAGTCTCTTTTTAACTTTTTTTTCTCGGTTTCTGATATAATAACCCTCAACTTTACTCTGATCTTTTATGAACATCCACATGAACAGTGAATTAAATATAGGAAAAGACCTGATTTCCACTGAAAAAAATGCAAAATACAGAGGATAATATTATAACAAATGGTACAAAATCACTTCAGAAAGGTTAAATAGACAGAAAAATGTATTTGTGAACTGACACAAAAGTAGCAGCGGGTTAAAAAGACACTGACTAAACAAGTTCCAATGAATAAGGGTCAAATATGGTCATAGTGAAGTAAAGGTTCAGTTATTTATTAGAGTAAGTGACAACTGTGAATGTACAAGTAGAAGTAAAGAATAGATTTTGGTGCAGACTGTTTTCAGCTTCACATGGTTGGAGTCATAAATATGTGCAGTAGCATTTTGTTGAACTGACTCTAAATAATCTACAATACCCCTGGTGATCATTTTAAAACCCAGACAAACAATATGGTTCAGTGTTTTCTTGGGCGCAGAATAATGTCAGACTTCAGATTTGTTCAGAGGATCAACTTTTTAAATGAAGTCAGACTCCGATTCCCCTTGATAGACTACAGTCCTCAATAAAATACGACTGAATAAAAGGAGCTTGTACACTTGATGCACACCTAATACACACTAACACTCACTAATCCTTTTGTGTTTTCTCTAATGCACCCTGTTGAAGGAAAAGCCAAGACACCGAGTACGTCTGTATGATCCATCATAAATGTAATCCGGGTAAACAAGAGGTGTCTCTCCCACACTCACACACCGATATGACAAGACATGCTCTGGTCTAATTAACACGGATAGGTAATTTGATTAATTGCACTCATTAAGATGCTTAATTATGATCTCATGAAAGACAGGAAACTCTAAAAGAGCCATCAGAGAGATGAGAAGGCAGAGGCGAAGAAGCAGAGCTCCAGCATTTAGACAGGCGCAAAAAGCAGTTTAGTAATATTAAACTGTGACGATCAGAATGTGCTGCTACACAATAACATAAAATAACTACACAACAGCAGATTAGTTAGTCATATATATGTATACTGGGGCACCACTAGCAAGTGTGGGCCCCATGAAAGGGAAACATTGTGGGCCCTCCTCCACTCTCGTCTACCGTCTTTTGTGTGTTTTTCTTTTGTCAGTATTTGTCTCTGTATTTGTTCTTCGATTACCATTTAGTATTAACTTCGTATCTGTTTACCCGTTGGATGTATGTTTGTCCCTTGGTTGTTAATTGTAAAGCGTCTTTGAGTACTTAAAAAAGCGCTATATAAAACCGATGTATTATTATTATTATTATTATTATTATTATTATTATTATTATTATTATTATTATAAAATAAAGCACCTGTAAATTTGTCATTAGAGTGGGGTGCATTTCAAAAGTGTCGTTGTTGTTCCGTGCTGAGAATTCTTTCTCAGTAGGGCCACGGGAGCATAATTGTGACTTTTTATCTAATAATTATGACTTACCATGGGGATTTTTTTTTTTTTTTTTCAGTGGTAGAATACATACATAGGAAGCCCATTTCCGCCTCTGAAAAAAAAAAAAAAAAAAACATCCCCATGGTAAGTCATAATTATGACAGAAAAAGTCACAATTATGAGGTTAAAAAATTTAAATAATGAGATAAAAATGTGAAATTATGAGGAAAAAAAGTCATTTATGAGATAAAAAGTCATAATTATGAGATAAAAAGTTGAAATTATGAGCTAAAAATGTGAAATTTTAAGATAAAAAGCCATAATTATGAGATAAAAAGTTGAAATTATGAGATAATAAACTGAAATTATGAGATAAAAATGTGTATTATGAGATAAAAAGCCATAATTATTAGATAAAAAGTTGAAATTATGGGATAAAAATGTGAAATTTTGAGATAAAAAGCCATAATTATGAGATAAAAAGTTGAAATCATGAGATAAAAATGTGAAATTATGAGGTAAAAAGCTATAATTATGAGATAAAAAGTTGAAATTATGAGATAATAAACTGAAATTGAGATAAAAATGTGTATTATGAGATAAAAAGCCATAATTATGAGACAAAAAGTTGAAATTATGAGATAAGCTGAAATTATGAGACAAAAATGTGTATTATGAGATAAGCTGAAATTATGAGATAAAAATGTGTATTATGAGATAAAAAGCCATAATTATGAGATAAAAAGTTGAAATTATTAGATAAGATGAAATTATGTGATAAACGTGAAATTATGAGATAAAAAGTCCTACTTATGAGATAAGAAGTCAGAATGATGCTCCCGTGGCCAGGGGAAACAATTCTCAGTGAGGAAACGTACCTTGGCACAACACTGTAACTGGCGTAAAATCGAAAGTGAAACTTAACTTTGGACGTACGACTCCCAGCCTCCGTGTCTCTCTTTTACTCCAGAGTTTACATGAAATTTTCACAATTTCTAACCTATATCCACTGGACCCCCTGGGAATGCTGGGCCCCATGAATTTGTCATGTCCCCCCACACCCCCCCTTTTTACAGTGCCCCAGTATGTATGGTATATCACACCACTCACAGACACGTCACACTTACAAATTTACTAGAATTGTCCACTGGGGAAGTAGTGCTATTATGTCTTGGACAAAACTGAGGCTATCAATCACTACAATCAATCAATCAATACAATAAGCATACAACCCTGTTCATCTGCTCATCACTTCATCAGTTTATCTTCTTCGTACATCCTCCTCCCTGGTTGGAAATTATCTTCACATTCCCAGATGACCACAGAATTCACAACTTCAGTAACTGGACTGATAACAGTGTTTTTTCTATGTTCAAACTGTTTCTTTTCTTCATTTTCTTTTACCCCACCCCCCAAAAAGGAGGCAAGGGGTATTGTTTTTGGTTTGTTTGTTTGTTTGTTTGTTTGTTTGTTTGTTTGTTAACACTCTAGCAGCAAAACTATAGGTTGGATTCATACCAAATCTGGTTTATAGATTGCCAGTGACCCAGAATAGATGTGGTTACATTTTGAGAAAAATTGGTCAAAGTTCAAATTTTTTATACATTTTTTAAATCCTTTTTTTCCCCCATTTAATTACAATTGGCGGAATTTTACATCTGTAGCAGCAAATCTATTGGTTGAATTCAGACCAAATTTGGTTTATAAATTACCAGTGATGCAGAATAGATGGCATTACATTTTGGGAAAAGCAGGTCAAAGTTAAAATTTTTAATGAAGTTTTTAAATCTTTTTTTTTCTCTCTTTTACTTATAATGGGCAAAATTTCAAATGTCTATAAAAACATCCATTTTGTTTCAATTTACTTCAAACTTGCCCCATATATAGAGGCAATTGATATGCTGACATCCCCACATACATAGACATGATGACATCAGCTGGATTGATGCCAAAATGAGCTTCAATACGTGTGAGGGGCGGGGTTTGTTTTTAGGTAAATTGAAAGAAAACTCCAAACTGACTTCACTATAAACCAAACTGTTTGGACTATGAGGGATGAGGGGGAATGTGAGTAGCTTTTGAGTAGAAAAAATATAATTTTTTCCCAGTTTATTACTTTTTTATGCTTGATAAATGTGTGTATGGGAAGGGGTCAGAACTGATTGTGTTGCTGCTCCTTGGGAGGAACTGTATTGACAGTGTATTTGACTAATCTACCAAAACTAGAAAAGATTGATTTACCTGCAGAAAAAGCCTCAAGGTGGCTATGGATCCGGAGGGGAGATCCGTGGAGTAGTGGGCCACTTGGACACAAGCCGGGGACTGATCACCCCCGGCTGGGTCGCCCGAGCGAGGGTGTTTGATGATCAAAGACCCGAAACACCCTATGACCTCGGGTTCATCACTGATGATGTGTCCAAGTAGCACCTAGCGGTGTATTTAAGAACTTTCGCGCCTGGCCTTGCCAGTGACCTTCGGGAAAGACTGGATGACGACTGTGAATAGAATGGTGACGACTGGAGAGACAGTTGACAGCTCGGAAAGACGGCTACCGGGGCAGCAAGGGCTAGCACCCCGAACTGCAGTTCCTGTGAAGGAGCACCCAAAAGCAAGCTACGAAGAACCCTTCTGAACCATACCCCCAGGGATTCCCGAGAGGGGGGGAGAATGAGAATCCCAATCGGACTGACCTACCGGCAATGACCCTAGCTAACGGACAATCGATAAAGAGCACAGTCTGCATCTGCGGCAAGGTGTGCAAAAACCCGACAGGTCTCAAAATCCACCAGACCAAGATGGCCTGTCTGAGGGGAGGACGAGTGAAGCAACGCACAGGTGCAGTGGCCGGCACTACAGACGAAGTGCTTGTCACGGTCCCTGATCAGACGGAGGAGGAGCCAGGCCCGGAGGCACCCCACAGTGCCCGGAACCTCCGAGCTGCACCAGCCCCCCCGCAAACTGGAACATCAGGACAACGTCGGGTTAAGTGGCCTGCCACCAACAACAAGGAGTGGCTTCAGCTGGACGCGGACATTGACAAGATCATCGAGACAACAGTGAAGGGCGATGTGGACCACAAACTCCAGGCCATGTGCACCCTCATAACTACCATCGGCGCAGAACGGTTTGGGGTGACAGAAAGACCTGTGAGCAGTCAGGTAGTGAGACCCAACCGGCGGGAGCTCAAGATCAGTCAGCTGAGGCAGGAACTGAAGACCTTGAAACGCCAGTTTAGGGCAGCAAAGGAGGAGGAGAGAGGCGCCTTGTCTGAGCTCAGGCAGCTCTCGAGGAGAAACCTCGTCACACTCAGAAGAGCTGAATGGCACAGAAAGAAGGGGAAAGAGAAGGCCAAGAAGCGCAAGGCATTCATTACCAACCCATTCAGCTTCACCAAGCGGCTACTGGGACAGAAGAAGAGCGGTAACCTGGTGTGTCCTGTGGAGGAGATCAACCACCACCTCAACATCACCTTCAGCGATCCAACAAGGGAGCAAGATCTTGGCCCATGCGAGGCACTGGTAAAGCCGCCAGAGCCCGGGGTGCAGTTTAATACTGCAGAGCCCACCCTGAAAGAGGTCAAAGAAGTAGTGATGGCTGCAAGATCCAGCTCCTCCCCAGGCCCCAGTGGAGTCCCTTACAGAGTCTACAAGCAGTGCCCCAAACTGCTTGTGCGACTCTGGAAGATCATGAAGGTGATCTGGCGCAGGGGAAGGGTCGCAACTCAGTGGAGGTCTGCAGAGGGAGTCTGGATTCCGAAAGAAGAGGATGCAAGTAACATCGAGCAGTTCCGTATCATCTCGCTGCTATGTGTTGAAGGGAAGATCTTCTTCAAGATAGTATCCCAACGGCTTACAGACTTCCTCTTGAAGAACGGCTATATAGACACCTCAGTACAGAAGGGGGGAGTTCCAGGTGTTTCGGGATGCCTAGAACACACGGGTGTTGTCTCGCAGCTGATCCGGGAGGCAAGGGAAAGCAGAGGGGATTTGGCAACACTCTGGCTGGACCTAACAAACGCCTATGGATCCATTCCCCACAAGCTCGTCGAAACAGCACTGACAAGACATCATGTGCCAGTGTCCATCACCAACCTCATCCTGGACTATTACAACAACTTCCAGCTGAGGGTAACTTCGGGATCATTAACATCTGCCTGGCAACGCCTGGAGAAGGGTATTATAACCGGCTGCACTATTTCAGTGCCACTCTTCTCCCTGGCTATGAACATGATTGTGAAGTCAGCTGAGGTGGAGTGTAGAGGCCCCTTGTCGAGATCTGGTACTCGGCAGCCTCCCATAAGAGCATTTATGGACGACCTCACAGTGATGGCAACCTCTGTTCCCGGCTGCAGATGGCTTCTCCAGGGGCTAGAGCGGCTCATCTCTTGGGCGAGGATGAGTTTCAAGCCCACCAAGTCCAGGTCTCTGGTCCTGAAGAAAGGCAGGGTGGCCGACCGGTTCCGCTTTACCATAGGAGGGACACCAATTCCAACGATGACGGAAAAACCTGTCAAGAGCCTGGGCAAGGTCTTCAACTGCTCCTTGAGGGACTCAGACGCACTCCAGCATACCAAGGCTGAGCTGACATCATGGCTCACAGCAATAGACAAGTCGGGGCTACCAGGGAAATTCAAAACCTGGATCTACCAACACGGAGTCTTGCCAAGACTCCTTTGGCCCCCGCTTGTCTATGAGGTGCCCATGTCAATGGTGGAGACACTGGAACGGACCATCAGTCAGTTTCTCCGCAGGTGGCTTGGGCTCCCCCGATCCCTCAGCAGCATCGCTCTGTATGGCCATTCCACCATACTGCAACTTCCAATCAGCGGCCTGGTGGAAGAGTTTAAGGTCACACGTGCCAGGGAGCTGATGATGTACCGGGACTCCTCCGACAAGAAAGTCGCCACAGCAGGGATCCTGGTGAAAACTGGGAGAAAGTGGAAGGCACAGGAAGCCATTGACAGAGCAGAGGCACGACTGCAGCACAACATCTTGGTGGGCAACACGGCAGTGGGCCGGGCGGGACTTGGCAGCTTCCCCAAGCCCCGCTACGACAAAGCCAGAGGAAGGGAGAAACGTCAAATGGTACAGGATGTGATCAGAGCAGAGGTGGAGGAAGATCGGCGGGTCAAGATGGTGGCTATGTACCAACAAGGCGCCTGGACGAGGTGGGAGCACGCCGAACAGCGGAAAATCACCTGGCCAGAGCTCTGGAGACTCGAACCCCAGCACATGAAGTTCCTCATCCAATCAGTATATGACGTTCTCCCTAGCCCAACCAATCTGCTGCGATGGGGCTTGGCAGACACTGCAGCATGCCAGCTGTGCCTGAAGAGAGCCACCCTAGAGCACATCCTCAGTTGCTGCCCGAAGGCCTTGGGGGAAGGGCGGTACCGCTGGCGTCACGACCAGGTCCTCAGGACTCTGGCAGACACGCTCAGCTCAGCACTTACCAACTGCAAATACCAGCACACCCCCAAGCAGTCCATCACTTTCGAAGAGCTGGGGAGAAGGCACAACATCAGCCAAGTTCCTCTGGGGGGCTCCTCACCACTGCACGAGACTGGAAACTCCATGTCGACCTGGGAAGACAGCTCAAATTCCCAGAGAACATCTCGGCCACTTTACTTCGGCCAGACATGGTGTTAACATCAGAGTCAACAAAGCAAGTGGTTCTGGTTGAGCTTACTGTCCCCTGGGAGGACAGAATGGAGGAGGCCAACGAACGCAAGAGGGCCAAATATGCTGAACTGGTGACTGAGTGCCGGAGCAATGGCTGGAAAGCCCGCTGCGAACCAGTCGAGGTGGGGTGCCGGGGTTTTGCTGGCCAGTCACTACCCCGAACCCTAAAACTCCTTGGAGTAAAAGGTCAGCTGTGCAGAAGAGCCATCAAGAGCATCATAGAGGCTGCAGAAAAAGCCTCAAGGTGGCTATGGATCCGGAGGGGAGATCCATGGAGTAGTGGGCCACTTGGACACAAGCCGGGGACTGATCACCCCCGGCTGGGTCGCCCGAGCGAGGGTGTTTGATGATCAAAGACCCGAAACACCCTATGACCTCGGGTTCATCACTGATGATGTGTCCAAGTAGCACCTAGCGGTGTATTTAAGAACCTGCAAATCAAATGACAAAAAGAATAAAAATATACAATGAAAATGGAAAGACAGAGGCCCAGCTGGTACCCAGCAGTAAAATAAAATCAATAAAGCAATAATTTAGTGTCAAATACCCTGTAGATCCATCCCAAAACATCAGTGGACGTCAGTTAACGACTATAGAAACCTGCAGGCTGTCAAAGACAATTGTCCTCTGATTAAACCGTTAACCTCTGACCTCTGCTAACAACAGTCTGTGGGCTGATCTTATTATTATGGACTTTTAATGAGAGGCACCAGTAAAAACCATATACAGGTCTTTAACCCATAAAGACCCAAACATCCACTAACGACCAAAACCACCTACTGGTCTAAACTGTTTCATACCTGCTGATCCACTAATCCTATGAAACCATGTAAATAATTGGTGTAAAACACAGTTTATCATCTTTTCATGGTCATCAGATATGACCCATTTGGACGTTTAGAGGCTCAGTAGTTACCATGGAAACACCATCATCTTCTACAACATTGATTCACCAGTAAAACCATTGGAGTGGGATCAATGACAGTGGATGGAGACATTTGTTTTATGTTCAGGTAATGATAGATTTTACTGAAAAAGTCACTTTTTCTTCATTTTTCCTCTGTTTCTGATATAATAACTTATGAATTTTCTTTAAGCTTTGGTGAACATCTATATGATCAGTGAATTAAATGTAGGAAAATGCCTGGTTTACGATGAAAAAAAAAACAACTCAAATTAAAGAGGCGAATATTACAATAAATGGTGATAAATCACTTAAGGTTAAATATAGAGAAATTAATTTGGAAACTACCACAAAAGTAGCACTGGGTCTATATGGGTCAATGTAGCAAATAATAATAATTATTATTTTTAAATTTCCCAAATACCCCTTGTTATTCTAATAAGATCAAGAATGGATACAATACAATGACGGCTTTTAGACACAAAACACCAACATTTCTTCAGTTTTCTTTGTGTTTTCATATAATAACCCTCAAGTTCTACCTGAGCTTTTATGAACATCTACATGATCAGTAAACTAAATTTTGGAAAATACCTGATTTGCAAAATACAGAGGCTTATTTCACAATAAATGGTGACAAATCACTTAAGAAATGTTAAATATAGAGGAAAAAAAAAATCATTTGTGATCTACCACAAAAGTAGCACTGGGTCTTTATGGGTTAGTGTTAGTGTGAGGGTTTTTGGTCACGCTGAGCAAAATGACCTTATAGATAATATATTATTCTTCAAGTGGTCTGAGAGGAAACTAGACTTTCACATGTACTCTTCACTCTCTTTACAGACTGTTGGAAAATTGATCCTATAGATACATACATATGCAACATGGCAGCTCCCCTGACCATCATATTTTGGTTTCTCTCCTCTACAGCACCATGTCTTCTTTAGTCATCAGTTTGGTATTTGACTTTTTTACCTCCCTACATTTTTACACAAAACTCTTTACTGTTGTAGCAACAATTTGACCTGTTCAACAGCCGCAAAGAGGTGACTCGGTTAAAGTTTTTTCTTTTTACGATTGTGTTTACTACTGTTGTTTTGAAGTTTGTGGATACTACTGGAACCTGTAAATTTCCCTATGGGATGAATAAAGTATCTATCTATCTATCTATCTATCTATCTATCTATCTATCTATCTATCTATCTATCTATCTATCTATCTATCTATCTATCTATCTATCTATCTATCTATCTATCTATCTATCTATCTTTTTTACCTCCACCAGGAGGTATTGTGATCTTTTTGTTTTGTGTGCTTGCGTGCGTGCATGTTTGTTCGTTTGTTAGCAAGATAACTCAAAAAGTTATAGATGGATTGTCATGAAATTTTCAGGAAATGTTGATACTGGCACAAGGAAGAAATGATTAAATTTTGGTGGTGACCCGGGGGGGGGTGTTGTCTGCAGATCTGTCTTGCCAGAGGTCTGCGCTCTCCGAGTGCGATTCTTGCTAACTATGTGATTAAAAATCTCTTTTCTAAGAGAGATCTGGCCAAGAGATCAACACAGACATTGTTATATACACTAAAAATAAATAAAGTAGTTATATGTTTATAAATAGTAAAAGATTAATAAGTTCAAGAGCATTTTCAGGTTTGATTTAGAGCAGTGGTTTTCAACCTTTTTTGGCTCATGACCCCATTTTAACTTAACAAATTTCTGGCGACCCCAGACATTCAAAAACAGAGACTTTTTTTTTGGTTGATATTAATTTGTTTTTGATCATGTAATAGTTTGCTGTACTATGTTGCAAATAAATGTTAATTTTAGATGACATTTAGTTTATATGATGTGTATTATTATGGATGTAGGCAGAAAAGCCAGGTGTAGATTACTGCACAAAGTGAGAATTTGATTTTCCTTGGTCAGGATATGTACAGTTAGTTCAGCTTGTATTTACAAGGCTGACAATTAATACTGAACAAACAAGAACTCAAACTATGAATTATGAAAGAGCTGCAGCATCTGAAACCAACCACAATGAATATTTGACAGATAAACAGTACCACAGTGCTTCAGTTTCAGCTTCACAGTTTGTCATGTCTTTTATGGATTGGGATTGTCTCTGTCAACTCAACATATATTTTTTCAGGCGACCCCTTTTGAATTCCAGGCGACCCCATGTGGGGTTGCGACTCCAAAGTTGAAAAACACTGATTTAGAAACAATCACTTGTCAAAAGTACTATTTTCTCAACCCTCTAAAACACACTTACATCCCTCAAAGGTAACTTGTTCTGATAGTTCTACGTCCATCTGTAAATCATGAAGAATGAGCAGTGTATTGAAAAGCTGTTTTAAAAACCTCTGCTCTGACTCTGGGGACCAGCATTTGCAGTGTGTTCTCAGACTGCAGACCCTATTGCTTCAGGGTTTTTCACATGTACAAAGACAAAATGGAGGCAGCTCAAGGATTGTAATTTAAAGGACTGAAGTGGGCGTGTCTGTTAACAATAGTAGGTGTCTTTGTTTTACAGATACCACACTGCAAAAAAAAAAGGGTGTCTAAAAGCAAGATAAAAACACTAAATCTGAGGAAAAAGGTACTCAAACAGGTGAAATTATCTGTTCATGCAGCACGATAATTTCACTTGACAAGATTTCTTGAATTAAGATTGTTAATTCAAATTAGTCAAGGGTCATGTTAAAATGTGTTATCATTTTTATCACATTTTAAGCCTGTAAATAACAATAAAAAGAGTTATTTGCTGTCATTTCTTCAGGTAAATTTTTTGCAGTGGATGATTGAAGTAAGAGCAAAAATAAACTATGTTTCTTTCAGATGGTTTTTGTGTGACTTGAATCTAGCAGCTTGACTTGGTTACTGATCTTAAAACAAAATTTATTTTGATGAGACTTTGGGGGAGAGATGAAATATATCTTATTTTAACAGATATTTACCTCATTTTTAGATTTCCTGCCTATTTGAAACAAAAAAGATAAGATTGTGCTCGATTTGAAATTATAGTGTAAAGCTGAACACTTAAAATAAGAAATTAACTCTTAAAACAAGATGAATTAACACTTCTAAATCTAAGTTGTTGTTTTTTTTTTTTTTATCTTGGTAAGAACCAAATAAGTTGCAGTGAAGTGATGCATATTTGTCCATGAAATCCTACTCTTAGAACAAACCAAACAATGCACATTGAAGGTATGTTACCAGTATGATATCAGCACCGTGAGCACAGTCACACAGTTTCCCTCCACCAACACCACCTGCAGATGCTCTACCTTGACTTCTTTTAATACATCAATCATAGTAGGAAAAACAACATGGTGTTTGGAGGCGTAAAAATAAACACAAACATTTGCAGTTCAGGTTTTGTATGTTTTGTCAGTTTTAATGGTTATTTATTGTTCTCATCTTTTATTTATTTATTTTTTATCATTTCATGCCTTTGAAATAACAACTATAATTTCAGTCTAAATGGATCGGATAGTAACACATGCTGTATAAAAGATGGTCCCTCAGTGTGTCCGTTGGTGCACATCAGGCATGATAAACATAACAACACATGAGCAGTATTTGTACAGGATTAGTAAAACCTGGAGACATCTGGTAATATGAAAACTAACCCACGTGTTTGTGTTTTTATGTGGTGCATTTGTCCAGGAATACATGAAATCTGCTTTTTACTCTCATTTACTGATAGTGAGCTCATTTACATGCACACGATACTCTGTTCATTATCCGATTTCTGGAGTTATCGGATTATTCAAGTGTTCATGTAAATGGGATGACCTGATATGCTTTATCAGATATCTGTCTATAAGAAATCAGATTAAAACGCCTGGATTTCCCCCCAATACTCTGATGTCTTCCAGCATATATAAAGGTTAATGTGATTTATTTTATTTTATTACGTCTGTGCATGTGTAATGACAATTAAAATAGTAGAAAACAGAAGTTATGCAGTCAAACCTGAGCGGAAGGCAATAACAAGGAGGTTTGAATCTACCACCACTATGTATGCACGTACTCTGAACGAAATCCAATAATGAGGTCAATATATAATTGAGGGACTTTTGACGTCTATGGGATATATCTTGCATACATCTTTATTATAAGGGTGGGAGGGGTTTTCTTTGTAATTGTTTTTCTGTTTTTATTGTGTAATTGTTTTTAATTCTGTAAAGCACTTTGTGTTGCATCTGTGCATGAAAAGCGCTTTATAAATAAAGGTTGATTTCATTTGATTTGATTTGAAGTAAAATAATGATAATAATAATAATAATACTTTTTTTTATGTTCATTATGATCGTGTCTTTAAAAATTCCATAATTATTTAATTATGGAAACAATCACTCATAATAAATGATTCGATATATTAAAATGTCAACTAAATAACTGTCTGGATTAATCACCGTCTAATTAGCTAAACAATAATAAAATGAGCTTCAAATTCAAAACATTTTTTGACTGTGTTCTTTGTATTAAGTTGAGATAATCATGACAGATATTTCTTTTTTGCCAATATATCAAATTTCATATGGAAAATAACAAACTGTATGTGTGTCTGAGAAATCACTTTCATCTAAGTTACTCATTACAAAAACACCTCTGAAGGAAGTGTGTTAATTCTAAATCACATGACCTGCTCCACATGATGTCATTTCCTCCTGAAGAAAACACTGGCAAGACTCCAGGGTATATTCTGTCTCCTCCTTTTTAGTTATTTAATATAAAGTAGTGTGTGACTCAAGTGTGTATTTATCGCATGTCAACAGTGTTACTACAATATCTTTATAAATAACTTTCAATTTCAATTTTACTCAGTTGTCTATATGATATTTCGAAGAATCTTTTTGTAAAAATGCCATGTGGTGTTATGCTTATGTTGATTTTCGGCCTGAAAACAGCAAAAATATCAACTGTTACCCTGTAAAGGTAACTCAAACAGTCCCTCAATTATAAACTGACCCAATGGACTGGAGCGTTTAAACCAGGGTTTTCGAATATCGCATTTCTTAAATACGTGTGAACGCATCAGATGTGATTATTACAATTATCTGATCACTCTCAGTTATTGGACTTTTATACGTCATGTAAACAGGCTCAGTGTTGGACAGCTATGATGTCAACGGCAGGTTGTCCACTTAAAGATAACAGTTCTTACTATAAAGCTTCATTCTTCACATCCATCTCATCATCTTTGACATGATGTTACAAGTAAATAAGTAAGTAAAGTTCGTCTCACAGATAAAAATCACAAAGTGCTGTACATAAAATGGGTGCAATAAAACAACATAAGAATAATTTATTAAAATAAATAAAAAGGATAAATCCATCAACCAAAAGCTTTCCTAAATAAAAACGTTCTGAACTGCTTTTTAAAAGAGTCCACAGAGTCGACCAGACGGAGGGACAGGGGCAGGTCATTCCAGAGTCTGGGGGCTACAGCCTGAAAGGACAGGTCCCCCCAGGCTACTCTTCTGAGGGATCTAAGTTTGTACTTTCAATGAAGGTTAACGGACTTTAATATCTGCGTAGGAAAAATTCAGCCTCTGCATTTTCCACATCCTACAGGCTTTTACTGATCAGACTGTTACAAAAAAGTGAAATGGAAGAGTGGGCGAACATTTTGCATTCCAAACTGTTAACACTGGTGGCAATGTGAGTTTGCAAAACTTTCAGCAATAATAGATTTGAATAAATTTGTGCCAGGCCATTCTACAGGGTGGGGAAGCAAAATTTACAATATTTTGAGGCAGGGATTAAAAGACAGTGTATGACCAATTAGTTTATTGAAAGTCATGAGAATGTATTTGCCACAAGAAAATTGACATAATAGAAAATGTTTTTATTCTATGTGTCCTCCTTCTTTCTCAATAACTGCCTTCACACGCTTCCTGAAACTTGTGCAAGTGTTCCTCAAATATTCGGGTGACAACTTCTCCCATTCTTCTTTAATAGTATCTTCCAGACTTTCTCGTAATAGTTTTGCTCATAGTCATTCTCTTCTTTCCATTATAAACAGTCTTTATGGACACTCCAACTATTTTCGAAATCTCCTTTGGTGTGACGAGTGCTTTCAGCAAATCACACACTCTTTGACGTTTGCTTTCCTGATTACTCATATGGGCAAAAGTTTCTGAAAAGGTATGGATAATAGTGTTAGGTATGATTATGACATCAATATATGTTTGGTTTCAAAACAACTGACGTAGTGCCTGCTGAGAAAAAACAACTAAATGTTCATTGTAAATTTTGCTTCCCCACCCTGTACAGAAACAGAGATGGACTCAACATCAACTAGAGCAGGGGTGTCAAACATGCGGCCCGGGGGCCAAAACCGGCCCGTCAAAGGGTCCAATCCGGCCCGCGGGATGAATTAGTGAAATACAAAAATTACACTGAAGATATTAACAATCAAGGATGTTAAAATAAATTTAGTTCAATTCCGTCTGAAGTGGGTCAGACCAGCAAAATACTATCATAATAAAGTATAAATAACAAAAACCACATACTTTTCTCTTTGTTTTAGTGCAACAAAAAAGTAAAATTACACAAAAATGTAAACATTTACAGACTAGCCTTTTACAAAAAATGTGAAAAACCTGAACAAATATGAACAACCTGAAATATCTTAAGAGATTTAAGAGTAATTGTACCAATATTCTGTCTGTTATTAAATGTTTTCTGTATTTGTAGATCCACTGTGATCTGTACGTTATAATGAACATATGAAAATGAGAAGCTGAGGCCAAATAATGGCATAAATTGTTAAAATTGCACTTTTTTTCTTAATAAATTTCATTTTGGTCATGGTTCATGTTTTTCCATATTTTTTTAAAGGATAGTTTGTAGATGTAGAAATTTTGATAATATAATCTTACTTTTTTCACTCTAAAACAAAGAAAGTAGAAATACAAATTTTGGAATCGATGTGATTTATGTATTATGTTATTATTTTAACCCTTTCATGCATGAATTATTAGAACCTTTGTCGAGATCTTTTCTTGGGTGTTTTTTTTTCCTCATTAGGCATGAAAAAACAATGCAATTGAGTTTTTTTTTTCTTTTTTCTTTTCATGGATTTACAAAAATGTCCACTTGGCTACACTGTGCATTTTATTCTTGAAGCACAGAAACATATATTTAAAACCCAATATCAGAAAGTGATATGAAAACAATAAAATAAAAAACATTTGTTTTCTCACATTTTAACATACTTTAATACTAGTTATGACTCACTTGATTGATTGGTTTGATTGATTGATGTATTTATTTCAAATATGAATGTCAAAACAGAAGAAAATAAATAAACGACACACTTATATAAGACATATAATACATATACATAATACATACAATCTCCTTAAATAATTAATAACAGTAATAATCTTCCTAGTTCACGGAGATAATATGCAAAAAAAAACTTTAAAAAAAAAACAAACAAAACAACTGTTAATTACAGTCTAACAATTAACAAGGGATTTCCACTCAAACATGTCACTGCAGATCAGGTTTATCAAGAACAGCAAAGTTACAGTAATGGTATGAATGTCAGTGTATGGGATGGTGCATAAGTGTTCACTGTGTCGGCTGAATATGCAACTAAAACAACAAAATCCATGAATATACAAGAGAATAGATGGAGAATACCTGTCCACTGGAGTGACCAGTATGCATGAAAGGGTTAATTATCTGGCCCACTGCAGGTCTTATTGGGCTTTATGTGGCCCCTGAACTGACATGAGTTTGACACCTCGATGCTGCTTCACACGTCCTTATCTTTATCACTTTTGTCTTTCACACTAAAGACAAAAGTGTGGCTAGAAATCAACAGGACTAGCTCCTGAAGTCCAGTTCGCATAAAGGATTACCTGCAAAAAACAAAAAATGAAATGCTTTTTTGCTACAAATATTTGCGATCTGTGTACTCATGATGTAAATAGCTGTTTAAACACTTGACCTGTGAATAATTGTAGAAAAAAAAACCTATCTGATGTGTAAGATTGTGCATATACCCCACACCTAGCATTAGCATTAGCAGTTAGCTTTCATCGAAGGCCTTCTGGGACCAAATTTAGATCATCATCCATATCTTGGTCAATGACACTGACAGGAGAATTATCTCACATGTATGTGTTTTTAATGGTGGGGGGAAACCAGAGGAGTTAATGCAGCACAGAGAGAACAGGCAAAACCCACAATGTTCCATTCCCACAAGCCTAATTATATTGTAACATGAGCCTCATGAATTCGAAAAAAAACTTGCAACTTTCATTCATGAGCTAACCCCCATTGTTATTGACCAAGAAATATGTCAAAAAAGTTGTGCCAGGGACAACAAACCCCGCTCCTCGAACATATTTTGCCCATTATAAGTAAATAGGAAGATTTTAAAAAATTCATAAAAAAATTTTAACTTTCACCTACTGTTCCCAAAATGTAATGACATCTATTCTGGGTCACTGGCAATGTATAAAGTCAATTTGGTATGAATTCAACCAATAGTTTTGCTGCTACAGACATGTGAAATTTCACCCATTGTAAGTAAATGGGAAAAAACAAAACAAAAAAAAAAAAACAGCTTTGACCTACTTTTCCCAAAATGTAGTGACATCTATTCTGGGTCACTGGCAATGTATAAAGTCAATTTGGTATGAATTCAACCAATACTTTTGCTGCTACAGACATGTGAAATTTCACCCATTGTAAGTAAATGGGAAAAAATATACCAAAAAAACCCAACTTTGACTTACTTTTCCCAAAATGTAGTGACATCTGTTCTGGGTCACTGCCAATCTATAAACCAAATTTGGTATGAATTAACCCCATAGTTTTGCTGCAACAGACATGTGAAATTTTACCCATTGTAAGTAAATGGGAAAAAATATTTAAAAAAAAACAAAAAAAACAACACCTTTGACCTACTTTTCCCAAAATGTAGTGACATCTATTCTGGGTCACTGGCAATCTATAAACCAAATATGGTATGAATTCACCCCATAGTTTTGCTGCTATAGACATGAAATTTCGCCCATTATAAGTAAATGGGGAAAAAAAGATTTAAAAATTCATAAAAAATTGTAACTTTGACCTACTTTTCCTAAAATGTAATGAAATCTAGTCCGGGTCAGTGGCAATCTATAAATTAAATTTAGTTTGAATTCAAACAATAGTTTTGCAGCTAGAGTGTTAACAAACAAACAAACAAACAAACAAACAAACTGAACCAAAAACAGCACCCCTTGCCTCCCCATCGGGGGGCGGGGCAATAAATAAATGTTGCAAACCACTCCAAATCATAGAGATGTCTATTCAAACACTACTGACATTATCACATGTCTTTTGTTTTTGCTTTTATAGGGAAGGTCATTTGCAGTAGAATTTTTACTTTACAAATGGCAGACATGGCAAATGTCACAGACAACTTCTACAATTATTAAAAATGACCAGCGGTACAGAGGTAAGAATAGGGCTATTACAAGTGAATTAACTGCTATAAAAACCTTAAATTATGAGATCATAATTTGAAACTATCCACATACTATGGCTTCAGTTTCAGTTCACTTTGCACTGAAACAGTTGGAATGTCCTTCAGTGAGTCGTTCTTTACATACATTCTTTGAGTACATTTCAGAGGCTGTACTTTTTCACTTTTCTTTGAGCAAAGAAGTTGAATCAGCACTAAGGCTTTTTTTTTTTTTTTTTTTTTTTTTTTTAACACCAGTATCTGTCCCTCTACTCGACTAAGCAATTTGTGTAGTTTTGCTACCTCTGTGCTTTGAGCATACTTCCTAGTCTGTTTCTACTCAGAGGTGGATTATTCTCTGCTTAATATTTACGTTAACATGAAAAGAATGTAATGGTCTGTTCTTTCTTAGTATTCTGGGTCTGTATACATGTGCACATAGAAGGATTGCGATGTAAGGGAGATGATATTTTATTTATAATTAACACTTGCCTATATGATAAAACAAGAGTGAACATGCATAAAAGGCAAAGGCCTACGTTATATACGCTTCATACTTCAGCTACAAATGCATCTCCAATTAACCATTTACCTTCAGTGCTGTGGATGTGAGGAAGAAAATATGCATCCTGGTCTGAGAACACAGAAGACACTCTTTTGTATGTTGTACATTCAAGGGAAAAGGGGAGGGGGTTGCACTCCAGGAAGGGGGGAGGGATTCACACCCAGGGGGTGGGAGGGTAACTCTCTCAGACCTGGTGGAGGTATCTGAACATATCATCAAAGCATCAGTGGTCAATAGGTACGGTTACATGATGTTTTTTTAATCCGATTTATTTTTCCAGAAGAAATTAATCCGGAACTAAAGTACTTTCTCTTCTGTTTACATGGAAATGTTAAACCCGAATAAAGGTTTACATGAGAAACATTTATTTGGTTCTCGCAGCCCTTCTTTTAGCTTAGCATAGTCACTGCATTTCCATGGTCACACATAGCCAGTTTTTTTAAAGGTGATTTGTAGTCTTTTGTAAGTGATTTTGTGAAATCCGATTCTCCCTAATTATTTCTTTAGATCCGTGACTTACTGCACTCATACAATCTTGGGACTGTTGTGTTGACAGAAGTTGGAAAATCTTTTTGTTGGAAGTAGGGATGCACCGATACCACTTTTTTCCTGACCGAGTACGAGTACTTACATTTGAGTACTTGCTGATACCGAGTACCGATACAAGTACTTAATAATCCCATTCCAGTTCTTAGTTCCTTTTGTAAATGTGCTTTATAGTCGTTGTCATTAGTCTGACTGGAACAAAGTGCTGCTACTGACATTTAATGTGTTGGAATGAGCGTTTGTCAATTAATCCACCAGGGGGCGCCACTCTGAATTAACCATACTGGACAAATACCACGAAGAAGAGTAAAGTTTTTTGAGAAGAAGAGAAAGAAAGTCAGTAATGACAAACATGGAGAGGACAGAGGTAACACTAATGTGATACTAATATTGCAGCGTTTTCACTGGTAAGGTTTAAAAGCGAAGCTTCAGCAGGAAGAGAAAAGAGAAATGAGCGATAAGTTTTGTTTTCATTTCTGTTGGTGGTGGTCCGCACCGCTCCGTACTCCCGCTGGTATTCTCATTCTGTTTACACATCCGCGAGCACCTGGAAAACAGATGGAATGTACGCAGAGGACGGGCAGAACGCTGCGTCTGTATCTGTCTGTGTCTGTAACGTTACTTGCAGTCAGCATTACTTTTATCACCCTCATTTATTTGGTTCAATCTCCACACTCTTCACACTCCACACACATTATTCCACCGCCGCATACCTGCTGCATTGAACTGTGAATGTCAAACGGCCGTAAGTGGTATCGGTGCATTTGTATCGGATATCTTTTACGAGTACGAGTACAAGTACGAGTACACACACTGAGTATTGGAGCCGATGCCGATACTCGTATCGGTATCAGTGCATCCCTAGTTGGAAGGCATGCATGCGCTAAATTAGCTTTGCTTTACCGTTTTAGCTTTGCATTAGTTTTTATTTCCCAAAATTTTATTACTGCAGTAAGTCACATGGCCATGATTTGAGCCTCAATTTGTGATCATATTGACCCCACCGGACTAAAGTAATGATTAGGGAGAATTGAATTTCACAAAATCACTCATAAAATACTACAAATCACCTATAAAAGCCTGGCTACGTCTGACCATAGGATCGAAGCGATTATGTTAAGCTAGGCTAAGCTAAGCTAACGGAAGGGCTGCGAGAACAAGGCAATCGGTGCACTGCAGTGTAAAGTGTTTTGCCCACTTATCAAACTCATTAGTGTATGACAAATGAATGAATAAAAAACAAGTGGTGAACTCTTCCTTCAGGGTTTTCCAGGCTGGTAGATCCCATCAGAATAGCCCACTGGAACGGTTTGGGTTGACTAGACTGCATTGCATATTCTTCCGCTAGCGCAGAATGTGTGCGTCATCGCGCCAGGGCAAGACAACGAGCATGTGCAGAATGGAAGGAATAAAGTCCAAACGGAATAAAGGGTTTACATGTCCGAGGAATAATTTAGACCGGATTCAAAAGTGGATTAAACCAGTGCCTTTAATCAGGTTTAAATTTTCTTTTTTAACTGGAATAAGGTGTTTACATGGGCACCTTAAATACGATCTAACCTTTAATCAGATTAAACCAGGAATAAAAGTTGTCATGTAAACACACGGAATGCTAAACAGTGAACTCAGCAGGGAACAACATACAACAGGGTGTCGTCTGTGTTCTCAGACCAGGATGCATATTTTCTTCCTCAGATGGACACCTTACTGGGAACCAGGTCCATTTAAGTCTTACTAGTAATAAGGACATTTTCCATGTTGCTAGGACACACTCAAATTTCATGTTCCTGCGAAGTGAGCAAGGACAGACGGAAACAGTGGGAGAAAACGTGCATTAGCAGCAGTGTGTTTTGTTGCTGCTTTCTTGCACGCAATGGGCTTTTATGGAAGGTGTCACTTTTGAAGAGCTGGACAGTTGAATGCAGCGACACACACACACACACACCTACACACACACACACACACCTACACACACACACCTACACACACCTACACACACACACACACACACACAATCAGCTCGTACATATGCCCACCCACACATAAGATGGCACCAAAATGACAGAGAAAAATAAGACTCTCCCGTTCTCTCTCCGGCTCAGACTCCCTCTAACAGAAGCGTCTTATTGCCTATGCCGTGATGAATATATCATGAGTCCATTTTCGGGGAACAACATGGCGGTTCCCACACGCTATTCGGCTCTGCCCTATCACTTTCAGTTAGAGGAACACGGGGTTAGGGCAGGACTGGTACAGAATTTAAATACCATGCGTGAGACCGAAAAGGAAAAGAGAAACAGGAGATGCAGAAGAAATTGCTGAGAGATGGGGAGTGGGCGGTTGGGGGAAAAAAAAAAAGTACAAGTATTGAGGGAAGAGAGATGGAAAGAGAGAGAAGGGAAGTGCTATCTGTATCTGCCTGATCAGTTTCACTTACGTTAAACAGAAGCTGTGGTGAATGGGGAATAGGTTCTGGAGCAGAGCGATGAAAAGAACTGAGGGGGTGAAAGAAGTGGAAGGAAAGAAAGAAAAGGAAGGAAGGAAGGAAGAAAAAATGAAGAAAAAGAAAGAAAGAAAGAAAGAAAGAAAGAAAGGAAAGAAGGAAAAGAGGAAGGAAGGTAAGAAAGAATGAACAAAAAGGAAAGAAAGAAAGAAAGAAAGAAAGAAAGAAAGAAAGGATGAAACAAAGGAAAGAAGGAAAAGAGGAAGGAAGGTAAGAAAGAAAGAAAGAAGAAAGAAAGAAAGAAAGAAAGAAGGTCGGAACAACGGAAAGAAGGAAAGAAGGAAAAGAGGAAGGAAGGTAAGAAAGAATGAAGAAAAAGTAAAGAAAGCAAGAAAGAAAAGGAAGGAAGGGAGGAAGAGAAGAAGGAAAAGGGGAATGAAAATAAGAAAGGAGGAAAAAGTAAAGAAAGAAACAAAGACAGACAGAATACTGTTGATGAGCCATTATTCCAATAGTCTTGCATATATGGTCTCATGTAAAAGTACCTGTTTGCTTGGACTCATGTGCATCAGTATTCAGACCAGTGGTGTAGTCCAGGGTATACGATGGTATACAGCGTATACCTACTTTTTTCAGTCACCACTGCGTATACCCACTTCTAAATCCCCCTGATGTGCACCATTCAGTAGTATTTGAGTCAGACTGCCCATTTTCCCCCTCAGATGATGAAGCCATGACCCGCCCTACTCTGCCTCTAATTGGCTAGTACTCGCTGCTTTCACTGATTAGATTGGTTAACTTTTGGCATGAGGACTGATGAGCCAATCAGAGGCAGAGTAGGGCGGGTCATTCCGAGTAAAGTATTGTTAACTAGCGCTGGCCACCTCTGGAACCTGGACACCTCAGGTGCCAGTACCTGGGGTGTCATGTTGATGGACAGGTCACTGCATGTCTCATTGAAAGATGTGCGATTATTGGAAATGTGAACGAGAAAGGCAGAATAAACGCCTTTAAAGTGAGTGACACATATTGAGAGAACCTACTTTCATGGAATACATAATTCAGAGGTAAGTTTTAAGGTGGTTTCAGAATGAGTCACTGTTTTAAACTACTGGTCATATGACTGCACATTAAGAGGAGAAGAGATTTTGTCACTAATAATTAAACTGTGTGAGTAGGCTAACGTTATTGTAGCACCCTCATAGATTTCGCATAGGCACAATTAGAGTTAAAAAACAGGGTTTATTCTTCTCCTTGGAACCCGTGAGAACTGCTCACGACAGAAAAACACAACAAAATACCTTTTAATACATGTTCTTGCTCTTTGTGTTAAATAAATAAACTAGAAGCACTCGGAGAGCGCAGACCTCTGCCAAGGCTGATCAGTGGGCCCCCCCGTGGGCCCCCCCACCCCCAATCACCACCAAAATTTAATCATTTCTTCCTTATCCCATTTCCAACAAACCCTGAAAATTTCATCCAAATATGTCCATAACTTTTTGAGTTATGTTGCACACTAACGATCAGTGGCCCCCCCGTGGGCCTCCCCCACCCCCGATCACCACCAAAATTTAATCATTTCTTCCTTATCCCATTTCCAACAAACCCTGAAAATTTCATCCAAATCTGTCCATAACTTTTTGAGTTATGTTGCACACTAACGGACAGACAAACAAACAAACAGACAAACAAACTAGAAGCACTCGGAGAGCGCAGACCTCCGCCAAGGCAGATCAGTGGCCCCCCCGTGGGCCCCCCCACCCCCGATCACCACCAAAATTTAATCATTTCTTCCTTATCCCATTTCCAACAAACCCTGAAAATTTCATCCAAATCTGTCGATAACTTTTTGAGTTATGTTGCACACTAACGGACAGACAAACAAACAAACAAACAAACCCTGGCAAAAACATAACCTCCTTGGCGGAGGTAATCACAGATGTTAATCACGTGAAATAAAACATTCAAAAGTACACAAACCTCGTTCACTGGCATCAACGAGGGGCTAAATAATCCTTATGGCCTTAGTCTCGTCTTCTTTCTTGCTTGTTTCTTTGGTTTTATGGTTATTTCTACATGTTTTCATCTTCATGTGGTGAAGCTAACCGGCGGCTACAGACAGCAGGTAGGAAGAGCATCAACAAAGAGTGGTCGGGCGGAACCTAAAAACTATGCGACTACCCCCTACAGTATACCACCAGATGGCGCAAGAACATTGTATGTAAAATGTATTGTATATTAACTGAAAGATGTCTGAATAAACACATAAAACTTACATATGAACTAAAATGTTAAATGTAGGAGACTGTAATAGTTCCGAAAGGCTAACGTTACGAAAGGCTAACGTTATGAAAGGCTAACGTTATGAAAGGCTAACGTTATCCCACGTTTGCCTCATGTTGAATACATTTCCATTCATGCAGCTACTTATGTGACCAGTAAAACCTACAAACTGCTCCTGATCAAGTCATGATCATTTTATAATAGTGAGCAAATACTACTGATAGATTTTTGGGTAAACTAAATAGAGTAGTCTGACATGTCACTGTTACTAAAACAGGGCGTTTTTCAGGACTACTTAAAAAAAAAAAAAAAAAAAGGCAAAAATTGACAGTATACCCACTTCTCCAGGGACCACTACACCACTGATTCAGACGCATGTACAACCAAATTCAGACACATCACACCTTCAGCTTCTAGAACTTCCTGTTGACTTGAAATATCATCTTAATAAAAATGTTCATGTCAGTTGTTGTCAATACTTATCACTGTAAATGTCAGATCAATATTTCTTTGAGGTTTTAAAGCTGTTTTTTTTTTTTTTTCTTCTTGGGTGAAAGTTGAAGAAACCAGATGGTTCCATGTGGATTAAAATGATTGTTATGGTCAGAATGGGACAAATATTTCAGAAATCTAAAGACAGAACATTTAAAAGGAAAGACAAAATAAGAGCATTGCGCTGATGTTACAAAATGAAATGAAATTATTACATTAATGTGTCCCACCCAGTACTTTGGTCCATATAGTGCATTTATTTGTTCATTCCATTTAAATGTGTTTGTTTCTTTGTTCATTTTTTTATTTGTGAGAGTGACAGATGGACAGGGGTGATGAACAATATATACAGAGCATTTCTTTTTCTGAATGTTTTCTTGTTCGACTGTATTTATTACCTCCGCCAAGGAGGTTATGTTTTTGCCAGGGTTTGTTTGTTTGTTTGTTTGATTGTCTGTTTGTTTGTTTGTCTGTCTGTCCGTTAGTGTGCAACATAACTCAAAAAGTTCTGGACAGATTTGGATGAAATTTTCAGGGTTTGTTGGAAATGGGATAAGGAAGAAATGATTAAATTTTGGTGGTGATCGGGGGTGGGGGGGCCCACGGGGGGGGCCACTGATCAGCCTTGGCGGAGGTCTGCGCTCATCGAGTGCTTCTAGTATTTTTAAGTATTTGTGTGATTTCTGTGGGTAGTCACTCACTTGAATAGTTCTGAACCTGCTGATATGAAAGTCTTTTTGTGAAATACTTCTCCTACATGGCTTCAGGCTTTGAAAACAGCTTTCTCTGAAGGAAAAAAAAAGTCCAAAGTTTTCTAACAAAGGTCCATTTCTTGAGTTTTGCCTCAGTCCTCTGTGAGCTCCACATCTGTCTGGTCTCCTGGGCTCATTTTTAGTTCTAATCTGTCACAGCTTCTTTTCACATATTATCCGTGCTGCTCTAACCACCGGACCATACGAACACTCAAGGATCCAAAACACTATGTTTACTTTGCAGAAGATTTGGCAAAAACACGCATGTGAGTGGTCAGCGTTTCTATTAATACGGACTTAAATCTCACTATCCTTATCTTGTGATATGTATCCAGAGGAATGATGGAGGCGGCTGTCCAAGAACTGACAGCTCCTGGCACTTTCACACACTTTCATGTAGCAAATGCTGTTTTTTACACTTTTGTAGTCCACTAAAATGGTAAAAACATTTCCATATGCTCAGCTCACAGTACAGTTATATGTATACTGCACTGCTCACCTGTATTTTATTAATGCCACCTTTAACCCTCAGGTATCCGGGTGCGCCTTTTAGGTACACTTTGCACTTCGTTTTAAAAAACTTCATATTATTTTTCACAATTTAAATAAGGTTAGAATTCAAAAGTTGTTCATTTTTGCATGATCTTTAAAATTCTGGCCACCAACTAAAATATGCACATTGTAAACAAAAGAAAATTACAAGACTAGCATCTGTCTCCCAAGTGTGCCTAAAACGCACTATTTCTTCCATTTGATATGTATGAATAGGGCTGACCTTGATTTACAAAAATAAAATCAAATTACAGCAGAAAAATAAATCAGTACATAATATTTAATAATTTGATTTATAGGTGTGCCTTTTTTGGCACACTTGGTGACAGATGCTAGTATTTTTGAACATTTGACCTAACGCCAAAAATAATAATGCAATTATCCAATGTTGGGGTTAATCATTGACATATGCCAGGCTGCAAAAATCAAATAATATGTGATCCACTTTTTATGTAGTATATTGAAAAAAAAAATTTTTTTGTGTTTTTTGCATCCAAAAAAATGGTTTGTTTACATTACAAACACGGCATTTAAAGGGTTAAAAAATGTGACTATTATTGAGTATTTGGTATTTTTATTTACGGCTCAAGTTGATGAAATAGAAAAAAAGTGTAAAAAAATTAAAAACAAACTGTATGAAATTTTTTTTGACATTATTCCACAAGTGTGCCAAAAAGGCACACTTGGTGCTTAGTAAGGGCCTTGCTGGATGGGATACCGGAGGGTTAAATAAGTTACACGTCAGAGTTTGACAGTGGAAGCAGCCAAAACAAAGTAGTAATAGTTAAGTAGAAGCTGCTGTGCTAGCGGTGACTTTAACCCTTTCATACATACTGGTCACTGTAGTGGACAGCTATTGTTCTCTTGTTAAATTCATGGCTTTTGTTGTTTAAGTTTCATATCATCCAACACAGTGGACACTTAATGCATCATCCCATACACTGTAATTCACACCATTACTGTAACTTTGCTGTTCTTGATAAACCTGATGTGCAGTAAAATGTTTTAGTGTAAATCAAGTGTTAATTGTTATAAGACTATAAATAAAACTTGTCTTAATCAAAAAGTTTTTTTTTTTTTTTTTTTTTTGCATATTATCTCCATGAAGTGAGTAATAACTAGTATAAGAGTATGTTAAAATGTAAGAAAACATCAGCTACGTGAAAAATGTTATTTCATAGTTTTCACACAGTACAGTATATCACTTTCTGATGAGGGGTTTAAAATACATGTTTCTTTGCTTCAAAAATTAAATCCATGGTGTTCAAATGAGTGGACATTTTTGTAACTCCATGAAAAATAAGTTCATTAAAAAAAAAAAAAAAAAAAAATTCAATCGCATCGTTTTTTCATGCCTAAAGAGAAATAAAAACAGTAAAAAAAAAATAAATAAATAAAAAAATTCTTGACTAATTAATTCATGCATGAAAGGGTTAATGTTTACAGTGTACAGTCACATGACACACAACAGCCATGGAATTACTGTAATCGGTCTGAACTTAACTTCATCTCAGATTGCACATACAGTATGCACAAATAATAATAATAAAAGAGGACACCAGGCCCGGCTGGGGGGGTGGGGGGGTGTCATACCTAACAATACGAAGGGCAGGCAGGCAAACAATTCCAAGGAATTGAGCTACTGGGAGCCGGTTCTCAAAAAGAATCGGCTCTTGATTCATTCATTCATTCATTTTCTGAACCCGCTTTATCCTCACTAGGGTCACAGGGGTTGCTTGGAGCCTATCCCAGCTACATAGGGGCGAAGGCGGGGTACACCCTGGACAAGTCGCCAGTTCATCGCAGGGCCCGGCTCTTGATTCTCATCCCTAATTCCAGTAACAGATTACTTTTTGCTGTAACACAGTAGAGTAAGGCATTACTAATCAATTTTCAGAAATATTTTACTCTGTACATGTTCAATAGCGCTTGTCTTACAACACAGTTTTCAACCATAATTTAATTGAATGAAAAAAACAAAAAAAAACCCAGCAAGACCCCAAGACCTTTACAAAATTGTGTAAGAAAGTTCATTTGTTGACACACCCACTCTAACTTACATTCTGCCCATAATAAAAGTATATAATAAAGGTTGTGGTGGAATACAGCTGTCCACTAACAGTGATTCTTCAGGTAAAAAAAAAAAAAAATTCTTAAGCAAATCTCAACAAATTGTGAGTCTGATCTTCAAAAGGAACCTTATTCTTTTTCCAAGATGTTTCAAGCTGTAGCTAATGCCCTAAATGGTAAAAGGTAGGAAGTTTCTCCTTTTTCAACATCATATACAGGGTGGGGAAGCAAAATTTACAATGAACATTTAGTTGTTTTTTCTCAGCAGGCACTACATCAATTGTTTTGAAACCAAACATATATTGATGTCATAATCATACCTAACACTATTATCCATACTTTTTCAGAAACTTTTGCCCATATGAGTAATCAGGAAAGCAAACGTCAAAGAGCGTGTGATTTGCTGAATGCACTCGTCACACCAAAGGAGATTTCAAAAATAGTTGGAGTGTCCATAAAGACTGTTTATAATTGAAAGAAGAGAATGACTATGAGCAAAACTATTACGAGAAAGTCTGGAAGATACTATTAAAGAAGAATGGGAGAAGTTGTCACCCGAATATTTGAGGAACACTTGCGCAAGTTTCAGGAAGCATGTGAAGGCAGTTATTGAGAAAGAAGGAGGACACATAGAATAAAAACATTTTCTATTATGTCAATTTTCTTGTGGCAAATAAATTCTCATGACTTTCAATAAACTAATTGGTCATACACTGTCTTTCAATCCCTGCCTCAAAATATTGTAAATTTTGCTTCCCCACTCTGTAGATTTTTTTAGATCAGTATTGTTACTAATCATCATTACTGTATTATATAACACAGATGTGGTGTCTGATGTTCTAAGCATGATGAAGACCGGATCAGGATCAGTGTGGATACAATTCCAATAGACTTACAGATACATGGTTATCACAGGACAGGGATGTCACAAACACATGATGATCTTACAGAATGCCATGCTTTGCTGTAGATTCAACAAAAAAAAAGAAGCTTAAAAGAGCTTTGTGTTACACATGAACGTCTGTAAAATGACTCCAAAAACATCACATATAATAAGCAAACACTGACAGCTTACAAAATAATGACTATTTTTACTTGAACTCTTACTTGTAGAGGAGTATTTCCACAGTGTGATATCACTGCTTTTATTCTCTCTTCCACCACTGACATATACATCACTTTCCTCTTTTTTTCTTTCAGCAGGGAGTTTCACGTCCCCAGATCATGATTTGCTGTCGATACAATCACAGGTGACGAGAAGCATCAATGAAGGTATCACTACTGACGTCTGTGCAGTGATAGTGATGGATAGATGCTTTTCGGTGCGACACCTGGGTACACAGTTGTGGCTGTTTAATCAAGTTAACTTTTCAAGAGCTTTACGGTAACGAGGGGGAACAAAGAGACGAGGAAGGAGGAAGGCAGATGTTAGCTTCTGCAGACATTCACCTGTACAGACACAAACACTTCCATCTTAAGTGCAAATCATCACTGTCAACCTGGGACATGACAAATATATGAGCACCGGTCCTGGCATGCAAACAAACACACACACATACAGGGTGGGGAAGCAAAATTTACAATATTTTGAGGCAGGGATTGAAAGACAGTGTATGACCAGTTAGTTTATTGAAAGTCATGAGAATTTATTTGCCACAAGAAAATTGACATAATAGAAAATGTTTTTATTCTATGTGTCCTTCTTCTTTCTCAATAACTGCCTTCACACGCTTCCTGAAACTTGCGCAAGTGTTCCTCAAATATTCGGGTGACAACTTCTCCCATTCTTCTTTAATAGTATCTTCCAGACTTTCTCGTAATAGTTTTGCTCATAGTCGTTCTCTTCTTTCCATTATAAACAGTCTTTATGGACACTCCAACTATTTTTGAAATCTCCTTTGGTGTGACGAGTGCATTCAGCAAATCACACACTCTTTGACGTTTGCTTTCCTGATTACTCATATGGGCAAAAGTTTCTGAAAAGGTATGGATAATAGTGTTAGGTATGATTATGACATCAATATATGTTTGGTTTCAAAACAATTGATGTAGTGCCTGCTGAGAAAAAAACAACTAAATGTTCATTGTAAATTTTGCTTCCCCACTCTGTATACCTTATAGATTTACACTACCAGCATGCATCCACACACTCATCATACCACAACACTGTTTTAATGGTTCTTTAGTGAGTCAGAAAGACACCTGACATGCTGACAGCAGGCACATTACCACACACTCAGACATGCTGTCACAGCACCTCCTTACTGGAGGAAATGTACACACACTTGACACCCGCACACACAGATTTATGGAAAGTTAGGCATGCAAAGTGTCATGCCACCCTGCATTTTTTCCACCCCTCAGCGTGCTATCGTCTTATACACACACATGCACAATTTTAACACTCAGCAACACATGGTGTCACTGTACATGCATCATGTGGAAATGGAAGATGCCCACACAGACTCAAACAGAATATGCACACATAGTTACAATCAGTGCAATCAACACACTTTGGATATATGTGCAAACGCATGCCAAAAGACTTCTACCTTTCCCGCTGACGAGGCTTTGTGTATGTGCGTTCGTGTGCGAATGTGTGTGAAAAGTAGGGCAGCAAATGACAAGCTCCATTTTTCATTGCTGTTACTTCAGAGACAGAAGGAACAGATGCCCCATTGGGACACAGATACACACATAGGCACAGAAGTGTCTGCACAGACTCCTCCACACACAGCAGCTGTGAACACACATGCAAAAAAAAAAAAAAAAACTGTTAAAGCCAGAGATGGAGATGGAGCACAAGTCTAATTGACCCCCGTTCGTTTCCAATTATAACTGTTTCTCTACATATATGTACTAGTATCGAGTGACAAAACTGGAGCTAAACCTTTAGAGATGCTGTTCAAATCCCATGGATGCACACGGTAGACACACGGATAGAAGATACGGAGTGGAAAACTGTGGGTGTTTTCCAGTGAAAGACTTACAATAGAAGACCCAGATAAAGCCAAGCTATAGGAAGTATAGAATCTATTGGCCTCGCTAGAGACGTAGAGAGGAGATTTTACAGCAGCAGATAAAAGCCTCTTTTTAACCAGCTGAAGAAATTTAAAAGAAACTCAAAATAGACATATATCATGATTTTTTTTTTTTTTTTTTAACTTGGCTTTATCTTAAGGTGAAATATACTTTGATGCCTTAGTTTTACGATTCGAAAAATAGACTTGCAGATTATATCACTCTGTTTTTTGCATTTATTGACTTTATTTAGTATTAAACATCTTACTGTGTGATTTCTCTAACTGAATCTTGCAAAATTATATCTATTTTGATCTTTTTACAGGGTGGGGAAGCAAAATTTACAATGAACATTTAGTTGTTTTTTCTCAGCAGGCACTACGTCAGTTGTTTTGAAACCAAACATATATTGATGTCATAATCATACCTAACACTATTATCCATACCTTTTCAGAAACTTTTGCCCATATGAGTAATCAGGAAAGCAAACGTCAAAGAGTGTGTGATTTGCTGAATGCACTCGTCACACCAAAGGAGATTTCAAAAATAGTTGGAGTGTCCATAAAGACTGTTTAGAATGGAAAGAAGAGAATGACTATGAGCAAAACTATTACGAGGAAGTCTGGATGATACTATTAAAGAAGAATGGGAGAAGTTGTCACCCGAATATTTGAGGAACACTTGCGCAAGTTTCAGGAAGCGTGTGAAGGCAGTTATTGAGAAAGAAGGAGGACACATAGAATAAAAACATTTTCTATTATGTAAATTTTCTTGTGGCAAATAAATTCTCATGACTTTCAATAAACTAATTGGTCATACACTGTCGTTCAATCCCTGCCTCAAAATATTGTAAATTTTGCTTCCCCACCCTGTATACATGCTGTTTCAATGTCTTTCCTCAAAATGAAGCAGGAGTGGTACCATTCAGATCATGAGTTAACATATGCATGTGCACCAGGTCTTCTTAAGAGGTTTAAGATAATGGTTTATTGAAAGAGTATTTTAGGAGTTCTAATAAGTGGAGGATGTCAACTTTGACATTTTACTTTACCATAAAAAACACTTGAAGTAAACAAAATAGGAGAATATATGACTTCTGTAAATATAAGTTATCTTTTTGGGTAAAATTTGGGCAGAAAGTAACATCTGTTGGAGTTTGTGAAGAGAAAAAAAAACAAACAAAAAAACAATTAGTCTGCTAAACCATTAGTTTGGTGTAAAACCACTTGTTATTTATGGACGCAGTCAAGGGAAGGTTCATAACTGGTCAAAAAAATTTAAATTACAATCTACACCAAACTTATACTTTTGGGTAGGTAATTACTTATATTTTCAGAAAAATGTATTTTGAAATTAGAAAAAAATTGTGAAAAAAAGAGGAGTTTTATGAGTGTGAATGTTTGGAAAGTGACAAAGTTTTGTGCCATCATTCTGGGTTCATTTTATAAACTCTCATAAATAAACTGAATTTATTCTGAATACATTGATATTTGACTATTTTATTATTTATGTCATATTCCAAACAGAGTGTTTAAAATTAATAAATGCATATATCCATGCAAAAGACATTTGAATATAATTTTAATATTATTTGTATGTTGTAAATATTGTAAAAAAAAAAAAAAAAATATATGATATTGATAACTGAAAAAAAAAAAGTTTAATTTGATATTTACTTTTGTTGTCCATCCGTGACGCTGCCATTTGTCAAAACTCTTGCTATTTAGGTATGATAAAATATTTTTTTCCTCTAACCAATTATTAGGTTGTAAAATAGAGGGTTTAAGGCAGGGGTGTCAAACTCATTTTCTTTCAGGGGCCATATTCAGCCAAATTTGATCTCCAGTGGGCCGAACCAGTCAAATAATAGCATATAAATAATGACAACTCTAAATTTTTTAGTGCAAAAAATAACATTAAATGATGAAAGTATTTCTATCCAAAACAAAAAAGATGTGAATAACTGGAAAAAACTGAAATGTCTGAAGAAAAATAAGTCCAATTTTATCAATATTATGCCTCAACTTATGATTTCTACATGTGCGTTACAGATCAGATCTACCAAGGCACAAAACAGGCAGAATATTGTTAAAATTGCACTTATTTTTCTTTAGACATTCCAGGTTGTTCATATTTGTTCAGGTTATTGACATTTTATTGTTAAAGGATATCAGAGTTTAATGTTCTTTGCAATAAATCAAAGAGAAAAAAAATTGGTGTTGCCATTATTTAGAGGCATAATGTCTTTTTTTTTTCTCACAGTAAACCAAGAAGAACATTTGGAGTCATTATTTCCAGGTTATTATGCTGTTATTTTTGAGTTTGATGCCCTTGACTGTTAATATCTTCAGGGTAATTTTTGCATTTTGCACTTTGTAAATTCATCTCGCGGGCCAGATTGGAACCTTTGGCGGGCCGGTTTTGGCCCTTGGGCCGCATGTTTGACACCTGTGGTTTAAGGGATACACTGAATACATGTTAGGATGAAAATGTCAGAGGAACTTCACTTTTGAGAATTTTGTAATTCTTGCAAGAAATAGACATTAATTTTTTGTCCATCTGTGACTCAGTAGTTTTTTTTTTAATTTTTCATTTAAAAATATTTGAAACTAAATGTTGCCCTTTGAATATGTTTAAAGTAGTATTTCTGTTCAGTAAAGCTCAAATCAGAAAGAGTATCTCTGAAATACCCTCAAGTCAGTTGCTAAAATGTTCTTCCAAAATAGCACATTATCTGTTGGTACATTTGTTTTGAAATAGTAAACATAAGATTTAATGATTACATGAAGCAAATGTTCCACATTATTAGTCATTTTTAGTTATTTGGTGCTGAACTGTGTTTTGGTCTGCTAGTTTGAGCACTTGTGCGCTGTTTATGTCAAAGTATTTAATGACATTCGCTTAAACACAGATCATGGCAGATCTTCAGTTTTAGTGTTACTGGACCTCAGTGCTGCATTCGACACAGTTGACCATGATATATTACTTGATCGACTGGAAAATTGGGTGGGACTATCTGGCACAGTTCTTGATTGGTTTGCATCCTACTTAAAGGGCAGGGATTATTTTGTGTCAATAGGTAACTTTAAATCTGAGCAGACCAAAATTACATGTGGAGTCCCCCAAGGCTCCATCCTGGGGCCCCTTCTGTTCAACATCTACATGCTTCCACTGGCTCAGATCATAGAAAAAAACAAAATAGATTACCATAACTATGCAGATGACACACAGCTCTACATTTCAATGTCCCCAGGTGACCATAGCCCCATACAAGCACTGGGTAAATGCATTAAGCAAATATCTGAATGGATGGGCCATAACTTTCTTCAGTTAAACAGAGAAAAAACTGAGGTAGTCGTTTTCGGACCCAAGGAGGAGCGTCTTAAAATCAGCATGCAGCTCCAGTCACTTCAGTTAAAAACCTCAGACCAGGCCAGGAACCTGGGTGTTGTCATGGATTCAGACCTGAATTTTAAAAACCACATACAAACAATTACAAAGTCAGCTTACTATCACCTCAAGAACATTTCTAGGATTAAAGGACTGATGTCGCAGCAGGACCTTGAAAAACTTCATGAAAAAATCCATGCATTTATCTTTAGTCGAGTCGACTACTGTAACAGTATCTTCTCTGGTCTGCCTAAAAAGTCTATTCGACGACTGCAACTGATCCAGAATGCTGCTGCGCGAGTCCTCACTAAGACCAAGAGAGTGGACCACATCAGTCCAGTTCTGAGGTCTCTGCACTGGCTCCCTGTCTCTCAGAGAATAGACTTCAAAATTCTCTTACTAGCATATAAAGCACTGAATGGTTCAGGCCCAAAATACATCAGAGACCTTCTAGTCCAGTATGAACCATCCAGACCACTCAGGTCATCTGGTGCAGGTCTGCTCTATGTTCCCAAAGTCAGAACTAAACATGGAGAATCAGCGTTCAGTTTCTATGCTCCGTATATCTGGAACAAACTACCAGAAAATATCAGGTCTGCTGAGTCTGAGTTCTTTTAAGTCCAGGTTAAAGACTCACCTGTTCACTGCTGCCTTTGACTAAAAGGCTTTTGACTTTTTAAATTTTATATTCTCTTTGAAACTCTGCACTGCAACTCTTACTTTAATATGTGTGTGTGTTTATTTTTATTTTATTTTATTCTATTTTTTTTAATTTTTTTATTTTATGTGTTGTTTTATTAATCACCTTTTACATGTTTCTTTTATAATGTTTTAAATGTGTTTCTTTTTGTTTCTTTTATTTCAATGTCCTGTGTGAAGCACCTTGAATTGCCTTGTTGCTGAAATGTGCTATACAAATAAACTTGCCTTGCCTTGTTTAATGAGCACTTAAAGACGTTTCATCCAGCTGCTCACAATTTCTTACAGACATTTTTCACTAATATCACTTATATTTACCTTAATCATTCTCCTCTGCTTCTCCTAAAACCATATCTAAACTAAATGCTACCCTCACAACAAAAGAGGGACGTAAAAGAAACAGTCAATATCAGTTCAGCACAACTTAATGGACTGGTAAAAACACTAGAACGGCTGTCTATCACTAAGTTTACAAACTCCTCTGAGTGTCAGGTATTTTATTGTGTTACCTCATAAAATGCCATGAGGGAATTTTAAGCTTTTATGTGCAGTTTTTATTATGAGGTAAAGACAGAAGATGAACAAACCTCTGTTGCAGGTGATGAGTGAACGGATAGAACTAAAGAACCTTCACATCATTGTTTTATACACTGCCCGGCCAAAAAAAAAAAAAGTCACACATGTAATATTTCACTGCACAAACTTTAGTTTTAATTGTAGGAGACATTCACTGGATTTAACTAAGCAAATAGTTCCGATCCTTCCATGGGTCAGTACTGCAGTGGTTAATTATGTTGCAGCTGGAACAGGTTATTTAACTCTATCAGGTGGAGTAAGTAGCATCTCATTTCTTTAATGTCAAAAAAATCAACAACGCCAAGATTGATCAGGATCATCAGGCTTGTGACAGAACAGTTCAGGGAAAATGAGATATCATTTACACACATGGATTAACCTCCATAAAGTCCAGACTCTGACAAGGTTATTATCGCTAAGGAAAACTAACGAAATGATGAAAACTAGAATAGAAAAAACATTTTCGTTAACTGAAATAAATAAAAACTATAATTAAAAGAAAACACGATAACTAACTGAAACTGTTTTGTGTGCTCACAAAACTAAGATGTATAAAAATTATAGGTAAAATTCCCTTCATTTTCGTCTTTGTCAATGTCAGATTGATATGAAATCGATTTATTTTGCTCTAGCAATTTTAGCTAGCAGCACCATGTGACACTTCACGGTCCGTCACTTCTCATCACTTGTGGTTTAGAGTCGTCTTCTCGTCTCCGCTCTACCTGGAAACATGGAGACTAAAGTTGGGAGACAGCAGAGTTTTGTCTGGGATTTATGGTAATATGACAGCCAGGAAGATAAAAGATCCAACAAAACTAAAATTAATACTAAAACTAAACTAAAACTAAGCAGTTAGAAAAAAAATGAAAACTAATAAAAATTAGCAAACTTCCTCTAAAAATGATTTAAAACTAACTGAATTAGAGGGAAAAAAAGTCAAAACTAAATAAAACTAAACTATAATGAAAAATCCAAAACTATTATAACCTTGGAGTCTGATTTAGGATGTGATGAAGACTGGATGCAGTAGTTCGATTCTCCATCATCAATAATCAAAACTGAATGCAACCATGGATGGAAAAAAATATTATGAACCTTATTGTGACGCTACTTAAGCATTATATGGCAAAAAAGATGTGACAGTGAATGTCTCCTGTAATCAATCAATCACTAAAGGTGGTGCAGTCAAATATTGCATGTGCAATTTTATTTTTTTGTAAGTTGCACAAGTATAAGTTTAGTATACTTTTATAACTATGTATGGCACCCAGTGTTTCAAATAGACAGTGGAAAGATTGTTGTAAAATAGTGTTTTACATGAAGCAAGAAATTTGTCAGAGGTGACCTTGTGATTTAATATGTAAGAAAAACCCAGTGTTCTAATGTAACTGTGGGAAGGATGTTAGAGTGAATACAGGTGGAAAGGTGGAATGTGAATAAAGTTGAGCTGAGAATTATTTTAATGAAATCTTATTCATATGTCTTTAATGCAGTGTTTCTCAAACTGTGCAGTGGGTCTCCCAGAGGGGGTGCGAAGGCTTGCCAGGGGGGGCATGGGATCTCTCCTGGGTGTTTGGGGTTTTTTTTTTCCTTCAGGTTAGAAAATGTAGCAGGAACTAATGTTTTAGCATTGGAACACCCTGGACTCATTTTCACAACAAACAAATCCACTGCCATGGTGATCTGTCACTAGAGTAGACAAAGAGTTTAGGTTTGGAGAATGGACGAGGATTGGACTGGGAAAGAAAAAAGTGCAATGTTTCTGTTTTTGCACAGTTTGCACTTTAATGTTCTGAGATGTGCAATGGAAACGGGCTCACTGCAGCCTCTGATATTGTTAAAATGTTCATCTTTGTCACCAAAATTTGTTTGTTGTTCTGAAAAAAGGAACTTTATTGTCATGATTCCACATTTCCTGTTTTTATTTGGAAAAATATTGTCTCAGGGAGCAGTCTTGTTGAGTTTATTTATTTTGTTCAAGCAAAAATCTAAGATATTTTAAATTTGAACAAAAAATTATTCAAGGGAAAGCAAAAAGTATCATTACGATATTGATGTTTCTTTCAATAAAAGTTAGAATTGCATCATTGTTACAATACTGTTGGGGTAGAGGGGGGCCTGGAGATGTTTCATCTTACAAAGGGGGGCCCAACAGAAACAGATTGAGAACCACTGCTTTAATGCAACAAACCAAATTCTGAACTCATGTTAAAATCGTTATTTTTCATACTACGCTAGTCTATATTACTTGTTACAAACCTTTTCACACATGAAGCAGCCACACTGAATGAATCTAACTGTAACATAACCCAGATTATAACTGAGCACATGTCAGCTTCAGTTTCATTCACTACAGAAATGTGTCTCCTAACTTCGGCCTTCGGTAAAACTATCAAAACAGTGTTAATTACACCAATACTGTGGAATGAAATGACCCTGACTGCTCCACAGCCTCCAGTTTAACCAGAGGCTCCTTGGACAAAGTTAGTTAGTTACCCACTGCTGTCACCTAAAGCTGCTTTGTTCAACAGACTTAACGCAATGAAGAAACAGCAGGACCCTCTGGACAGGAGTTACTGGGAAGAAAAGAGACTTCTTCAAAATAAAAAAAAAAAAAAAAACCTGCCAGGCTTTTTTTGTCTTTCTTTTTGCCACTGTTTTGCCATTTCAGCCAAAATACAGCTTACTGGCTGAGAAACACTATGTTACCTTCTAGCAAGATGCAAATGAGCACAGGAGCAGAGCAGAAGTTGTGTTTGTGGTGTTGGACCAAGACTTACAGCGACAATGTTAAAGTTTGCAGTATTTCTGTCTTCTGAGACACACAGATCAAATGAGCCCATGTTTTGTATGATGGGTCTTTTAACATACGCATCACGGAGAAGAAATGTCAGGGTTTTTAGGTCCATCTGCGGTTCATCTCTGAGGCCTGGAAGGAACAACTTTTTGGAATGTCGCCGAATTTAGGAAAAAATATACACTTGCCCTTGAGAACTGAAAATATCTTAGTGGTCAAAGGTCCGAGTGTGTGACTTCATAGCTGTTCATTCTAATGAAATGCGATATATCAAGAATGTCTTGAGTGAATTTCATCAAAATGAAAACAAATATAGTTTAACTCAAAGATGATCTCATTAGGTTTTTAAGAGGGCCTGAACGGTCTGTCATTAATGTTTGGTAGCTAGGAACTGGGAGAATGACATGAACAGTTAGGTTAGTTCTTTTTTTTTGTTTGTTTGTTTGTTTGTTTGTTTTAGTTTAGTTCATTTCGAATATGCAACAAAACAAAGTAATCTTCCTTAGTCCTTAGAAACAAAACAAGCTAAGTTAAGTTATGGTACGTGTTATGTTATGCTATGTTATGTTATGTTACGTTATGCTATGCTATGTTATGTTATGTTATGTTACGTTATGTTACGTTATGCTATGCTATGTTATGTTATGTTACGTTATGCTACATTATGTTACGTTACGCTACGCTACGTTACGCTATGCTACGTTACGCTACGTTACGTTACACTACGTTATGCTACGTTACGTTATGTTATGCTATGTTATGTTATGTTATGCTATGCTATGTTACGTTATGCTATGCTATGTTTTGTTATGTTATGCTATGTTTTGTTATGTTATGCTATGTTTTGTTATGTTATGGTACTAAAGCTTTACTTGAAATGGTTATCTGTGATCATGTTCTTACTGAAGGCTTCAAGATGTTTCACAGTAACTCTCTGTAAACAGGACCATTTCACTGGATGGACTAACCCATACAGACCCAAACATCCACCAGCATCCAAAGTCATCTACTGATCTAAACTGTTTAATACCTGTTGATCCATTAATCCTATCAATCCATGTAAATAATTCACGTAAAATGCAGTTTGTCATCTTTTCATAGTCATCAGATATGACCCATTTGGACGTTCAGAAGCTCCGTAGTTACCATGGAAACACCATCATCTTCTACAACGTTGATTCAACAGTAAAACCCATGGAGTTGGATCAGTGACAGTGGATGGAGACACTTGGTTCAGTTAGTGACATATTTTGTTGAAAAAGTCACTTTTTCTTCAGTTTCCTCTGTTTCTGATTTAATAACCATCAACTTTAATCTGAACTTTTATCAACATCTACATGATCAGTAAATTAAGTATGGGAAAATACATGATTTTCACTGAAACAATGAAAAACATAGAAGATATTACAATAAATGCTGATGAATTATTTCAGTGAGGGTACATTTAGAGGAAAAAATCATATATGAACTGCTGCAAAAGCAGCACTGGGTCTTTATGGGTTAAACATTTTAGATCAGTAGATGCTTTCAGTTGTTAGTGATGTTTATGGGTCTTTATTGGTTAAACTAAATACTAAAAACTAAAAATAGTTGCAGGCAAAGCTGTGTCAAACAGTAACATCAAAGGGTTTATGACATGTGAACAGACATAGACACTCAGCTGACTGACAGATTAGAAGTTGACTCCGTACATGAATATACAGCCCCCTGCTGCTGCGTTCACACTCTTGCACAGCCTCGCAGACTTGTTTAGCAACAGCACCACTGAAAAACAAAAAAGAACTCTTCTTTAATACAGCACATAAACCAACAATATTCTAATAATACACACCACATACACGGGTACAAACATAATAAGTGGTGCTAGGCACAACAAACCCCGCCCCTCACATGTATTGTATCTTATTTTGGCATGGATCCAGCTGATGTCATCATGTCTATGTGTGTGCTGATATCAGCACATTAATTGCCTAGATATGTGTTAAGTTTGAAGTAAATTGAAACAAAACAGATGCTTTTATAGACATTTGAAATTTTACCCATTATAAGTAAATAGGGGGAAAAAAAAGATTTAAAAAAAATCATTAAAAAATTGAACTTTGACCTACTTTCCCCCAAATGTAATTACTTCTATTCTAGGTCACTGGCAATCTATAAACCAAATTTGGTATGAATTCAATCATTAGTTTTGCTGCTACAGAGATGTGAATTTTCACCCATTATAAGTAAATGGCGAAAAAAAAAATTCATAAAAAATTTGAACTTTGACCTACTTTTCCCAAAATGTAATCAAGATCTATTCTGGGTCACTGGCAATCTATAAATCCAATCTGATATGAATTCAACCAATAGTTTGCTGCTACAGACATTTGAAATTTCGCCGATTATAAGTAAATGGGGAAAAAAAAGATTTAAAAAATTCATAAAATATTTGAACTTTAACCTACTGTTCCCAAAATGTAATGAGATCTCTTCTGGGTCACTGGCAATCTATAAACTCAATTTGGTATGAATTCAATCAATATTTTTGCTGCTGCTAGTGTTAACAAACACACAAACAAACCAAACCAAAAATAACACCCCTTGCCTCCCCTTCAGGGGGTGAGGTAAAAATGCAAACTCAAGAGACACACACATGTACATCACACAATTATATCTGACTATGATTTCAACACCTGCAGCATCAAGTATTTGTGTGATACACAACAAAGTATTTGTGTGATATACAACAAATTACCTTTCATGCTCATGTGATTCCGTCAGCCTCGCATTTAGTCTCTTCACCCGTACAGTATATACCACAAGAGTCCAATTAAGACGGTGTTCACGATTGTGATGTTTTGCGCGTAAGTGCAGAGCATGCAAAGCTCAAAACAACACAACAGTAACTTGGAATAGCTGTGAATAATGAGTGAGCAAACCTTCTAAATCCTAAATGTGCATTATAAATGAAACATGCCACACCAGTTCTTTGTGCCTTCGTTTCTGTCTGTTGTGTGTCCTCGGAGAAGCCAAAGAAAATTATATATTTCTTTGTCTTTTCTGTAGTCCTTTGTGTTCACAGTGGAGAACAAAAAAAAATCAATTAAAAATTAGCAATGTTATATCAGATAATAAATAGGTGAATTCAGTTGTACTGTTTTAACCATAGACCAGGGGTGTCAAACTCATTTTCTTCCGGGGGCCACATTCAGCTCAATTTAATCTGAAGAGGGCCAGGCCAGTACAATAATAGCATGATAGCCAATAAATAATGACAACTAATTGTTTTAGTGCAAAAACTAACATTCAGTTAGGCCAATATTTACATTTACAAACTATCCAAACAAAAAGGATGTGAAACACCTAAAAAAAAAAAAAAAAAAAAGAATTTGGTAAGAAAAGTAAGTACAATTTTATCAATATTATGCCTCGACTTATCATTTCTACATATGCATCACAGATCAGATCGACAAAGGCACAAAACATTTAGTAACAGGCAGAAAATTGTTAAAATTCCACTCAGTTTTCTTTAGACATTTCAGGTTGTTCATATTTGTTCAGGTTATTCACATTTTATTGTTACAGGATAGTTTGTAAATGTAAATATTTTCCTAATTTATTTTGCACTAAATCAAAGAGAAAAAAATGGGTGTTGTCATTATTTATAGGTTATTATGATATTATTTTTGAGTTTGATGACCTAACTTACACTTTGCAAATTCATCCTGCGGACCGGATTTGATCCTTTGGTGGGCTGGTTTTGGCCCCCGAGCCACATGTTTGACACCTGTGTCATAGACTGTGTATTATGGCCTGAAATGAGTGAGTGTAAAGATAGAATAAAGAGTTCTAATTTTAAGGTAAAGACGCTAATAGGAGTCGTAGGGGTACTGTATGCACTGAATTAATTCACACTACTCAACTGGTGTGTCACTGAAAGCATGTGAACAATAGAGCGAATTATTAGTCATTCTGCTGGTTCTACTGTACAATGAAAACTAATGCCAAGGCTGAGCTGATGACAGCCAACAACGAACAGCTTCCACAGATGAAAAAAGGTGATAAAAATAATAATAAGCATTGCTGTAGTTTTCAACACTAGACACAGCTGTAAAGTAAAAGAATGATGCTCGATGCTAAAATGACAGGATTACTTCTACCCCAGTGAGATTTAGCCTGGTTAGCCATCCGGTTTTCTCTGTGGTGGTCTGGAACCGGTCCATTCATAGTGAAATATGCACGATCTATTTTATACCGGACCAATCACAAGTCTCAGGGGCGGGTGTTTTGCATTGTGTTGTACTTCTTTTTAGCGCGAGTCAAAGTCAGTTCCAAGTCTGCAAATCTCTTTATAACTGTTGTCGGTTGGAGTGGTATCCGCGGGACTTTAATATCGGTCTGTAAGGTTCATATTACCTATAACTTTGTAAATCTACAGGGTGGGGAAGCAAAATTTACAATGAACATTTAGTTGTTTTTTCTCAATTGTTTTGAAACCAAACATATATTGATGTCATAATCATACCTAACACTATTATCCATACCTTTTCAGAAACTTTTGCCCATATGAGTAATCAGGAAAGCAAACGTCAAAGAGTGTGTGATTTGCTGAATGCACTCGTCACACCAAAGGAGATTTCAAAAATAGTTGGAGTGTCCATAAAGACTGTTTATAATGTGAAGAAGAGAATGACTATGAGCAAAACTATTACGAGAAAGTCTGGAAGATACTATTAAAGAAGAATGGGAGAAGTTGTCACCCGAATATTTGAGGAACACTTGCGTAAGTTTCAGGAAGTGTGTGAAGGCAGTTATTGAGAAAGAAGGAGGACACATAGAATAAAAAAAAAATTTCTATTATGTACATTTTCTTGTGGCAAATAAATTCTCATGACTTTCAATAAACTAATTGGTCATACACTGTCTTTCAATCCCTGCCTCAAAATATTGTAAATTTTGCTTCCCCACCCTGTATATCTTGGTGATGTCGCTGTACTAGAACGGAGGGAGGATACAAAATTATAACAGGAGCTTTTAGCAGCCAGCAAGAAATCTATTACAAGAAGGTGGTTAAATCCAACTCCACCAACAACAGAAGATTGGTACATGATCATTTTGCGAATATTCAAAATGGAAAAATGGATTTACTCTATCAGAATCCAGATGGATAAATTTGATAATACGTTTGTATCCTCTAGCCATCCAGAATGTGAATCGCTCCTCTAAAAATGTTCTCTTTTTATTATCTCTCTGTATTTATTCTTTGTTTTATGTTTTTCTGCATCAACGTGTAACATTTAAAGAACCCAGTGGTATTGTAACGCTATGATTATGAGAAAATTAAGTGAGAAATGCTGAAACTGTAAGCACGTAGTTCATGTTAGGGGTTTTTTGTTTTGTTTTGGGTTTTTTTACACTTTTGTATGTATAAAATAAGAAAGACGAAAAGGGCTCTAATAGATAATATCTGTATGAATAGTAAGGTTGGAGATATTTTGTCTCCTTTTTCAATAAAAACTAAATGAATGAATGAAATCTTTATTTCGAACATGTAGACAGTGAAATCAAAACAAAAATCAACCAAAAAAATATAAGTACTGATACATAAATGATTGATAAACAAATAAACAACAAAATAAATGAATAAATAATAATAGTAGTAGTAAATAATAATAATAATAATAATAGTAGTAATAATAATAATAATAATAATAATAATAATAATAATAATAATAATAATAATAATAAAACAAATGAAATAAAGTTATACATGCTCGAAAAGGAGTAGGAAGAAGTAAAAAGTTATGTACTCCTACCCTCAATTTCTATTCCTTCTGATCATTATATAGCAATTCATATTTTGTATGAATATACTACTACTACTACTAATAATAATAATGATAATAATAATAATAATAATAATAATAATAATAATGGTAACAATAATAATAGTATAACAATATCACACATCCTTTTTCCAATATACACTAATATGATAATACCCATTTACAACTTTTCCTACCAGATATTAATAAACACTAAAAAGTACAAAACAAAACAAAACAAAAAAAACACATGTACATACATAATATAAATACATATAATATTCTATATTGTCCTATATAGTAATAATTTATTCATATATCCATATTTAAACTAGATATTTTCAGCACATCTGTGGCAAAGCCCCACTATGAAAAACAACTGGATCCCCCCCTCAGGCCTTTTCCTCTCTGTATTTTGTAAAAATCATGTTTGTATTTGTTTTTAAACTGCTTGATGTTTGGACATTGTTTCAGCTCCACACTCAGTCTGTTCCATAGTCCTACACCATTATTGGATAAACAGAATCTTTTTTTCGTGGTTCGACATCTTTGTATCTTAAAATTTTTCATTTCCCTTAATTTATACCCTCCCTCTCTTTCCTGAAACAAAAAAAAAACAAAAGAAAAAAAACAAAACAACTGTTGTTGGTTGTTTGATTCAAAAATAAGGTTGAATTACAGATTACACCCTGAGTAATGAGTAGACGTCCACAGCCTTTATGGAAGCTATTCCTTATTTGCACTTTATTCTTTTTTTCTCATTAGCTTTTTTTTTGGTTTGTTTGACTGACATCTTTGTAGTGTTCAGCATCATGGATTTAACGATAGGTTTTCATTTTGTCCTGTACCCCCGTGCCGCCTCACAGTTCTGTGTTTTCACCAGTGAAGTTACTTTCTGCTGGTTCTCTAGCCCAGATTTTTTCCACACAGCCCCTAAACCCTGACACGACAACCCTAAGCAGTGCTTTTCCATGACAGAAATCACATTCTGCATGATTTCTCTACCACCATTGACAAAACAACAGGTACTCCTGACTGTACTGCCCAGAAACTTGGACTAATTCGAGGCAACCAGCTGCTGTGCGCGAGGCTCAAGCTGCAGCCAAATCCTCATCCTGCAGGTTTGCTCTTTACAATAGCTGTCAATCCTGACACTTTCACAGCATGAGCACTGACCAGCTTGAGCTTTAGGTTTGTGCTCATGCTATTTCATTTTGTTGAAATTGCCAGTTCTTCCTCTTTTGTGCAATACAGTTGACGGGGAGTAGCAAGAAGATGGACAGGTACCAAGTACTGTGAAAGCCACACTGCGCTTTGAAGAGGAGCAGAGATCATATAAACAGGCCCTGAAGAGGTACGATTGTATGTCAGTTTAGGACAACAACATCCTGAAAAGAAAAAGTGGAAGACGTAGTGGAAAAATATCTTTCTTGGAGCTGTTTAACTGTTAGCTGTTACATATTATGTACAGTTTGCTGAGGGAGATGGATTAAAACAAAGTGGCTTTTCATCATCAGCACAAAATGCAGTTGAAGCAGCGTTTTTTTTTTTTCTACAATAAAAAGCAGAATAGTGTGAATCTGTGCCCTTAGACATCTTCCATATGGTCTGTTTTTTTTTCTTTTCTTTATTTTTGCTGTTCTACTCATAGATGTTAAGCTCCAAAGCTCATTCATTGTGTTTGTGTTGATATTGACAACATCACATCTGCAATCAAGGTCCACAGTGATCTACATTTAAAGCATTTCAATGACGTGCACATTAAGTAAAGAAATTAAAGCTAATATTTAGTGACTGCCACCACAGAAATTACAGGATATATGTGATTTTAGCTTGATTTTAAAGGGAAACAACATACATTTTCTGACATTAAATGATTTTTTTTCTTGGCCAAATGCATACTTTAGATGGTGATAAGGGGGTAAAGAGTGTGATCCTTAATGTTACTGGGTAATAATGCTGGTAGCAGATATATGTTCCATTTCATTGGTCTTCCTTCACATTTATTTTTCTTATTTTCTCTTCATCTGTCCCTTATTTCAATCTGAGTATATTTGAGACAGCTAAACAAGCACACTATTGAGGATGCTATGCTCCTTGTTGAACTTTTTCTCATATTTTAAGTGATTAAAGGTGCAGTACTTGTTAATGTAAATATACTTTATTGATTTCCATGGTGCAATATTTCAGTTCTGCTCAGTGTTTAGTCATATTTATCATCTATTGTCATTGTCAGACACTAAACTCATTACATTTGTTACTTGCATAATATAATAAAGCAGCACGAATTGTTTTGGGTTGCCCATACAGAACTAATAAAACCACAATGCACAACAGTTTGGCATGGTTAACTGTAAAATCTAGATTGAAATATTTGTTCTTATTATTTATTCGTAATATTATAGCAACACAAACTCCAGAAATTATTCACAGAAAACTGTCATTTTTTGCTGATCAACATAATTATTGTACAAGACAAACCAGTGAAACACGGTGTGCTCTGTCTTTAGGCAGAACAAATCAGTTACAGCAAACTGTTTTTTATCGGGCCATGGTTGCATGGAATGGATTGCCAGGGTTTTTGTTGTTGGAAAATAATAGAAAACGTTTTCAAAAGAAATTAAAACTTTTTTGTTTACACAGCAGGCATGAAATGGAAAGAGTACTGATAATATTGAAAGATGTCTCATGATTTGTATCAGACAGCTATTGTTGGGTGAAGGAGTACGAATGTATAGTACTTATTTTGTTTGTTTATTTATTTTAATTGCATCGGGCTGTTGTATATGCCCTGTTTGTGTGTGTGTGTGTGTGTGTGTGTGGGCGTGAATGGTGTAAGATTAATGTAAAATGATTAAAATTGTAATGTAATGTAGAGGAGATCCCAGGAAGAATAGCAACTGGTGATTCAGTTGCTAATGGGGATCTTAATAAATGACATGAAGTGACTTGTAGTCTGTTAAACTGTTCACAGACTTTTTTAAAATTATTGTATGGTTACACAGTTAATATGTCACTTACAGTGTATATTTGTCGCAACACTGATGGAATTTTTGCTATATTCTAGTAACCCATAAAGACCCAATGCTACTTCTATGTCAGTTTCCAGTTGATTTTTTTTTGTAAATTTAACCTTTTTTAAATGATTTATCACTATTTATTATAATATTATCCTCTGTATTTAGCATTTTTTCAGTGAAAATCATGCCTTTTCCGATATTTAATTCACTGATCATGTAGATCAGCGTTTCTCAACAGGGGTGGTACCACCATGGGGGGGTGTTTGGAATGAGAATGCTGAGAAGGGGGCGCTGAGACCGAAATGGGGGTGTTAGTCTGTATAAGTATCAATACCAAGCTGCATGATATGTCAATGGCAAATCACCATGTGCCCCCCCCCAGGTCTTCAGTGGTAACAGCCATCACAGGCCCCCACCCCACTACCTATGTAACATATTTAAGCTCAATCACACCCACTCCCCCTGCTTGACAACCACCCCCCCCCCCCCCCCCCAGCCCCAAACCAACACCATACCACACAGGGGGACACTGGGCTCATGTATGTTGTCATACTTTTGTGATATTTCAGGATTTTTTTTCTTTAGTTTCATAATTCTCCTCCATGCTGGGTGTAAATGACTTGAGTGTCCAAATTATTCCTGACCTGTAGTTGCTTCATGCTTCCACTGAAGCTGTAGAAGGTGGACAGACAAACCGCTATTTATCAAAAATTCTGCCATCTTCCTCTGAAGCTGAAATGTGCTTGTTTAACATTTCTTAACATGTGTTTTGAGGTGCCAACACTCTCTTTAAGTTGCGCTGAACTAAAACCCTATTTGGGCTGGATTAGTTTTACATAGGTATGTGGGGTAAAGCAATAATTGGAAGAAATTTTAGTCCCGTCCGAATGTGCTATGTCAGTAATCATTACTGCCAATGTCAGTAAAGATTACCGGGACTTTTACCTTCTGTAAAAGGGGCCGGGAAAATGACCGCAGGTAATACTAATGCCGTGGGAACAGACCAGTAGTTAGTAAGCGTAGATAATCCGTCATATTCCATTTACAAGTGGCTTTTCATGGATTTTCAAGTATGGAGGCTCTTGAACAGGCATGAGAAACCTTGTGTACTGTTGGAACTGGCGTACGACAAACACGATTCAGAAGCAAAAGAACGTCAAAAGCACTTTTTAGAGGCACAGGACTTCTGATTTAAGCTAAGCAATGTAGCTGGGCTATATGACTAATTAGTGTATAGTAAATAGTACATAGTTTTATAGACATATTTTATCCCTTGTGAATTGGCCATTAACCCTATACCACCAAACGTATCATATTTGATACATGAGTTTTGATCACCAGAGGCCTTTCCAGTGACACTACAAGATTGTCATTAATGAGGAAGGAGGCAGAACTTTGCCAATTTTGAAAAGAAATCACCAATTTGTCAGTTATGTTTGGGTTAATATTATGTTTTTGTTTGTTAAAAAATAATAATATTTGAGCATTGAGACCCAATGTATCAAATATGATACAAAAATGAAAGTCATACATGGAAATTGATATTTGAAAGAAAACATTTTGGGTAATTCAAAAGGACCAATAAAGGCTCCAGATTCAAAGAACTAGAATTTTCTGTCAATGATTTAATGTTTTACAGGGTTAATATTACCGATGTCCTGGGGTAAAGTGACATTACCCCACAGGCCCATGTAAAACTAATCCAGTCTGAATAGATGCTAAGTCAGTCCAACTGTGGCCTCAAATGTAGCACAAGTGTGAGGCTGAGGTTGAATTTCTGGTATTAATTTTGGAGAGAAAACATTCCCAAAATGTTGAAATATTCATAGTCCTCTTTGTCAATAATCCATGCCATTTGGTGCAAACCTTAGGTCATTTTCACATTTGGACTGGCTGTGTTCAGTTTTCAGAGACGTGTAATTTAAAACTGTCAAGCCGCATAGTAAAGAGCAGTGATGCAAAGAACAGATTTTAGCAGGAGTTTCAGTTTGGAGTGTTGTCTTACCGATTCACCAGCTTATAAACAACCTTAAATTAGACCTTCACTTCTGCTGGGAATTATTTCCCACAAGCAGGAGTCATGGAGGTACAATTTTGATAACAAAGGAAGGCCTTCAAAACACAACCAGATAATTGGCAATGGCTTGTAAAATGAAAGTGTTGTGTCAGTGAAATGTGTATGAATTTGTGTGTTTGGGCTGCACATATTGTACACATTTAAGTAGAAATGTACAGTAAGTGCAGTGCATGTGTGTGTGTTTGTAGAGGTTGTGTCAATCTCAAGGTCAGCCAGCCACGGTGTCCAAGCTTGTGAGGAGGTGAATGCTCACCGACACTTAGAATTCCTGCTACATTGCCCAAGCATGTGTCAGTGTGTGGGAGCGAATGTGTGGGTAATTGTGCGTGAGAGAAGGAAGTGTAGAGATGGAGTGAAACAGTGTGACGGTGAGCGAGTGTATGCATGTAAAAAACAATACTGTCATAATAAACTTTCAAGAGGAAGTCGCACAGGGACCTTCAAATGACAAAAGAACCGCACATAAAAAAAGAGATAAATGTTAGGTGTTTATTATATCAGGGTCAGTCAAGAGGGTCATGAATAAAATACAATGTCATGGAAGAAAACGAAACAAAAAAGTGGTTCAGGTGAGATTCCAGGAAACGCTGAATGTAGGCCTTTATTATGATGATTATTGTTATTATTATTATTATTATTATTATTATTATTATTATTATTATTATTATTATTATTATTATTATTATATCCAAGTGTTGGGCAAATGAATGTGACTGAATGAGAGCAAAATCTTTTCTTAAGCTAAGCAATTAATTAACAGGTCACACTATGTAATTATATGATAACAAAAGGCTGCAGTTAAGAGGTTCAGTGTAGGCATAGTGACACAACATTCAACTTGTTTCTACTCGTACTTTACTACTTTCTGTGATTATTAAACTATACATATACATATTGAGCATACAATAATATATTATAATATTGTAACATAATAAGCTACTTATCATTTGTATTATTATTATTATTATTAGTTGTAGTAGTAGTAGTTGTACTACTACTTTGCCTCTTGTTTCTACTAATTCTTCTTATTGTAATTTTTCACTACTGTTTTGTGTAGTTATTGTAGTGGTTTTTCTTGTTGTATTTCTTGTGTGTATATTTGGTGTTTGTGGTGCTATTGGAACCTCAATTTCCTGAGGGCTCTGCCCAAAGGATCAATAAAGTTTTATCTAATCTAATTCATTCATTCATTCATTCATTTATTTTCAGAACTGCTCCAAGGGTCCTTGAGAGGGTCGCTATGGTGCCAAAACTTATCCTGACTGAATATTTACATACAGACAGAATTCAAAAGAAAAAAGAGGCAATTTTATACATAAATCTACTTTCTTGTTACTGCAGAGCAGGTGGTAAATATCTATCAGGGGCGTATGGGACATTATTTAGAATTACCATTCACACACACATATGAAATGATGAAATGCACGCGCACACACACACACACACACACACGTGAAAACACACACGCATATGACATGCACTCAGACATGTGAAATGCAGTTGCACACACGTGCGTTTTCGTGTGTGTGTGTGTGTGTGTGTGTGTGTGTGTGTGAGACTGCATTTCATATGTGTGTGTGTGTGAACGGTAATTCTGAATAATGTCCCATACTTCCCCTCATAAATATCAATGTAGTGTTACAACTTCTTGTAAAAGTATATTTCCTTTATAAAGTTGGAACATTGTGTAAAAGGTAAATAAAGCCAGACTGAATTTTTTCTTAAACTGGAATATTTTCTCACTGTAAAAGTTTGATATAGTTTCTAGGTTCTACTGTGTCTAAAATATCGGTTTATTGGGTTTACTCTTTGTTTCATCATTCCAACATTTTTAGAATCAGGGTTGTATGGACACATATCAGTACACAAGACAACACAAAGCACACAGACTACATTGTGAGCCAACATATTACGTCATTTAGAAGTTTTTGTATTTTTTGTATATCTATATATCTACATATATCTATCTCTCTACAGGGTGCTCACTTGGATATTTTCACAGCGTTTTGTAGGGGGTCCGGGGGCATCCTTCCCTGGAAATTTTTGAAATTTATAACTCTCTGAAACACTATTTCTTGCATTTTGAGGGGAAAATTTTGAGGAATGAAGCCAAGTTTTTGTCTTTGTTGTTCTCATTTCCTGTCTGCAGCGCTTTGCACCAAGACAAAGAAATATATTTTTTCAAATTCAGATCTCGTTATCATTACGCTGGACGGTCACACACACATACACACAAAAAAAAAACACTGCTACGCTGGTTGAAAGACAGCGTTGCGGGTCAAATCTCAGCATCGGGGCCCCCAAGAACCCTGCTCTATATATTTGTTGTTTTTTTTTTATTTGACTTTTTTTTATGTTTGAGCTGAATATGATACACATTTCGAAGTCATCTATAACCTGTGCATTTTCTTTTAAAATCAAGCAACTGGAATCAAATTGCACTTGATTGGGAATTTCTTGTTAAGATAAAGATGCTGTAGAAGCTCAGAAGACTCTTGAGATGTATTGATCATTGGAGCTTGGAGAATAACACTTACCAAGTACAGGAGACTAAAGAATCCATTTCCTAATGCACTTCCCCTTGTACCAATCTCACCAGCATATTGACATTCTTTCAGGGAATAGAAGGACAAGATTCAGGGACAATATGTCCACCACAGCCCTTCTGCTGTATGTACTGTATTTGTCTGCAGATCCAAACAGAGGACAAAAGCCAAGTGTGCAGGTATATGTGTTCTCATGATCTGCCTTTGGTCACAGGTTAATGAAGAACTTCTCTAACAGCAGTGTTGGCCACAATAATCAGAACTGTGATGGGATTTTTTTTTTTTTTTTTTTTTTTGTAATCACAGACATTCACTGTGAAAGCTTCTTTTAATACAACATTTTCCCACAATTCCCTGTGCTATTTTCAAAGTGCTTTTCCATTTGGACTACATACTGTGAAAACAGAACACAATTGTATTTATTTGTTTCACTTTCACTCTTCACGCTCACTATTATTATTGTTTTTTTCTATTCTGTCTCAAGGTTTTTTTTTTTGTCATCAAGCTTGTACCGTTTCCTTTTTCCATCCTAAACAGGTAAACTGAATATAAACCACTACATTTAAAGGCTTTTTTATCCTTAGGCTGATATAATTTTGGCAGTGCACACACTGTACACTTATTTATTCATTTACTTGGAGTGTAATGTTTTAGACCTCCCCCCAAAAATGCTGAATCAAACTTACATTCTTGCTGATCACAACAATACACACTTGAAAATGTATTTACTGTTGTGAAAGTAAAGCTGAGATGCGACTATATCAGTCAGAATATGTACAAGTAGAGGAGAAAAACCTGGAAATAACAGTGGTGTTATTACCCCTTTACTTCTCTTCCTTTCTCATAAACCAGCTCTTCGTGACTTGGTTATACAAGGGGATGTTACTCTTTACCTCCTTCACTGAGGTGAGGAAAAAAGGTGGAAAAGAAGGTTGGAGAAAGCTACAGAGGATGGGGAGAAAAAGAACAGATTGAAGCAGAAAAAGAGAGGGAACAATTTAATCATGAAATGAAAAAGAAAAGGAAAAAGGGGAAATGAGAATGAATGGCAGGCAAGGAAAAGAGACAAGCTGGTAAATAGAAAGGAGAACAAAGAGATGCAAAAAAGGAGAGATGAAGGAACAAATTAACCCATAAAGACCCAAACATCCACCGACGACCAATCCTATCAATCCATGTAAATAATTGGTGTAAAATGCAGTTTGTCATCTTTTCATGGTCATCAGATATGACCCATTTGAACGTTCAGAGGCTCTGTAGTTACCGTGGAAACACCGTCATCTTCTACAACATTGATTCACCAGTACAAGCCATGGAGTTTAATAAATGATAGTGGATGGACACACTTGGTTTATGTTCAGTTAATGATATATTTTACTAAAAAAGTCACGTTCTCTTCAGTTTGTTTTTTTTAATAATTTTTTCATAATAACCCTCAATTTTAATCTTAGCTTTTATGAACATCTACATAAAAATAAAATATCGGAAAATACTTGATTTATTCTTACAAATGCTAAATACAGAGCATAATATTAAAATAAATGGTGATAAATCAGTTAAGAAAGGTTAAAAACAGAGAAAAATAAATCTTGGAACTGCCACAAAAGTAGAAGTGGGTCTTTATGGGTTAAGAATAAAAGAAGGTAAAGCTGAAAAAAGGTGGTATCTAGAGCACATACACACACACACACACACACACACACACACGCACCACTGTTTAATCAGGTGGCTTGAGATGGATGTCAGTGTGATTGCTTAATAGAGAATAAACACAAACACACACACACACACATACATACACATACACACTGGCTAATGCAACCTCCACCCAAATTAACTCACATGGACACACACTGACCCACAAAATAAACAATGGAAGGGCAGACAGGATGGGCCGCAGACACAGGAGACAAGCAATTAAACACCTGAATGAGACAACAGGATAAACAGGGTTCTCTTAAAGTGTGTTTAGTCCAAATGTACCTGGATTAAGACTAAATGTGAGGAAAAAAAACAAAACAAAACTTTTATCAACATGCATCAGTTTCCCTGAGCTGGATTAATAATCCCAAGTAAATTTGTCGGATTTTTCCTAGTTTCACTGCAAAGCCAAAGCGATGTATTTGTCTGTATTTTTAGATATATTGTCCTTAACATGTGTTTAACTGTCTCGCCTTTGGTCGTAAGATGCACATGAGGTGTCTGCAGATTTGAGAAAACCAAATTTATGACTTTACAATATTTCTAGAGGCGTCTTTCATCAAATTGAAGACCTTATAATCACAAAAATAACAGTACAACAGGCTTTGTCATCAACCATCTTCAGCTAACATTACATTTAGATTTCTCCAGATTAAGGGACAGTTTTTATCCACAGGCCATCAGGCTACTGAATCACTGACTGACTGCAACTCACATTTGTACAAATCCTTGCATATCTGCACAACAATTGTAATAATATTTGCACTCAGGGCTGGATTTACTAAGATCCCAATTTGCGTGTACTAATTTGCATTCCCAATTTAGAATTTTGCGTGTGGGGTTGAACAGCTACTTGCAGTTGATTTACTAAAATTGCCTGTGCAAATGACAACAGGGGCAAAGTTTTGGAGACCGCCCTATTTAAATGAGGATTTTGTGTGTGCTACTGGTTGTTGTCATGGAGAAACTGCCCTGGGATATACGGGAACAGGTTTTTTAGGACCCTGGACGTTTGGAGCATGAGACAGCCTTTGTGCAAAACGTACGCCAGCCCTAAAGGCAACAGTGCGCTGGAATGATCCAGATGCAAGGCCAGCAGAACTGGATTCATTTTAGAGGTGGGGGTGGGGGGGTGTTGGGCTGAATGACTGTCAAGTGCACATAATTTTGTCACACTGTAGCCTAATGTCATATTTTTAATCACAATCATCAGATCAAGTGGAAAAGTAGCCAGCTACTTTTATATCAGTTCCCAAATTATTTTTTTTCGTAGATTTAACCTTTTTTAAACCATTTATCACCAATTATTATAATATAGCCCTCTGTGTTTTGTTTTTTTTTTCAGTGTAAATCAGGTATTTTCCTGTATTTATTTCAGTGATCATGTAAATGTTCATTCATTTATTTTCTGAACCCGCTTTATCCTCACTAGGGTCACGGGGGTCGCTTGGAGCCTATCCCAGCTGCTTACGGGCAAAGGCGGGGTACACCCTGGACATTTCGCCAGTTCATCGCAGGGCAAAGGTTCATAAAAGCTCAAATTAACAATTAGGGTTATTATATATAAAAAAAATAAAAAATAAAAAAATAAAAAAAAACTCTTTTTCAGTAAAATCTATCATTAACTGAACATAATCCAAGTGTCTCCATCCACAGTCATTGATCCAACTCCATGGGTTTTACTGGTGAATCAATGTTGTAGAAGATGACAGTGTTTCCATGTTCACTATGGAGCCTCTGAACATCCAAATGGGTCATATCTGATGACCATGAAAAGATGACAACCTGTATTTTACACCAATTATTAACATGTATTGATAGAATTGTTGGATCAACAGGTATTAAACATTTACATCAGTAGATGCTTATGATCACCAGTGGCTGTTTGGGTCTTTATGGGTCAAAGATTCTTTTTATTTTTCTAGTTTTTTTGGAAATTCTTCTTCTTCTTCAAAAGAAAAAATCAATTATTTTGGCCGTGATTCCATGTATAAAAGCTGTAAAGGATAAAACATCCAATGAGGAGAATACTTTCGATAGGGCCTGTAAAGAAACTCCACTACCATAGGCATTCAGGGCATCTACGGCTCTTTCAAACACTGCTCCATACTGCAGCTCATCCTGGTACAAAAAGGAAACACCCCAAATCATCTCAGAGTGCTTATCAAAAAAGTGTCACCTAATCCTCCATCTGTGACAGATGGAGCAGAGGCTCCAGACTGAACTGATACCACACACAGAAGTGTTACCTTCTCTTCTCGTCAAGTCGTACTGCCACGTACATTAGTTATAAGCCAAGATAACTTTTGTATTATTTTCCAACTCCTTCAGTCAAAGGTGAGGGCTACATTTTTCTTTGATATTTATGAGGGAACAATTCACACAAACTTAATGTTCCTTGTGTCGGTGAGCATCAATAAATTCTTTCTTTTTTAGCAGAGTGAACGTATGAACCCAGACTCTCTGACTCTTTGAGCCCCATGAGTTTTTCAAACGATTAATTTCTCCAATGCTTTATTCAGCTCATTGAGTTTTACAAAGGTAGCTTTCAAGTGTGCTAGACTTGTTTGCACTGATTTGTTAAAATGCCTTTCAGTAAACCTGTTTACACTCTATTTGTGATCCAACTTCATCCTCCAGTTGCTTTGACCTTGTTGCCTTTTTATCAGATTAAACATATTTTAAAGGAAACTGACTAGACCTTTTAAAATGATAGAGATTATACAGAGGATGTTGATTCGACACACCAGCATATTTACATGTAAATATACAAGAGGATGTGTTTGTGATTGTATTTCAGTATTTCAGACTGGCAGCTCCCATGACCTTAAACACAACAGGAGTTTTAATCATTATGTAAGATTTATTAAATTATGAATGCTTTCTGAATTTGTTTACATTTTTTTATATGAAATAAGCTCAAATATTTGCAAACCAAAACAGTTACCCAGGAGACTATTATCTGAGATCATGCAATCACTCTTTAAAGTACTTTACTGTGAAAAAAAACCAACATTGTACTTCTCAAAGTACAGACACACACTCATCCTCACTTAGAGCACTTCACATCCAGGAGACATTTACAGAGAGTGTATCTATGGGAGAGAACAGAGTGTGTTCGTCTGAGGGCCTTTCACACAATTATGATCTATTTTGAATTACCCTCGGGACCTGTGTATTTGCTGGTTTCGTGCGTGCTGCTGTTAACTTAGCTCTCGCACACAAACACGCAAACTCTCTCATGTGTACAAAAGCAGACCTCCGAATCTCTTTGTGTTATCATCAAAGTCAGGACTTTAAACCCACTTCCCCTCTCTGTTCCTCCTCTCCGACTGCTCTCTCCTGCTTCAGATATATTTTGTGAGCTGGAAATCAATATTATTTATATGCTGCTTCATCAGCTGAGAGAAAAAGAGACTTCGACTGAATTTCATAGAAGTCATAAAAAAGTGTTGGCCACATACCAAGAGCAGCATTTCACTTTTAGAAAGTTACGTTATTGAGAGTAGTAAAAAGGAAAGACAAAAAAGTTGCTAAACTTCAGCAGAAAATCCAGAAGTTTTATGATTCTGATGAAAAGTCATGTTCATTAGATGCTTATTATTAAAGGTGGGGTCTGCCCGTTCCAAAGGTGACTGATTTTTTTTAAATTTTTGTGTTAGAGCATTTAATTAATTAGTTGTAATTGGGGTGTGAAGGGGATTTTAAGGAATATAATAAAAAATGCTCCAGAAAAACATCTCAGACCCCACCTTTAAAGTTAGATGATAAGACAGAAAGAGAAAAAAAATACAATAATATGGATATGCTGGGGTGCCAGTAGCAATTGTAGGCCACATGAAAGGAAAACGTTGTGGGCCCTTCATAAAATAAAGTATGTGTGAATTTGTCATTGAAGGGGGGGTGTGTGGTGTAGAGGCAGGATGTATATACATGGGGGTGTGTTCCACCTTAGCAGGTGTGAAACCGAAAGTGAAACTTAACTTTGGACGTCTGACTCCCGGCTTCTATGCCCTTCTTTTACTCCGGAGCTTACACAAAATTTTCCGAACTTCTAACCTATATCCACTGGGCCCCACGGGAATGCTGGGCCTCATGAATTTGTCATGTTTAACCCCCCCTTTATGGCACCCCAGTGGATATGTATCATGATAAAGAAATTTGATAATGCTTCCAGTTAAAAGAGCATCCTGATAATAGATACAGTCAGCAACAACGGGAACGCCCACAAACGTCATATAACAAGTGGTGCCAGGCACAACAAACCCCGCCCCTTGCGCATATTAAAACGTATTCTGGCATCGATCCAGCTGATGTCATCATATCTATGTGTGTGCTGATGTCAGTATATCAATTGCCTCTATATATGTGCCAAGTTTGAAGTAAATTGAAACAAAATCAATGTTTTTATAGATTTGTGAAATTTCACCCATTATAAGTAAATGGGAGAAGTAAACTTTTTTATTTTTTAAATTCATAAGAAATTTGAACTTTGACCTGCTTTCCCCAAAATGTAATCACATGTAATCTGGGTCACTGGCAATCTATAAACCTAATTTGGTATGAATTCAACCAATAGTTTTGCTAGTATAGACATGTGAAATTTTGCCCATTATAAGTAAATGGGGGGAAAATTTTTTTTAAAAATTCATAAAAGATTTGAACTTTGACCTACTGTTCCTAAAATGTAAATGGATCTGTTCTGTGTAACTGGCAATGTATAAACCAAATTTAGTATGAATTCAACCAATAGTTTTGCTTCTAGAGTGTTAACAAACAAACAAACCAAACCAAAAACAATACCCCTTGCCTCCCCTTGGGGGGTGGGGTAGATACAGTTTTACATTTTACCAAATAATAAAATGGAACCACAAAAAGGAGGACAAAATAGCTTCAAGCTAACTGAAGAGAGGACGAGTTCGGCAAATTATGGGACCCAACAACAGCAAAACGTGTATAACTGCAGTTGGTGCTTCATTTCAAGTCACTCTAATGGAATGGGAACCAGTTCGTAGACTATGTCAGGGTATCAGGAATATTAGATTAACTGTTTAAACGCTAGTGAACTTTGTACTACATTTGTAATTTGTGTAGATTTCTTCACAACATGTACAAAAGTACACATTCAGTACCAGAGCGAATTAATAATGGGTCAATAATGCAAAGCGCTTTGAGTGGCCAAAAAAGTGCTATAGAAATGTCATCCATTATTATTATTATTATTATTATTATTATTATTATTATTATTATTATTATTATTATTATTATTATTATTATTACCACCTAAGTAGAATTACAGGTACTTGTGAACAAAAGTCTGGTAAAAGTAGAAGTACTGATTAAAGTTCTTTACTGAGTACGGTATACGTTTTTTTAAAAAAGGGCTGGCTCTGAAATGTACTTCAATCATAAAATCCAATATAACCCTCTGAAGGACATTTCTATTGTCTATTTCTGTGCAAAGCTAAAAGAATGTCATGTCATATTGGACCGACGACAATTAGATGATTGACTGGTTCATTGCCAACTTTTGAATCAGTCACCAACTGTTTTGATGTTTATTTTATGTGTCACTTATCATTTTAAGTCATTTTTAAGAAGAAAAACTATTTGTTAGCATTAGCAAAACAGGTTTAAATTCCGTGTTTTTACAGTATAGCGGGCGGGGGGTAATAATTGTTTTCCCCCTCGGGTTTCCCCGCCCCCAGCTGTGACATCATTGCCGACTGTATCTATGGTTTAGGCTTAAAGACAGAAGGTTAAAGTCCAAGCACCGTGTCAGCTCACTTTACTGTTTAAAATGATGGAGATGTTGGAGTTTACAAGATGCACTGAATGCAACATGAATTTCCTGTTCTTGTGTCAAACTCTGACACAGACAACAGCTGCAACATCCATAATGTCTATAAATGGCTGGACTACTTTAGTACATTCACCTGCCACTGTACTGAATGCATTCACTTGCCTAAAGGTACTTCATGGGTTTTACATTCATTTCCTCTGCATTGTTGTCCATTCGATCTGTCCATATCAAGTAACAACTCAAAAAATTACCACTACTGGCAATATTTTTTTAACCCTTAATAGGTAACCATGGTGCCCCCCACAGCTACAGGTAACCTGGGGTCCAGCTAGACCCCAGGTTACCTACGGTGATAAAAACATCTAAAAATGTTATTTTTTAGTCAGTTACAATGCTTTATTGCTTATAGTATGAAAGGATAGCAATGAAACAAAAAAATATAACAAAATTGTGCTTTATTTTCCAAATAAATTCTCCTTTACTGCGTGAAGTATTTCCTTCACTAAAGTTAACAGAAAATTTCAAAAAAAGTTTCACATGTTACAAATAAACACACTACATTACTATAACACATTTACAATACAGTTTCAATAAAGTTTATCTAAAAACTAAACTATAACTAAAAACTAAACTAACTACACAATTGGGTAGTACGAATAGGTGCTCACAAACGGTCTTCACAGAAGGAAAACTGACGTCATAAACACTACCAATCGATAAATGGTCATCATCTGATTCAGATTCTACTTCTAAATCTGCAAGCTCTATCCTAATATCTTCATCACTTAGAGTTTTCCTCTTAGCCATGGCCTCACACGATGTTAAAATTACTCAAAAAAGATTAAAGTACTGAAGGTTAGCGTTATTAGAAATTTATAATATCAATTATTGATCATATTCTGAAATACCTGAAATGGAAAAAACAATAAATCAATATACATTAAAGGTAACCTGGGGTCACGGGCGACCCCAAAATGTCTGTATTGCCTATATTATTCTACGAGTTAATTTTTTGGTTCCATTTTACTTTTCAGATCCCTATACTAGGAGGGTAAATGAAGTAACATGCACGAGCTTCAAATAAAAACATAGAAAACATAAAAAATTAAAAATGTGGGGTCTGCTGGGACCCCAGGTTACCAATTAAGGGTTAATGTGATCTCATTTTGAGATGAGATGGTTTTATTTCCCAGCGCTGCTTATAATATTTATATAAATTAATTTATAAAATATGTCAAAGAAGGAAATCAAACCTTAAAATCCTTGCCAACACACAAATAAATTAAACTCAAATGCTATTTTTGTACCATTTTTATTTCACATTTCCTGTGTGAAAATTGTACATTTTTCTCAATGGAAAAGGGGTTAAAAAAAGGGGAAGGGTATATATCTTTTATTCATTTTTTGAAATAAGGATATTTCCCATTTTGGGGTAATTCCCACACCACAGATCTGAATCATAATATGATTATCTCCATTTATGTTCTTCAGTGATAGACATGTGGGCATTAATATCAAAGGTATTTTGACTAAAGATGAAAGATTCCAGTGTGTCCCATTTCATCGCTGATAAAAACGTAACAGCTAATCTGCAGTTAATTAGCTAAAGCTTAAATGACATGTATCACTGTGAGACTGTCGTATCGACTCTCTGAATGTTCTAATGTTAATATCAGTTAATCTTGTGGTTCAGCAGAGTGGATTTCTTAGCTGTGATGGGAGAGATTAGTGATGGGTTTGTTGAGTTTGGTTTGGTTATGTTTAACCTTTAGGTTTGATTATATAAAGAAGAAAAGATATATAAAAACTTGTGTGTTTGATGACTGTAGAACTGCTGTAAATAGGAGTCACAACACCTCAAACTATCACTCATCTCACAAAATCCCTTCATTTAGTTAATGTTACATCCTATCTGGTGGCTTCATAACTAGTTAGTATATGTATAAGATGTTAAAGATTAGGCCTGTAACGGTACACATACCAAACCGAACCGTTTCGGTACACACCTGTTCGGTTCGATACACAGCTGTACCGAAACGGCACAGTATGATGAGAAAAAGAAAAAGGAATGAAAGATGTCGTTTGATGCGGACCTTTAAATCCGCGCAAGTTTCACACGGACATATGGAAGGACGCACACATTGACCCAAAATATGAAATAGCAGTTGATATAAGGTTAAAAAAAAAACAACAAATATGATGTGAACCTGGAAGGAAGAGACTGAAGACCCTCCACCATCAGTCCAGTCCAGTTTGGATCAGTTCAGGTTCAGATGAAAGACAACAACGAGGAAAGAGACGATGATAAGATGGACATTATTTGGCCCCTAGGAACTACGGTAGTTCTAAAACACTTACACTAGCTCTGTCTGTCTGTCTGTCTATCACGTACACTGTATAATAGAGGAATAAATAGAACGTTGAAAGTATGTAAAGTTTCACTTTCGTTTCACGACAGCGTTCGTTATGTTAGTTATGGACCGCACCCCCAGGTATATAACTGCACGCCCCCCCTACCCCCTGGCTCCGACAAAAAAAAAAAAAAATCCCCCGTGCACACAGGCACACAACACAATTTGTTCTCTGTCCTAAAATAAATAATTTGGTTCATTGTGTTGTCAACGTTTCTCTTCAGTTTATTTAAACAGAATACCAGTTTACTCTCTTGTTAATGTTGCACTTCATGTGGAATTTTTTTGTTGTTATTTTTATTGCAGAATGTGAACTGACAGAACTGTGATTAGATTTTTCTTGTTTGTTTGAAACTACCTTTCAGGGAAAAGTGCAATACTAATGTTTAAAATACATTTAGTATTATCAATAATTTATTTTATTTTCTATTTGATTTGTAGTAGCAGAATTATATTATTCCTGTTTTTCTATATTCTATTGTCTCCAAAAATTGGGGGAAAAATGTTTAAAAAATTCATAAATGCATTAATAGACATTTTGAGGGGTTTTCTTTCTTCCCATACCGAATTGAAAAAAAATGAACTGTGGCGTTGAAAAACGAAAACGTACCGAACCGAAAATTCTGTGTACCGTTACAGGCCTATTACAGATCATAACAAACTGGGGTCTTGTTCACGAGTGAGGGAAGGACGGAACGTGAGACTGACAGATGGATCGGTGCAGCGTCTGCAGCGATGCGGGCGTTGTATCAGTCTGTCGTGGTGAAGAAGGAGCTGAGCTGAAAGGCGAAGCTCTCGATTTACCTGTCAGTTTATGTTCCTACTCTCACCGATGTTCATGAGCTTTGGGTCATGACAGAAAGGACAAGATCCTGGAAACAAGCGGTCGAAATGAGTTTCCTCCGTAGGGTGGCTGGGCGCACCCTTGGGGATAGGGTGAGGAGCTCAGTCACCAGGGAGGAGCTCGAAGTAGAGCTGCTGCTCCTCCATATCCAGAGGGTCCAGCTGAGGGGGCTCAGGCATCTTCTTCAGATGCCTCCTGGATGCCTCCCTGGGGAGGTGTTCCAGGCATGTCCCACTAAGAGGAAGACCTAGGAGACGCCGCAGAGACTAGAGGAGGTGTCTGGGGAGAGGGAAGTCTGGACATCCCTGCTTAGACTGTTGCCTCCGTGACCTGGCCCCGGATTAGTGGAAGAAAATGGATGGATGGATGGATGGATGTTAAAGATCGTCACAGATGTCACCGAACAGTTTTCACAAAAGAGATGTTTTTATATTGGAACGTCACAGTATGAGAAATTCACTTTATGAGCCACGGCTCTTAAGAATTTGTGTCTTGAAATCTGATTGGAAATCCACAGTACATTCAAGAACAGCAGCATTCAGATGGAGGAGGAGATTATGAAGTTACTGAAGGAGGACAGAGTAGCAGAGGAGGTTATCTCTATGAGTAAATCAAAAGACTAGTTGGCAAAGTGGACAGAGGTTCCTAATTTTGTTGAAAAAAAAATCCACATAAATGAAGTTCAGGTCGTGCAACTGTTTTATTTAATGAGAATAGTCTGGCCCGTTTTCAGAACATTTTAAAAAGCAGATCAAAGCAGATTTCTCTGGATAGGTTTTTAATGAAACGACCCGCAAGTGCAGACAGTGATGAAAGTGAGGCCAGAAAGACCAAATTAAGTGAAGCTATAATGTGGCTCTGTTCCTATTCCTTGCCTGTATGTACAGAAACCAGTGAGTTATTTTGTATTTTACTGTTCATTTTCGCTAATTTAAAAAAAAGTTCTGAATAACTGAAGAGAGAGAAAAATCGCCAAAAATTCTTCTACCTGGCGTTTTACTAGAAGATTCTCCTTCTAGAGATTAAACCTCCTCCTCCTCCTCCTCCTCCTCCTCCTCCTCCGTCTTCCTTGCGCACATGATCATCTGATTTTAAAGGTAAATAAGTTAATAAAACCAGTTTTTTTTTAATATAAGTGTTATTTTCTTTGTAACTGCACTTTTTCTGTTTTAAAAACTTTTTTTGGGTGTTTTTTGGGGAGCTAACTGATTAATTATGTTTAATTTCATTTCAATGGAGAAAACTGATTCATAAAGCAAGTAAACTGCAAAACGAGCAGTTATAACAAATTAAACTCGTATTGTGAGTTTCCACTGTACATTAATGTCTGCTCATTCAGAGCTGGATCTATACTACACAAATGAATACACATACCTGTGTATACAGATGTTTATAAATGTAATAATTGTAGGGTTTGTAATGATGCTATACACATTTCACTTTCATAAGTTGAAAACTGCATTTAAAATAAAATCAGTGACAATCAAATGTTTCCAACCTTTTTTGGCTCGTGACCTCATTTTATCATCACAAATGAGACTTTTTTTTTGCTAAAATTAATTTGTTTTTGATCATGTAATAGTTTGCTATACTATGTTGCAAATAAACATTAATGTTAGATGACATTTAGTCTATATAATGTATATTATTATGGACGTAGGCAGTAAAGCCAGGTGTAGATTACTGCACAAAGTGAGAATTTTATTTTCCTTGGTCAGGATATGTACAGTCAGTCCAGCTTGTATTTACAAGGTTTGTTTTTATTTTCTATTTTTATCAATAACTAGAAATTTCAGGTAACCCCATTTGAATTCCGGGTGACTCCACATGGGGTCCTGACCCTAAGGTTGAAAAACACTGGTATAAACCTTCCATATATATGAAAAAGCACCGATAGTTTGTTTATCTGTTCATTTTAAAGCTCTAGTTTATTTTAGCACAGTCTAACATGTACCAATATTGTTTACCTCTGACCCAATTTGTACTTACTATTAATTTGATCTGTATCAGGATAAGTATAAAAAAGTATTTAATGCAAGATGTAGAGTGAGACTAGTTGTAATGGTACCAGATCTCATTATGAGACTCTTAAATATGTACCGTAATAACTTCTGTTAATACTAAAGCTTTTATCTGATGTTATTGTCCAATCAGTGTATGCAGATCACATGTTGTTCTCTCCTTTTCCCTTAGCTGACCCTCGGTAATAAAAAATATAACAAAAATACTTGAGATGATTAATCGGTGTAGTTTTTTTAAATTATAAAGCCGCAGTTAATAATACAAAGGACAAAATGACTAAAAAATATGGCTGCTCGGTCCCTCGTCTTTCATTTTTCATCCTCTCTCCTTCTTTACTTTTGCAATCCCTCGCCCCCTTCGCTGCCTCGTTCTCATTCAACATTGCTCACACACTTTTGAATAATTAAGATGCAATAAATCCCACTGTCACATCAGTTTTCCAGACTCTATCCTCCGCCTGTGTGTGTACAGACTTTATATTCTCATTGTGGCTGTGAGACTGCAGTAAAAGAAGCAGAGTGAGACATTATGTGTGTACGTCAGAGAAAAGGCGAGATGTGCCAAAGGGGCACTTTAGCATTGAAAGAAGCTTTCTTTATTGATTATCACCCTTTTTCAGAAATGTCATGCTCTTATGCCAAACAAAAATCCATGACACACCACTTTGTCAGAAATGCGAGTAGAATCCTAACGAAGACACGTAAAAAGCAGCAGAATGCAAAATAGCCGTTGAATGGAAGCGCCGCAATCCGCTCAACATGCTTCAATCCAGCTTTTCTTTGGCTGTTGCAGGTGATTTGTTTGGCCTTCGTATTCTTTACGCTCGAACATCTTCCCAGGGCACACCTAAGTACTCACACGTACAGCATGAACTTAGTCACACCCTCCTGAGCTCACACACTCCTGTATAAATGCCTCGGCTTTTTGGGGGAAAAAACACGGTCAAACCCAATAACGGCTAATGCAACTAATCTTCATTTCACTGGTGCACACACACACACACACACACACACACACACACACACACACACACACACATATACACACTCATAGTGTATCTGTGCAGGAGAGATAACCCAGAAAGGATTAGGTATAACATGTTGAGCTGAAAAAACCCCACCTTGGCTGAGTATGTGTGAGGGAGAATACAGGGGGAAGTAGTTCACTAGGACCGAGTGTGTGTTGGCCAGCAGCACTATCGCACAACACCGCTATAGCCAAGAGCTACATGTATTGTCTCATAAGGGATGGGATGTACAGGGTGGGGAAGCAAAATTTACAATGAACATTTAGTTGTTTTTTTTCTCAGCAGGTACTACGTCAATTGTTTTGAAACCAAACATATATTGATGTCATAATCATACCTAACACTATTATCCATACCTTTTCAGAAACTTTTGCCCATATGAGTAATCAGGAAAGCAAACGTCAAAGAGTGTGTGATTTGCTGAATGCACTCGTCACACCAAAGGAGATTTCAAAAATAGTTGGAGTGTCCATGAAGACTGTTTATAATGGAAAGAAGAGAATGACTATGAGCAAAACTATTACGAGAAAGTCTGGAAGATACTATTAAAGAAGAATGGGAGAAGTTGTCACCCGAATATTTGAGGAACACTTGCGCAAGTTTCAGGAAGCGTGTGAAGGCAGTTATTGAGAAAGAAGGAGGACACATAGAATAAAAACATTTTCTATTATGTCAATTTTCTTGTGGCAAATAAATTCTCATGACTTTCAATAAACTAATTGGTCATACACTGTCTTTCAATCCCTGCCTCAAAATACTGTAAATTTTGCTTCCCCACCCTGTACTCACAGTGGAATCCCCAGGTTTTTCATATTACTATCCACAGAGTAGAACGTTTTCATTAAAAGCAACCAAGTTTTAAGGTATCGCTCGCAAACAGCACATGTGATGTGTAAAACCGCACTCACACAACGGCTGAAAACTAGTTAGCGTTTGTTGGATGTCACTTAAGCACAAAAGTAAACAAAATCATAGACAAGTTTTCAAACAGTGGATGAATAACATTTCAATCATGCTCCGTATTTTAAATGTTAAAGAAAATGTTGGCTTGGCAGAGCACGTAAAAAATGATTCCCAGTGTAAATGAATAGTACACTAAGCCGAGAAAGAGAATTGGACGAGTTCAGCCAAAGCACAATCAGAAAGTTGTTTTTTTTTTTTTTTTTTTTTTTTCTGCCAGAAAAGTTTTCCTGGAGACCATATAAAGACAGTCAGACAGCAGTTAATTATTCATTATTTTACATTTTTCTTAGAGAAGCAGAGTCAATTCATGCCATTTGAAGGATTTTTTTATCATCTCACAGAAGACAGTCTTTGTTGTTCTGCAGGAAACCACCCAAGATGATGTGTGTGGTTATAGAATAGGGTCCTGAAAATGTTTAAAATAGACCGATACGTTTAGGGAATTGGAGTTTTACTATCGAAAAGGGGCAAGGGCCAAACACAGGGTGATGCTCGTGGGATACAGATCTCAGCACCAAATAAAAAATCAAAGTTGTAATACCCCTAACAGCCACTGGGGTTGGATCTAAAAAGCCCGAGGTCCCATGGGCTTATGCCTCTTTTTCTGCTGCACCTTTCCAGTACGACTCGGCTTGACTCGACTAGACTCTACACAGTTTTAGCACTTTTCCACTGGGGGTTCTAACTGGTAACCATCCTTTTTTTTCATACCACTTCAGGCGAGGTTCTATGCGGGCTGAGTCGGCACTGAAATTTCACTGCTGGCCACTGATTGGTCAGAGGGAGTGTCATCACATGTGCGACAAGGCGTAAGCATCTAATGCAAACACCATATACAACAACAAGAATGAAAGCAGAGAAGATCTTCAGATAGCCTATACTGACAAAAAATGTCGTTCAATGCGACATCTATTGTATATAACACATTAGCTTACCGTCAGACGTCGTCTTTTGGCAGCTCTCATCCACAGGTCTTCAGCTTCATACTTCCATATGGCTTTCATAACCCTCCTTTGCTTTTCAAGCGTGTTCCGTCTGTGATGTTCAGTGTACGAAAACTGAACCCACATGCATGACCCAGAGACAGATGTAAAAGTTCACAGTGTTTATTCAACACCAAGCTCACTGACAGTTCAATGAAAATGATAATGAACAAAATCTTGAGGATAATGGACGCTGGGTTCTTCTCAGGGTTAGTACACCGGACTGGGGACGAGAACCCTCTATCCGGATCGGTAGTACGCGTCGGAACCCTGACGTAAAAAATCAGGCGAAGAGGTCAAACACTCGAGGTCAGGATGAGGCAGAAAAACCAACAGGGATTAGGCAGACAGGCAAAAACGAGATGGCAAACCGGGTCATACACAGATAGGCAGGCAGACAGACAGGATCAAAAACGCTGGTAGGTATCTCACAAGGAAAATACGAACTGGCGACAAACAAAGGGAAAGACAGGGCTTAAATACACAAAAGGGAGGGAAGACAACGAGACACAGGTGGAACAAATTAGGGCGGAGTCAGGTAATCACACAGGTGGACACAATCAGGGAAAGGAAGCAAAGACACCAGACAAGACACACGAGGGAAACTTAACAAAATAAAACAGGAAATGACACACAAGACAGACAAGACAGACAAAACCAGACTATCGTCTGGTGGCAGGCTTGACACCGTCTCACCGCTTGTATCCGTTTCTGGTTCTCTCGTTTCACCTTTTCTGTGACAAAAAGGCAGAAACCGAGCAACAAGTTCATTATCACCTCGATGTCATCCATTGTTGTTATTGTTTACTGTTCACCAAGTGAGACTTATGCCGCCTAAAAATGACGTCACAACATTTTCGACTCCACTGACCACACCCATCTCATTTGTGCTGAGGTGATACCAAATGCAGTGGAAAAGCGATGGTTCTGTACGAGTCGAGTGAAGCTGGTACTATGCAGTGGAAAAGAACTTCTCTATAAAGATACTGAAGTACTTTTTTATTTTTTGCTTTTTTAATTTTTATTCTAGTGTCATCCATTTCATTTGGAACTTCTAATAAGTGATCTGTTGGTACATTTTTACATTATTGCTCAAACAATGAGATCTCATTGTAAGTAGAAGGCTTTGATTTCTGCTGTCAGGCTTTGATTGACAAGTCTGTATGACAGCTCGCTTGCCCGTCAACTTCTTGAGTTTATATTTATTTAATGAAAAACACTTTTCCTGAAAGACACCTCCACTGCAGTTGTGGTTAAGAGATTCTACTAACAAGACATGATTAAGTTTCACAGGGAGTGATGACGTTTACCATTTACTGAGCTAGCATTTAGCATTAGCTCACCTATGACCCCTTTGACTCATGTTACTCTGCCCTTTGGTCCAAATATGGGCACTTAAGGTTCCAAAAAGCCAAGACTCAAAGCCAACTCAACATAATAACTGTCATAAAACTATATGTAAAACTGTATCTGCAGTTGGATGTGGGCATTACATTTGTTTAACCCTTTCATGCACGAATTATGAGAACCTTAATCAAGATTTTTTTTCCTGAGTGTTTTTATTCTTGTTTAGGCATGAAAAAAACAATGCAATTGAACATTTTCTTATGAAAGATAAATAAATAAATAAAAACTATATAAAAAACAAAAAATAAAGTAAAAAAAAAAAAAAGACATACTACTACTGCTTATAATAATAATAAAAATGATTTTATGAACCTATTTTACATGAAGTTACAAAAATGTCCATTCAGCTGGACACCTTGCATTTAATTTTTGAAATGAAGAAACATGTATTTACAGATAAATTGTGTGAAAACTGGAGGTTGGGGGGGGGGGGGGGGGCTTGTAGTTCTGGGGGTGACAGTATGCTCAGGGGAGATCTACACAATGTTACCAATTCATGTCAGAAAAGATATGTAGTGTCTTAAAACTTTAATAAAGATATGTGCAAAAACAAACAAACAAAAAAAAATCCATGAATATATAAGAGATCAGCTGTAGCATAGCTGTCCACTGTAGTGACCACTATACATGAAAGGGTTAAAGTAGCATTAAAAAGCATTAAATTAGATTTGTTGATACCTGCAGAAACCCTGACTTGGTTACTAAACAACACTGCACTCACTCTAAATGATGCAGTTATTGGCTGAAGGTACACACTCACTGCCTAAAGATGGACGTCCAGATACATCATGAATACTACACAACAACAAGAACACTGAAAACACAGGCAGGGTCTCCACAGGTAAATACACAACACCATAATCCCATTATAAGACACAAAGTACTGACAAATGCACTAATGCTCATTAACGTGCAGATCAGTAACGTCAACGTGTTACATTGACGGGAATACTGAAAGTGAAACACTGCACGTATTATATGTTACGTATAGGAGGGTGAGCGCCGACAGTGTTGTCAGACGATCTATCAGGCCTCCTCTGCTTCCTCTTCTGTCTCTCGATGTCTATGCTGTGTGCAAACACAGACGGGAAGAAGATAATTCATCTCTTAAGCCGTGAAACCTCCTAAAGGCATCTTCACAGACCTACAGAAACACTGTCACACTTAAACTCCCTCACTCTCCGACACACACATTTCAGGCCTTTAAGGTACCAGTGGAAGGTCTTTAAATCCTCCCGAATGCTTCACAAACCTAAATGATTAAACTTTTTTTTTTTTTTTTGCCTCCAACTGTTTGTAGGTGTGAGTGTAGATGTGTGTTCTTACCTCCTTATTTATATGGGAACCTGTGTGTGCTCGCATACCTGTGAGCATATAAAAATGTAAATCTGTTCTAATAGATTCACAACATGAGCTGACCAAAGCAATTTACCCCCTTACCTAAACCCCTAACATCGCTTGCCAGTGGCTGAATTGGTGCGTGTCTATGCATTGGTGTATTTGCATCCGTTTCGCTTCCTGGGCAAATAGCAAGATAAATTCAGCTTTACTAAAGCATGAACCATTACTGTCTGAGACACTACGCTTGTTGGTAACATTAATTGGTACAAAAACTTCAAAGAAGCCAAAACATGCGTTGAATAATCTGCATCCAAATGATTCCACTTTTCCTTTTGTTCAAACTGTAAAGTCATGCTTACTACAGTTTCAGTCCTCCCTTGTTTATAATATTCAACCCCAATTCCAAAAAAGTTGGGACACAGTGTAACATAAATAAAAACTGAATGATTAAAATGATATAATTTACTATTTTAAGAAAAATCTGATGTTAGCAACACATCTTTACACCATGTTTATCACTGTGTAGCATCTGCTCTTCTTCTAACAACAGTGTGTAAACGTCAAGGAGACCATTTATTGGAGTTTTGGGGAAGGAAAGTTGTCCCATTCTTGTCTGAAATAGGAAATTACCTTCTCAACAGTACTGGATGCTCTTTGTTGTAATTTTCATTTAATAATATGCAGATTGTTTTCAACTGATGAAAGGTCTGGACTACAGGTAGGCCAGTTCAGGACCCAGACTCTTGTACTGCAAAGCTATACTGTTGTAATAGATACAGTTTAGTGGTTTAGCATTTAAAGTCCTTCCTTGAAAAAAGACATGCTAATGGAAAAATATGTTGCTATAAAAGCTTTATGTATCTTTCTGCATTTGTGGGGCCTTTCCATGAGTAAAAGATCCCAACATCTTGACCAGGAACCAAATGTCCTAATTGCTCAGTTGTGTTCAGGAATCCTTCCCTTGGCCTTAGAAACTGGGAGATTTACACAAATCCCAGAAGAAAACAGACTTTGCAAACTGTGTGATTTGGGGAAAGTGGAAAATGAATCACATTTTCTTTCGTATTGTCCTCTAGATGATGAACTGAGAGCCTCTTTGTTTAATGAAATGTTTATCCGGAATCCTGATATGTTCTGGAGCACTGACGATGATGCGGCCAAGGACTAATGTCAGCAGTGAGGAGATTTTTCAACATAAACAATCGTAATGGTGACTGCAAATTACATTAAAGACACAGACAGATATGAACAGAGCATTACTGTCTGTCCTCTGCGTATATTCCGTACGTAATTCTGTTCGTTTTCCAGGAGCTAGTGAATGCATACCCAGAGCCATATAAAGATCATCATATTATCTTATATGTAAGGCTCTGTGCGAACCCAGATGGAGAAGCAGTACCAGCAGGAGCCGTGGAAGTAGTGAAACTTCTCAAAGAGCGACTGTGAGCTAGTGAAAAACTACTGACATGTTTATGACAACTACCCTCATCAATATCAACATTACTATCCCCATTAGGATTACTTCCTCTGTCGTCGAAGTGTTTGTTATTATTCACTTTCTTCTTCGTCTTACCCTTCTTCATGATATTTGGCAAGTGTGGTTAATTAAGAGTGGTGCCCTCTGGTGGATAGATTGAGAAACGCTCATTCCAACACAGTAAGGGCCTGATTTACTAAGATCGCAAATAACGTGCAAATGTGCTTGCTCGTGCTAAAAAATGCGTGTGCTATTGATTTGCGGGTCATGGGTGATCAAGTAAGATTAAATGAAAACAGGCGCAAAGTCTTGGAGACCGCCCTAATTAAATGAGGATCTTGCGTGCACTACTGGTTGTTGTCATGGAGACAGTGCACTGTAAAAATTGCTCTGGGATATGCCAGCACTCATAAATATGAAATTGTTCTTTTTCCACACAGAGGGGTGAATGGGTATTTCTCTGTTGTTGTTTATCAGTGGTGAAGTGTGTTATTAGTGAAATAAATAGCTTCTCTCTGTATGTCACTCTGTATGGTGAATGAAAACTTTTAAGTCCGTGGGCATGATAAAAAAATAAAAAAAAAACATCCGCTTATATAGCCAGTTCAGGAGTCCAGTCACAACACCGTGGACAGTGTTGTTTGTGTATGTGTATGTGTGTGTGTGTGTGTGTGTGTATGTGTGTGTGTGTGTGTTGTGCAGCACTAGAACCCATCCCATTCGTTCTCCCTTGCATGTGCGCGAGAAAGAGACAGAGAGAAAGAGAGAGAGATGTCTCTTAGGAGTCAGGTCCTGGTCTAATGGTGATGTGCCACAGGTAGAACCGGGTGTGGGGGGCAGGTCCATAAAGTGGGGGGGCCAAATGTCTGAAAGTATTATTTTTTTCTCCCGTCATTCCAAAAATGTTGATGAAAAAAAACCAGATTGGTTCTGTGTGTTGCCTTTGGTTGTGCCTATGTGCCTACTCGCTATAACAACTGCAGCCTGTTTTGCGCAAAGCTGTGCCTGTTAAAACCTGCCTTTCAGACATGCTAAATATAGACGCAAAATCACAAAATCAGTTTCAGGTTTGGTAAATCACATTGCACTCGCTAATAAATATTTGCACTTACTCCTCCGAATAATTTTGCACGTTCTGGCAGAAATGCCCATATTGCATATTCAATCAGGGCAAACACACTAAATGAGTTACACGAGCCATTTTGCCCATTTGAGAGGCACAAACCTCGTTGTGCCCTGTTAGTAGATAAGCTTCACCATGCTTTTGTGTGCACAGTCAAGATTGCATACATTTTTACACGTGCAAACCTTTAGTAAATCAGGCCCTAAATGTCAGTAGCAACACTTTGTTACAGTCAGACTAACGACAATGACAATAAAGCACATTTTCAAAGTAGCTAAGAACTGGAATGGTATTATTAAGTACTCATATCGGTACTTAGTATCGGCAAGTAATCAAATGTGAGGATTTGTACTCGTACTCCGTCTGGAAAACAGTGGTATCGGTGCATCCCTACTTGGTGACAGTGGTGAGGAAACACTTCATTTTAACAGGTAGAAACCTCGAGCAGACCCCGACTCCTGGAGGATGGTGGTCTGCCTTGACCAGTTTGGGTAAAGAAAGAGAAAAAGAAAGAGAGGGATTGGGTGGGAGTAGGGGGAGACACATGGGTTTACATTTTATATGAAGTATCTTTGGCATTCAGATACGTTTGGATAATTCTGTGGTTGATGTAAAGTATAACTTCAGTCAGAGGAGGTTCTGAGGAGGTTCTCAAAAGGCACAGGGAGTTCAGGAACTGAATAGGTCTGAACACAGCGTCTTGTCTCATTCACTCCAGCTTCTTCTGCTCAGAAGGCTACAAAACTTGTTACCACATGGCAAAGAAAGGAAGATGTGATGGAGAGCGTAAAACGAGTCCTTGATAGTTCTTTGTGAATGCGGCATTTGTCAAAAATGTCCTATACGGAGGATAGAGATCTGAATTATGTTTTCCACAGTCCTTGGTGTGAGGTGTTGAAGGTCCTATGTCAGACAGTGATGCAGTGAGTCAGCACACACTCCTCAGCAGATGGAAGTCTAGCCTGTCTGATTGCCCATTTATTTTTGTGTGGCAGGTGGCCATGCACACTTCAAAACGGAGACATTAGAACATTACAGGAGGAAGAGAAGGGCCGCAAAGGGCAAACTAATTAAGACTGATCCAAAAGCCACAGTGAACATTCCTATAATCCCAAATACACGATAATTCCTAATATATAGTAAACCACAACAATACATTTAATGGACGTTTGCCAAAGTGAATTCAAAGTCTTCACAGTCACAGGAGCTGCCATGTTGCTACTGACACAGTTTGGAGTTTTTAGAGACAGGGGTAGGTGAGGTCTACTCTTTGACAAGCTGATAGAATTCCATCTGTGCATCTGATAGAACGTTGACAGTAATTGGGCGTTACAGCTGTCAGTCACACTTAAAAAAAAAAAAAAGGACTTCAGCATAAATCAGCACATGAAATATACCTTAAAAAAACTAAGAAATCACCTTTGAGACAAATGTGTACTTTGAATATATATTTGGGGGAGATATTTTTGGCATCACATTTGAGGAGCTATTGCTGTGCCTGTCTTTATATAAATGATCCGATACTGTTGTCATCTAAGAGACTAGGAAATGGACAGGTTAATTATGAGACGTGCAAAACCTGGAGTCAACTGACTGCTTTGTTGAGTAATTAGCAAACATGATCTTCTTCACCAGCAATTTACACATGTGAAACCAAATCTGGAAGCAAAAAATATATTCCAAAAGAAAAAATCATGTTACATTAAAGTCATTGGTTTGACTCTAAAATATATAGTTCAGTATCATCAGAATACTTTATTAATCCCAAGGGAAATAGTTTTATGTTACAGTTGCTCTGTTCAAGTATAATAAAAGTAGCAGGAAAGAAACTATCAATGAAAAAAAAAAATAAATAAAAATTTTTTCAGGGTTGTCAAAATTAACACATTAACACGGATTAATCATCATCATGATGATTAATCTGATTAAAAATTTTAACGCAGTTAACCCATCTGCAGCTCAGAATGACTCTGAATGTCTCTGCCAACATAGTTCAGGCAGTTTGTCCAAGTAGAGTTAACATCGTGCATGAACAAATGGTCAGTTGATCCAGTAGTGACAGGCAGCAGAACCAACCCATAAAGATGGAAGACACTAAACAGCATGTTGGCCCTCTGGATGGAAATATGAGCACAAAAAAAACCTAAGACGGAGCAGTTGACCGACAAAGTATTATGCACACTCTGCAGGAAGGAGTTTTCTTTTCACTGAAGCACTTCTACCTTAAAATACCAGACTAATGTGAAGCATACGTTAGTCGGTGATTCTGCTAGCACTTCGGCTAACACATCGCCCAGCTTGCAACAAACATGTTAAGTGCATATGTGTTCCCTTCTTTCTTGAGTCTGCTTGCTCATGCAAAATGAAATGCAATTAATACAAATTAAAAATGAATAATAGTTAATTGGGATTAATCGAAATGAATCCACAGCAACCATGTGATTAATCCTATTAAGAATTTTTTATCATTTGACAGCACTAATATTTTGTTTTCATATGTAGATGCTCTAATATACATCATACTGTATATATATATATATATATATATATATATATATATATATATATATATATATATATATATATATATATATACATGGTGGGGAAGCAAAATTTACAATATTTTGAGGCAGGGATTGAAAGACAGTGTATGACCAATTAGTTTATTGAAAGTCATGAGAATTTATTTGCCACAAGAAAATTGACATAATAGAAAATGTTTTTATTCTATGTGTCCTCCTTCTTTCTCAATAACTGCCTTCACACGCTTCCTGAAACTTGCGTAAGTGTTCCTCAAATATTCGGGTGACAACTTCTCCCATTCTTCTTTAATAGTATCTTCCAGACTTTCTCGTAATAGTTTTGCTCATAGTCATTCTCTTCTTTACATTATAAACAGTCTTTATGGACACTCCAACTATTGTTGAAATCTCCTTTGGTGTGACGAGTGCATTCAGCAAATCACACACTCTTTGACGTTTGCTTTCCTGATTACTCATATGGGCAAAAGTTTCTGAAAAGGTATGGATAATAGTGTTAGGTATGATTATGACATCAATATATGTTTGGTTTCAAAACAATTGACGTAGTGCCTGCTGAGAAAAAACAACTAAATGTTCATTGTAAATTTTGCTTCCCCACCCTGTATATAGAGAGAGATGCTCGAATATTCATTTTACAACACTATTAAAACACAATTAGAACTGTAATTTCTACACTATGTACTCGACAAACATTATCAATATGAAAAGTAAAAGAAATTTACATAAATAAGTGTGCAAAAACACTGCTGTGTATAATTAGAATTACATGGTTATCAGGTGGAATCATGGTGCCACAAACATTCTGTGTGTGCCCATTGGAGCACCACATGTGATCTATACACTGTAGCTGCTAGAAAAAGACATGTCTTGACAAACTGCAGGTTGTGCAGTTGGCAAAAGATAATGGTTCACCCAAGTGAAAAACATGAAAATATAAGAATGACAAAAACTGAGTGACTCACTACCACCCAGCGTGGTGGAGTACATTGTAGTAGGGTCAGTGAATCCCACTCAGCTGCCTACTAGTGGGAAAATGAAGACACTTCTGCAGGAGGATGACTCAAACCCTCGGTTTTCTCTGGATATCATAAGAAACACATGCATGAACATGTCAAGACACACTAAATGTACATATATTGTATCCACTTGCACAATTTTCTTCATTATGCAGGTACTTTATCATATGCCTTCACTTTTTTCAATACAGACTGAATCCTGAATTAATTGACTCACTGAGAGTGATATTACTGCATTTTTTCCCATCTCCCCAGGCTCCCAATTCATCAGTCCTATCCCCTCATATTTAAGGCTCCTTCCTAATTAACTTAAGGCTCTCATGTCCCGCTGTGATTCTTATTCCTGTGTTCCCACTGGCATGAAAAACAATTTTCAGAGACACTATTAGTTTAAATGGCATAATCTGTCATTGGATGCTATTGAATGTATTAGACTTTGACATTTCATTTATAAATGGTTAAGTTAAGTGTTAACATTCTGATCTGTTTAAATAAGTATGTTATACTTTTACCATTTTTATTTGAGAATTGAATGAGGGAAATCTGCAAAATGTAAATCTGAAACAAATGACAACTCATAGCTATGATTTTTTTTAAAAATGCATTTGACCTTTTAACCTATAAAGACCCAAACATCCATCATCTACCAAAATCATCTACTGATATAAATGGCTTACTCCCTGTTGACCCACTAATCCATGTAAATAATTGACGTAGAATGCAGTTTTTCGTCTATTCATGGTCATCAGATATGACCCATTTGGACATTCAGAGGCTCCGTACTAAACGTGGAAACACCGTCATCTTCTACAACACTGATTCACCGGTAAAATCCACTGAGTTGGATTGATGACAGTGGGTCTAGAAACTTGGTTTATGTTCAGTTAATGATAGATTTAGCTGAAAAAGTCACTTTTTCTTCAGTTTTCTCTATTTCTGATATAATAATCCTCAACTTTACTCTGAACATGTGCATGATCAGTGAATTAAATGTTGGAAAATACCTGATTTTCACTGAAAAAAACAAAACAAAACACAAAATACAGAAAATAATATTACAAAAAATGGTGATAAACCACTTGAGGATGATTAAATATAGAGAAAAATTCATTTGGGAACTGCCACAAATGTCACACCGGGTCCTTATGAGTGAAAGTCATAAGTCTACCTTGATTTTTATTTATTCGTTTTTTTAAATGCATCCAAACTTGTATATGTTACATCACTACCTGTGTCATGTCCAGGTATAAAAAGACTACTTGTACTTCCTGTTTCAGCACATGTTTGCACTCTTCAATTAGAACTAAAAGTCTCAATCCAAACGAACAGCAGTAAGAGTAACATTAATAGTGTGAGATGCAGTGTGAGGGAGGTCGGTAATACTAGGTTTGTCACACCTTGGATAACTGCCCACTAGCATCACAATTACTTCCAGTCAGTCAGGACCACTTAACCCAGTGGCAGTCCATACAGCTCCCACATGACCCAGACTAGGCAGCCATGTCTTATCCGCTCCCTGATGCTTTTAACATAGTGTTTCCAGCGGAGCATAGACTTTATCATTAACTATAGGAGGATAATGATCTAAGGACGACTATCAGCAAATGTCTTTAAACTAAGTGTAGCTGTCACTTTGTTGGTATTATAGCTTTACTATCTATTAAAACATACTGTCTCCTCACCGCATTGAGCTATGTATTACATGCAGCACCATGTTATGTTTATTGTTGATAGCTGGATGACTTTAAATGTTCACATAAAATATAAAACGATAAATGATACATATGGGATGGAAGCTTTACGTATTTTTTTTTATTTTTGAACTTTTAGCTCAATCTTCAGAACAGGAAGAATCTAGACCAGGAGTGTCAAACATGTGGCCTGGGGGCCAAATCCGACCCGCCAAAGGGTCCATTCCGGCCCGCGGGATGAATTTGTGAAATGCAAAAATTACACTGAAAATATTAATCATTTTAGTTCAGGTTCAACATTGAGACCAATTCAATCTCAAGTGGGTCAGATCAGTAAAATATGATTATAATAACCTATACATAATGACAACTCGAAAATTTTCTCTTTGTAAATGTAAACATTTTTATGTCATTTTACTGTATTTATACTAAAACAAACTATAATTTCTCATAAAAAAAAGAATAACCTGAACAAGTATGAACCTGAAATGTCTGAAGTATCAATATTCAGTCTGTTATTAAATGTTTTGAGTATTTGTAGATGCACTGTAATCTGTCAGTTATAATATACATGTGTAAATGATAAACTGAAGCATAAAACTGTTAAAATTGCAGTTATTTTTCTTTAAGAAATTTCAGTTTGTTTCTGTTATTCACATTGTTTTAAAGGATAGTTCTTAGATGTAAACATTTTTATAATGTAATTTTACTTTTTTCGTTCTAAAACATGGAGAAAAGTTTGGAGTTGATATTGTCAGTATATTATTACGTTATTATTTTACTGGTCCGGCCCACTTCAAATCAAATTTGGCTAAATGTGGCCCCTGAACTAAAATGAGTTTGACACCCCTGATCTAGACCATCAGATTGGAGACATAATGTTGAGAGTATTTGCAATAATTTGAGGTTTGTGCGTTGTGATTGACTTGACATATTGAGACATAGAGTGGTATTTAAATGACCGGCAGCTCTGCCTACAGGGGGTGCTAGAGCTACTTTGACGATTTAACCACAGAGGAAGAATGAATCAAAGTAAAAGCCCAGAGTGTACACCCCTACATCTGCAAGTAAATTACTGTGTTTTCATTAATGTTCGTTTGCATCACCCTCATCATTCTTTACAGACATCAAATTGGATTCTGTTGTTACATTTCTGGGCAAATACAATATCTGTCACCAGGTATTTAATTTATTACTTCTTCAACCTCCTGTTTTGTACTGGAAAAACAAAACACATCTATTGTTTGTTGGCATATTTATGTGACTGTTTGTATGATTTTGCTGGAATAACAAGAGGGAAAAAAGACTGACTTGAGTCAAGTTTATTTATAGAGGACATTTCAAACAATGCAAAGTGCCCAAAGTGCTGTACAAATCTGCAGATTCAAGATATGCTGAAACTAGTAAAATAAGTATAAATATAAGATATACTAAAACTGATAAAAACAAATACACAGTAATATGATAAATAGCATCTAAAACACAACCAGAAGATAAAACTGATAAAAATCACACACTTGCAGTGCAAATAGGTGCACCTTTAAAAGAGATTTAAATGTTTAATGGACTGTGCGTATATGATGTTGGGCCAGAATGTTCCAGAGCCTTGGACTTGTCACAGAAAAGGCTCTGACTTGGTACGTCTACAATCAGATGATTTGAGGATCATGTTTCTCAGGACAGTTAAAAGCTCTGAAAGGTAAGGGGGTGTCAAACCATTCAGGCACTTAAAAAACATGCAATAAAATCTCAAACTGGATTCTATAAGTGACAGAAAGCCAGTGATGGGAAGCTGGTATGGGAGTGCGAGCTGCTGCATTTTGGACCATCTGCAGCCAGTGGATAGAGGACTGGTCCATCCCATAATACAGCAAATTACAGTAATACAGTTGAGATGAAATAAACAGATGGCCAACATGCTCAAACTGGTTTACAGGGGGGTATGGTCTCACCTTATCTAAAAGACGCAACTGAAAGAAGCTGGTCTTGACAACAAACGAGATCTTTCTGTCAAATTTAAAAGCCCCATCAAAGAAAACACCAAGGTTCAAGTTTCATGACCACTTTCCACAAAAATGACCTCAGGAGCTACCAAAACCATAATGATTTTATCCTGACAGTGCACATTTGCCTGCACCATTGAAATCACTTCAAATGTCGTCTAGAGCAGTGTTTCCCAACCACTGTGCCATGAGAAATCATGGGGTGTGCCGTGGAAGATTATCCAATTTCACCTGATTGGTACTGGAAGGAAGCAGTGTGATATACACTATATTGCCAAAAGTATTTGCTCACCTGCCTTGACTCGCATATGGATTTCAGTGACATCCCATTCCTAGTCTATGGGGTTCAATATGATGTCGGTCCACCCTTTGCAGCTATAACAGCTTCAACTCTTCTGGGAAGGCTGTCCAGAAGGTTTAGGAGTGTGTTCATGGGAATTTTTGACCATTCTTCCAGAAGCGCATTTGTGAGGTCACACACTGATGTTGGACAGAAGGCCTGGCTCTCAGTCTCCGCTCTAATTCATCCCAAAGGTGTTCTATCAGGTTGAGGTCAGGACTCTGTGCAGGCCAGTCCAGTTCATCCACACCAGACTCTGTCATCCATGTCTTTATGGACCTTGCTTTGTGCACTGGTGCACAGTCATGTTGGAAGAGGAAGGGGCCAGCTCCAAACTGTTCCCACAAAGCTGGGAGCATGGAATTGTCCAAAATGTCTCGGTATGCTGAAGCATTCACAGTTCCTTTCACTGGAACTAAGGGGCCAAGCCCAGCTCCTGAAAAACAACCCCACACCATGATCCCCCCTCCACCAAACTTTACACTTGGCACAATGCGGTCCGACAAGTATCGTTCTCCTGGCGACCACCAAACCCAGACCCGTCCATCAGATTGCCAGATGGAGAAGCGCGATTGGTCACTCCAGAGAAGGCGCCTCCACTGCTCTAGAATCCAGTGGCGGCGTGCTTTACACCACTGCATCCGGCGCTTTGCATTGCACTTGGTGATGTATGGCTTGGATGCAGCTGCTCGGCCACGGAAACCCATTCCATGAAGCTCTCTGCACACTGTTCTGGAGCTAATCTGAAGGCCACATGAAGTTTGGAGGTCTGTAGCCATTGACTCTGCAGAAAGTTGGTGACCTCTTCGCACTATGCGCCTCAGCATCCACTGAACCCGCTCCGTCAGTTTACGTGGCCTACCACTTCGTGGCTGAGTTGCTGTCGTTCCCAAACACTTCCACTTTCTTATAATACAGCTGACAGCTGACTGTGGAATATTTAGGAGCAAGGAAATTTCACGACTGGATTTGTTGCACAGGTGGCATCCTATCACAGTTCCACGCTGGAATTCACTGAGCTCCTGAGAGCGACCCATTCTGTCACAAATGTTTGTAAAAGCAGTCTGCATGCCTAGGTGCTGGATTTTATACACCTGTGGCCATGGAAGTGATTGGAACACCTGATTCTGATTATTTGGATGGGTGAGCGAATACTTTTGGCAATATAGTGTAGATTTGTACGACTGCACGTGTCAATGATCTACTCTACAACAACAGTTTCCCTTTGCAAAGTGAAAATGAAAGTGAACCGGCCCCAATGCGGTGCATTCTGTTGATAAAGCCCCCCTCACTAGTGATGTGCAGATCAGCAGGTTACCCACGAGACCCGCGGTTTGGGTTAGGGTGAGGGGATATGCCTTTATTATACGAATCTCAATCCATAACCCGGGGTCGGAGGGGTCACTGACACATCCCTCTCAGGTTTCTCATTCCAAAAGCCTGGCGTCTTTCTTCAATTCCTGCTAGAACATCAGGTTTGTGTTGAACTAAACAGGCTTAGGTTTCACATCGAGTAAGTAAAATGAGACTAGATTTGCATTATTTTTCAAAAAATATATATACTTTTTGTGACATTTTTTGTTTGATGGTGTGCCTTGTGATTTTTGTAATGTAAAATATGTGCCATGGCTCAAAAAGGTTGAGAAACACTGGTCTAGAAATATAGTTGACTATTACTAATTGGCCAAAAGTCATAGGTCCCCCAGCAAACAGTAAGCAAAAAACATCAAACATGTAAACATAGAGCTTGGTTCTATCTTGTTGTTCATTATTTGAAAAGGTGTATTCATTAAGATCCACAGCTATCACAGATCACTTACTTTTGTCAGCCTCCTGAATTGCATTATTTCATAGTTACTTCATTGGTCTGACCTATAGCTGTAGACTTCATCATTATGGACTATGATCTTCACTTTCAAAAACACACAGAGGCTGTCTCATTCAAAGAGGCTTCTGATAGCAGCCATGTATAGAGTGTGTACGCTATTAAGTTCAGCGTCTTTTCTCTGTCAAAACAGCATCGACATCCTGTATGAACACCAGAACAAAAGCCCAGAGCGCACGTACACAACGCTGTCAAAGCTTTCCAGAAATATTTTTTTTTGTCTAAGCCCTGTTCGGCACATTGTCAACCTGGCTGTGATTGAAGGATGGAAATAAACCTCCTTTTTCTGGCAGCAAACCGTAAAAAGAGATCTGTGAGAAAAAGTCGTCTTCAAACTTAAACATCCAGACTTTCCTTCTGTTGATGAACTATCCACACAGTCTTGACCTTCTGTTCATGTAAACTTAATGTTGCAGTGCAGTGAGATGATGGGTCCAGTGCAGATTCGCTGTTTCCTGGACTTTGATCCGAAAGTGTCATGCACATATATAAGTAAATAGCCAAATGCTGAACACTAGGAGATACCTATGCTATTCTGTCTGTGCAGCCTACTGATCGTTCTAGTGTCCTTTTCATGACTTATAATTAATAGCCAGCTGCTTAGCAATGCTATATGACACAGCTGATGCTGCTGACAATGAGAAAACCAGAAGGGCGGTCAGAGAGCGCAGACGTCCTCTGAGGCCGATTGTCCTTGTCCCTCCTTTCCCACAATATTATTTAACCACAAACAAACCACAAATTACGACCACTGCTTTCCTCCTTTTACTTAGAAGCTAGCATTTGTTTAAATTCCAAGTTTAAACAAAGGGCTTTAGAGGCATTGTTCACTCTGTTTTAAGACGGAAAATTGTGGGGTTGTGTTACAGAATAGATGGACAGAAATGGACACATGTTTTAGTCATTGGAATGTTGTTTAAAGGGTGTATTTTGTCTCCTGTTTCAGTGTGGGTATTTGTACAAGGGAAGGGGAACTAAAAATGACATAGTGTACCCTGACTGGTCCAGATGGAGGTAAGCATTGAAGGCAGCTCCAGCCATGTGCTCATATTGTTATATTCAGCTGTGGCTCAGTTGGTAAAGCAGGTCGTCCAATGACCAAAGGGTCGGCAGTTCGAATCCTGGCTCCGACTGTCCATGCGTCGAAGTGTCCTTGGGCAAGACACTGAACCCTAAATTGCTCCCACTGGCCAGGCAGCGCCTTGCATGGCAGCAGCTGCCCGCTGGTGTATGAGTGTGTGTGTGAATGGGTGAATGTGAGGAATTGTAAAGCGCTTTGGGCACCATGAAGGTGTAGAGGATTCGTTATATAAGTTCAGTCCATTTACCATATTAAAGAGTAAGGGTGTATTCACACCAGGAAAGTCCCATAGTTGACCTGCTTTGGTCCAGACCAAATTTTTTTTTTTTTTTTTTTTTTTTTTTTTTTTTTTATTATTATTTGGTGCAGTTCGCATTCACATTGTACATTTTTGTAAGTGGACCAAAATCTGTAACAAAACCACATATGCTGAGGTTGTTCATCCACTGGACAGAAATAAACAATATCGATTAAAGCGCCGAGTCCAAAGTGAAAGGAGAGAATCATGGAAATTTTGCATGCTGTTTTTGTTATCGTCATAGCAGTTTTTACAGATGCAGGCGTTTGCACAAGAGTTTGAGCAGCAAGAGCGTTTGATGCAATGTCAGGTTTACAATATTGTAGAATTCATTTCTCAATGACGAAGACACAGGGCGAAACGGCTACGGAGGACAGCGCTCATGTGTGCACATCATGTTGTGACTGTTGGTCTTATTCACACAAGATGTATGAAGTTAGAATTCTGCTAGTATATGAAAAGACTGTTATCAAAAAGCATTAGTGCTCTGTACTGCTTACCTGTGTGTAGCTATCCTATATCACCGTTCATTTAAGCCAGGGACAGAATTCCTTAACGCAGGTAAAGTTTGCTGGGGATGATGAAGTAGTTTATTATTTTTTTCTTTTCAAGCACAACAGACAAATCTAACCGTCATCCTAATCGTTCTCTCACTGAACAAGCTGAAAACGTCCGAGTTTTTATGTGTCCTTTCTAGCAGTTGTGTTATATGCACATCTGCCCAGATGTCTAAAAGGCAGCGTGTCTGTTCTGAGCTCCAAGTTTGACCACGGCTCATTTTCAGCTCCGTAGCCTATCCTCACTCTGAGCGGTTCTCTGGTCTCTGGTAAAACTCTGTTGTCCATAATGCTCGACACATGACGGGAGCTCGTTAGGTACAAAAGACCCAACTGTGTCGGATCGGGTCCAGTCTGCTTTCACACCTCAAACAAACCGCACCAGAGTTCATATGGAACCGTGCCGAGACCACCTCTTCAACTGGGTCTCGGTTCGCTTGTTTGGTCCGGAACAGAGTTCGGTGGTTTTTATTCACACCAGCCCAAAAGGTCCGAACCAAGGGAGCAAATGAACTCTGGTCTGTTTTAAACAGACTAAACAAGGCAGGTGTGAATACACCCTAAAACAGCCTTGGCCACAGATGGCTATGTACCAGTGATACTGTTGTGGAATATGGAAGTTAAAAAAGGCACAGGAGTCTCGCAGTCTGAGGAAAAGTCCCCTTTAATATCACCCTTTTAATACACTTAATCTTGGGCACGGCTACAAATTTTGGGCCGCCTGAAACATAATCCTGTTGGACCCTTGCTACAAGAAAGTCACTTAAAAAAAAAATTCTATCATGGGGGGGGGGTTAGCGGTCTGTGATTGTCAGGGCAGTACAAAGTGAAAGTGAAACTGAAGATGCTTTACTATTCCTGTAACTCTCCAGGCCCACTCCACTGCTGTATTGGCCCCCTGGGAATGCTGGGTCCCCTGAATTTGTCATGTTTACACCCCCCCCACAACAGCACCCCAGCATTTAATAAACCTAAGAAAATGCTGGTAACTGCAGTTAAATTCTGTATTTGTGACAATTTCTCCACTCCTACGTGCAACGTCTTAAGCTTAGTGGACAAAGCTTGACAAAAAGAAATGTCTGAGTGGATGATTCTAATTGTTAATATGGATGTAACTGTAACTGTAATCATTTGTGTACTCCAGTATTACATCGGGGTAAAACTGCCGATTTTTATAGATCTGCTGATAAGGCTTCAACTTGGCCTCTACTTTAACCTTCCATTAAAGTCTACGTAGGACTTTTTACATAATCCTGACAAACAGACAAATGGATGGATAGATCAATAGACAAATGGGAGTAATCACATTAACCTCAGAGGTAATTAGACCTCCACCTTTGTGGTTCTCTTGCATTTTGTCCCTTGTCCTTGAGGTTTCTCATCCTATCGCAGCGTATTTAACACATACAACTCTTTGCGACCTCCTTTTGATGACAGTGCCCTTTCCTTCCACTTTCAAATGGCCACTTGTCACAGACACAACTAGTTTTGACAAGGTTATTTTAGGGACATTAACACCTTAATAAGGATCCTGACCTCCGCCTCTTCGTGTAACATCAGTTTGTGAAGGACCTAAAACAATTTACGGAAAATGTCTGGAAACAGCTCACTGCCATTAGAGTTAAACACGAGGAGAAGCAGTAGTTTTACCTTCACGTACACTTATGACACACCTCGAGACAAATTAAATTATGTTTTTATCTGGTGAATGCATCTCAAATCAAATAGATTCTTATTTAATAAACTGTCTGAGTATATCAAAATGTGTAAAAAAAGACTTTTGTGAAATTTAACTTGACATAAAAGCTTCTTTTTTTTTTTCTTTTCAGTGTTATCTCTGTAAATATTTCCCTGTTTCATTGATATTTTGGCTGACTGTGGAAGCAACCCCCCCCCCCCGTCATCTCACTCCCCCTCACTCTCTCATTAGGCCATGTATCTCCCAGTGGGCACAGAGGGAGGCTCAATGAAACTTCAGCCGGCAAAGAGACCAGTAATTGTTTATCGATCTATATCAATACGCACAAAGCTCATCTGTGAAAAACAACTTATTCCAATAAAGCCAAACAAAGAAAGAGGCAACCGGGGTGTTGATGACTCCATTAGTAATTTACACACATAGACATTCAGACTGATAGCCTCACGTCTGTGTTTACAGAGCTCATTCTTCCATGTCATAATAATAGTGAAGAAGAGACAAAAGTTTAAAAAATGAAAAGCGCCAGGAAACAAACGGAATAAATGTGAGAATTAGACTTAAAGTTAAATTCATGAAGTGTATCTTAAACCACTTACCATCTGTATTGTGGATTCAGTTTGCAAAAAAAAGGCCCACTATGGCGGTGATTCTAAGATTCTAGAGCAGGGGTCACCAACCTTTTGTCTTCTGTGGGCTACTTTTACCTAATGAAGTTGCCGGAGGGCTACTCTACTTTAGCAACATTTATTTACATAGCTTTTTTTCATACATACACATATTTTGTATCATACGTTTGTAACATTGTGCTCTTCATTTATTTTATTTATTTATATATCTTTGTTGTAACATTTACAATACTTAAAAAGTGTTAATATGAAACTATTATTTTACTTTAATTAAGAAAATCAAAAGTAGAAAAAAAAAAACAAATACAAGCATTTGCTGCTGTATTCCTAAATATTTTAATACTATGTCAAAAATTATGAAATGGAACAATCCTGCATATTTTTATAGAATTATTAAAAACAAATAATACTCACCTGTATGTGCATTTTTAATACTTTGAAATTGTGAAAAGGAACACTGTCACTCACACAATAAAACTTCACCAGCATGTGCTGCTGTTTTTCTGAAGGATTTGACCTTTTCTAAATTCACATATGCTGTCAAAACATATTAATTAAAACCAGAACTTTGTGCACATAAATCCACCATCCCCGTCACCTCTACAGAGTCATCACACTGGAGTCAAACGCAGAGGCACCTGTTCAGGTCTGACACCAGCTGTCTGAACGCATGCGCAGATAGTGTACATATGCTTGCGCTTGTCCAGGATGTGAACCACTTTACTGATGCCTCTGTTGAAGCACTGGCCTTGGTCAGTTTAGTGAACATGGACTGTTGTTTTTGGACTTTAGTTTTCAGCTCTTTTACCTTCTCTTCACGGAGGCTGATTCCCACTGGAGAATCTCCAGAAAAGTTGCTGTGAACTTTGGTGAAGTTCCGCTCCACGCTGCATCTTTTACTGACTTCCAGAACGCGCCACAGATCACACACACACACACACACACACACACACACACACACACACACACTCGTCTTTCGCATTTGTCAAACAGAAGTCCGTGCCTCATCGTTGGTGAAAATAACTCCCTGACTATATTTGGCCGACATCGTTGCGGGGCTGAACCCACTACCTGCCTGGCATCTGGCTCATCCTGGGCCCTGCCCCTCTCCAATGACAGGCAGCAAACCAGCGCTAAAGTTTGATTGACAGCTAGTTGACCGTTTCATCTTGGGAGGGGGACACTTGTAATTTTGATTGGGTGGAAATTTAGACCTGTTCTACCAAATGACGAATCAACTTTGTGTTCTTATATTAGTGACCATTGGCGAACCACCGGTAGATCGCGAGCAACGTGTTGGAGAACCCTGAACTAGTTCTATTTTTAGAACAGGCCTGCGGGTGACTCGCGTGGTCCCTGCGGGCGACCTGGTGCCCGCGGGCACCGTGCTGGTGAGCCCTGTTCTAGAGAATGTCTACCCTGTTTAACCCATAAAGACCCAAACACCAAGTGGTAACCAAAGGCATCTCCTGAACTAAAATGTTTAATATCGTCTTTACCACTAATCAAATCAATCCATGTAAATAATTTGCGTAAAATACAGTTTGTCATCTTTTCATGATCATCAGATATGACCCATTTGGACATTCAGAGGCTCCGTAGTGAATGTGGAAACCCAGTCAACTTCTAAAACATTGATTCACCAGTAAAACCCATGGAGTTGGATCAATGATAATGGATGGAAATGCTTGTTTTTATGTTCAGTTATCGATATCTTCACTAAAAAAAGTCACCTTTTCTTTAGTTTTCTCAGTTTCTGATATAATATTCTTCAACTTTATTCTGAGGTTTTATGAACATCTACATGATCAGTGAATTAAATACAGGAAAATACATGATTTTCACCGGAAAACTGCAAAAAGCAGAGGATAATATTGAAAACAAATGGTGATAAATCACCTTAGAAAGGTTCATTATAGAGAAAAAAGTATTTTGGAACTGTCACATAAGTAACACTGGGTCTTTATGGGTTAAGAGCCAGTAGCATATTTGATGGGTTTATGAACTTTTAAATCTGCAAAGATATTTCAATATACTCTGTCTTCACCTGTAACTTAAACATATTTTACTTGTGCATTTTTTTGTTTTGTTTTTTTCTTCTCAGAAATGAAAACAATTATAGAAACAGACATACCGCTCCATGGGACCTCTGGAAAAAATACAAACATGTCAATAAGGACAGATATATAATTATCATCTATACTATTTTTTACAAGTCAAAGATGCATTTTGTTGTAAAAACAGTAAAATTTAGTTTCATGTGAAATGATTTAGTGGACTGCATCTCTCATCATTATTATTACCTCCGCCAAGGGATGGTGGGGGTTATGTTTTCATCGGGGTTTGTCTGTTTGTTTGTTTGTTTGTCTGTTTGTCTATTAGCAAGATAACTCAAAAAGTGAGGATGGATTTGGATTAAAGTTTCAGGAAATGTTGATACGGGCACAAGGAATAAATGATTAAATTTTGGTGGTGATCGGAGGGGGGATCTGCCCTGGCGGAGGTCTGCGCTCTTCCAGTGCTTTTCTAATACTTTATACATGTCACCAACACCAAAATAGCTGTTATTCCAGCATATTACACTTTATTTTTTTAGATGTCAGGTGAAAAAATACTGAAAGTGGTTGAAGTTCAGATCTGTACTGTTTCTGTTAACATAAAGTTTTTTATCTGTTTTAATTTTTTTTTTTTCCAATTTTTTTTTTTATTACTGTTTTTTTTTTATGTTGCCTTTGTACATCTGTGTTTTCATTGTCTTCGGTTTCACTACAATGTTTTTGACTTATTATCTTTTGAATCAATAAACATCGTATGGATAATGATGTCATAATTCAAATTCACACTGACTGCGGTACAGTTTTTTTTTTTTTTTTTGTCAGAAATAATGTCTCATGGTGCACACAATCCATGCCTCTATAGCTCTGACATATACTGCATGTTTCTGTGAGTGCATGGTGTTCTTCAGTGTGGTGGACATAGCACACAGGGGCAAGGGTCTACAACCTCCAACCGTCATGTTGCCGTTTGCTTTATGCCCACATTCTTACTCTATAATGTGCTGGTGTGTTTAAACTGCAGTAAAAGTCAGTACACAAGTAAAAAAGTAAAGAAATCACATTCACGAACTTGTGTTAAGACAAGCATTCAACATAGGTAAAGAGGGAGGCAGTTACTATGGTAACAGCGAGTGTCGTCAATGGCAATGACTGCTGAATAACAAAGGTAGAGAAAGCCTAATTGTGTGTTTAGGTGGATGAGACCTACTGTGTGTCAGTAAATGAGTTTTATAGACTTCTGCGAATCTACAATGTGAATAGAAACATGCAGCACAATTTCTTTTTATTTATGTGTGTTTGACTTCAACATCCAGTGTGTACAAATAGGACTAAACATATAGAACACAGCACATAGGTTCCATACAGGCTGCGTGGGCAGTGTAGCCTGTGGAGTAACACAGACTACACAACCACAAATATCAGACCCTTAACATGTGACTAGTATGTTAAAGAAAAACAATGGAGAAGACTGTCCTTGGCCTATGCCTCACATTATTCTCCAAAACAGAACACAGAAGACATCCAACTGCATAGACATCCATATTAGAATACAGTTTGAAAACTTTGTTATGTATTCCAGAACAACATAAACTATATTCTCATACTGAAAGACTTAAAAGATAGCAATGTTGATCAGAACGTAAGATATTCTTGTCTAATAACTAGGGCTGGGCAAGTGAACACCTTATTACCACGTTAACGCATTCATTAAATAACGCCGACAATTTTTTATTATCTCCCGTTAGTGCCGTTCTGCCTTTCAAGCAAGTCTTAGTTCATTTACTCTTACTTTGAAACTCATGCTTTTATTTTGGCGCTATACACCAAGCACCGGTGCCGGTTTAGCTGAGAGGAGAAAAGTGAGCGAACTTTCCGAGTAATGCTGACTCAAACTTTAACTCCTGCAGTTCAATGCCTGTATGTATCAATCATTCTGTTGTTTGCTAAATAATTTCACATGCAAACATGTTTATGACGTTATTTTGGATGTGTTTATTACAGTGTGTTATTAACATGTTTAAGCTAATTCGTTTATGCTAGCAGTTGGAGATGGGTTGCTAATTCTTTATGCAGGCTCATGCTAAGTTTATGTAAATTCATTGGTTGTGTTTAGGTATAATATGCCAGCCTTTGAACTAACCTTTACTTATTTATGATGTGATTAGCTCGATGCTAACTTGAATGGGAAAATCCATAGACACGCTAACGATTAGCATTTACAGATTAATTTAAGATTTACAACGTCTTTTTAAACAGTAACAAAGGTTCACATCAGATGAATTTTATACTATTCATTCTTACAACAACTGAACATAAAATACTCACAGGCAAATGTTTTTGGGGCCATACAAACAGAGTGAAAGAAACGTGTCTGTTAGTTCCTTCTTATGTCCAAACTGGCTTCGGTAACACCACAAGTACAAAACATACGTTAGTGCAATGTATTCCAACCACTAGAGGGCCCCCTTTGCTTGCTTTTAACAACTGAACATCACATATTATTGGGTTTATTAGTATTAGTACTTATTAGTGGGCTTAAGACTCCTGTCAATCACTCACAACTGGAAATAAACTGGTGTGGACATAAATATGGAGAAAAGTACATGGACATTTTCATTTTATATGTCTTCAGATGGTGGGGTTGAGAGGGACAAAGTTGTTTGGAAGCACTGCAATGTGCAATTATTTTTATCACCGGAGTACTTCAAGTCTGAAATATCACTTAAAGGCAATACACGCTGTTGATGCCAGCACCCCCCCCCAAATATAGCTATTCAATTAATCACAATTAATCGCAGAAATCCACGTGATTAATTGCGATTAAAAATTTTAATCGCTGCCCAGCACTACTAATAACCTATGATTTTGAAATCACATACAAAAGAGTAACTGAGAGTACCACTCTCAACCTATGTAACAAACCTTGGTGTGAAACTGGACCCACACCTCACATTCGAAAATCCCATCAAGCACCTGTTTAAAACCTGCTTTTTTCACCTTAAGAACATCTCCAAACTCTGCCCCTCTCTCAGTGTTTCAGATGCAGAAAAGCTTGTCCACGTCTTTGTCTCCTCAAGGCTCAACTACTGTAATGCCCTTCTCTATGGGATCCCCAAAAAACAGCTGCAAAAACTTCAGTCCATTCAACACAGTGCTTCCAGAATCCTCAAACGGACCCATAAACAAGAACATATCACTCCCATTCTTCATAACCTCCACTGGCTACCAATCCCCTTCAGAATTCATTATCAGACCGCCCTCATCACCTTCAAGTGCCTCCATAATAACACCCCCCACTACTTCAAGGACCTCCTCACCCCTCACGCCTCCACCCGTAGTCTCTGGCCCCACAGCACCAACCTCCTCTTCCCCCCCAGAACTAAACTTCGGACCATGGGTGACCAGGCCTTCTCCTCTGCCGCCCCCCGTACCTGGAACTCCCCTCCCTGACCACCTAAGAGCTCCTCAAAAGGGGCTAAAAGCATTCCTGTTTGGACAGGCTTTTTATGGGCCACCTTGATGCTCTGTTTTATTCACCTAGTCTTTTATTCCTGATACAGTATCTTTATTTATTTATTTATTTATTTTTTATTCTTTTATTTTTTTATTGGACTGTCTTTTCTCTGTAGCACTTTGAGATTCTGCTAAATGAAAAGTGCTTTATAAATGCAATTTATTATTATTATTATTATTATTATTATTATTATTATTATTATTATTATTATTATTATTATTATTATTATTATTTAAGTTGAACTGTGCTACCTGGGTGTAGTTTTACACATTAGCACACACACGTATGAGAGATATACACTTTAAACCAATGGTCCTCAACCAGAGGGGCACAGGAATGGAGGGCAAACAAATCAGGAAAAATCACAGTCACAAAAAGTCAAACGTGTATATGATGGAGTGCATAACAGCCCAGTTAGAACTAAAACTCTACTTCTAAAAGGAGATGAGATGGAGTGTTGTTTTTTTTTCTTCTTCTTTCTCTTCCCATTGATGTCTAAATGTGGACAATGTAGGAGTATGTATGATAGGAATGTACATTTATACATTGATCTTTATACTGTAGTCCCCAGGAATGTACATTTATACCAATGGAAGATGTATACATGAAAGGCTGCATTGTGTTTTTGTTGAAAATTTTTTTTTTTTTTTGTCTTTTTACGTTTTTTTTCCCCCCTCATATTGCATGATGAAATCTCATGCATACATTTATGTAAGGTGAAAACTACTCTTAAGGCAATCTTGTTCTGCACTGTTAATTACCTGTATTTTGTTGATAATGGCAATAAAGTAAATTAAAAAAAAATCACAGATGAGGTGATGGGGGCTTTATCTGCAGAGCTATATAACCCACCACGTCCTCCATATACAGGTTCGTCACGTAACTTTTAGAATAACACCCCCTCCTCACCCCCGTCCTGAATTTTTTGGGGGGATAGGGGCGGCAGGAGGCTCATGATGCCGTTCTTTGTTGAATAAAGGTTGAGACACAGTGCTTTAAACAGACAGACACTGGCTATAGGAGTTGCCAGTGGGCATTGGGCTACAGTTTCCAAAGGTTGCCTGGCCACAGAAAACAGGGGCAGAACTGACAAACACAAGCTTCAAGCACAACAAACTCCACAAAGCCAAATACACACACACACATACACCACACACACAAACATTAGGGTCGGTGCTGGCACAACCTTGAAGATTAACGTCACAGTTGCCATTTTGCCCTGAAGCCCAAACACTGAAAAATACAAAACTCCACAATGTTTTGTTTTGTGGCTGAACCTGGAATTAAAGAGGAAGTTAGACTAAAGATTGTGTAAAATCATGTGTTTGTCTCTAACACATGCAGAATAACAGAGGTCTGTAGTTGGTGACAAGTCTGACTTCTATTTAATCATTGAAGTTGTTCATCCCTCTCCCTTTTTCTAATAAAAAAAACATGAACTAGATAATTTCAGGATTCACTTTTTGATTTTTTGTTCATTAATCAGTCAACTGCATTTAATCATTTAATATTAGTTAAGTTGGGATTTATTTTAAACTTACACTTTTATATGGAGTGCACATATATCAATTATCTGCTATATTCATTTGTGTTTTATTTGTGGAATACATTTTTTTGAGGTATCAGGACTGACTAATGAGAGGTCTCCTCCTGATCCAGGAAAATATGCAGCTAAGGGAGGCATCAAAGCCATGAAACTGAACCACAGGATGTGGCACAACAGGGAGGATTTAGTTTGAGTAAGGTTTCCTTTGTATTTAGTAATTGGTAGAGTCCATGTTGTTTTTTCTGAGTTATTAGGTCTGGTCATGCCACTATATATCTCCTCTTGTGGTCAGTTTGTTCAGTTAACACCTTCTTGTTTAGTAGCTGTTATTTTGAGTGGAGTTATGTTGTTGACCTCTTTTATAGGCTTATTTACACATTTTGGCTTTGTATTATTTTTGTGTTCTTGTAGGAAAATAAAAGCCTGTTTTAGTGACAGTTTAATCCGGTTTCCTCATTGCCATACTGCTGGGTTCCAAACCAGAGGTGTCAAAAGTATTCACATTCATTACTCAGGTAGAAGTATACAGGGTGGGGAAGCAAAATTTACAATGAACATTTAGTTGTTTTTTCTCAGCAGGCACTACGTCAATTGTTTTTAAACCAAACATATATTGATGTCATAATCATACCTAACACTATTATCCACACCTTTTCAGAAACTTTTGCCCATATGAGTAATCAGGAAAGCAAACGTCAAAGAGTGTGTGATTTGCTGAATGCACTCGTCACACCAAAGGAGATTTCAAAAATAGTTGGAGTGTCCATAAAGACTGTTTATAATGGAAAGAAGAGAATGACCATGAACAAAACTATTACGAGAAAGTCTGGAAGTGGAGGAAGCAACAAAAAACGTACCAAAGCTTTTATTAAAGCTTTCAAATCCAAACTCCTAAAGGATCCAATCAAATCCATGAGAAAAATGGCAATTGAACTTGAGGTAGACAACAAGACCGTTAGAAATGCAGTAAAATATGATTTGAAGTTAAAATCTTACACAAGAACACCAAAACACTTGCTGACAACAGCAACAAATCCAACTTTAGCAATTTTTGGGAATCATGTTTATGGCCGCCTTCTAGCCCAGATCTAAACCCTCTGGATTATGCTATTTGGGGCGTTTTAGAACATGCTACCAATAGAAGATCACACAGCAATGTCCACTTTCTTAAAGATACTATTAAAGAAGAATGGAAGAAGTTGTCACCCGAATATTTGAGGAACACTTGCGCAAGTTTTAGGAAGAGTGTGAAGGCAGTTACTGAGAAAGAAGGAGAACACATAGAATAAAAACATTTTCTATTATGTAAATTTTCTTGTGGCAAATAAATTCTCATGACTTTCAATAAACTAATTGGTCATACACTGTCTTTCAATCCCTGCCTCAAAATATTGTAAATTTTGCTTCCCCACCCTGTAGATACTATGGTTTTAAAAGACTTCTGTAGAAGTTGAAGTATCAACTCAGGCTACACAAGTAAAAATGTAAAAGTACTGGTTTCAAACCGACTTGAACTATAAGAGTAAATGTAAGGGGAAAAAATGCCATTAGGACAAAGCTTTGGCGGTGCTACTGGGGCCTATAGTGCACTACCTACAGTATGTCCTTGCTGGAGTGTCATGTCATGTGCAAGTGTGATGGATCACGTACAAACCAATATGGTGCCTGAATGGTATATGTTTATATTTCTCATCCAACCACAATCAAAATCACTCTATCCAGATGGCGCGATTTATCTGGATAGTTTTTTTTTTTTTTATTTGAATGATGACAAGGCTATTTTTAAAATGTAAGGAGTAGAAAGTACAGATAGTTGCATGAAGATGTACGGCGTAGAAGTAAAAAGTCAGGCTGAAAAAAAAAAAAATTACTCCAGTAATGTATAGCTTACCAAGATTTCTACATAAGTAAGGTGACTAAGTATTTGTGCTTTGTGACTTGACACCTCTGTCCCTAACAAACAGTTTACTGGGAATTCCACCTGTTGTGTGTACTTTATGCATTACATGTGATATCTTTATCTGATTCTGATTTCGGGCCTATAAGCCATGCGCTCTTTTGTTGATGTGGCCCATTGTGTTCTATGTTGCAGATTACATGTATTAGTCAGTTGTAAAGGGATGCAAACAATTGCAATTTTTCACTACTGCTTTTTTTAAATAGGTATTGTATTGCTATTTTCTTGTGGTATTATTTAGTGTTGTGCTGCTATTGGAACTGCAATTTCCTGAGGGCTCTGCCCAAAGGATCAATAAAGTTCTATCTAATCTAATCTATATTGATATTAGTTATTGGATGAGCCTTTTTTAAGTGGTTAAAATGCATGTGTTCCCTCTGGATAAGTCTACAGCAGTATGTTGCACTGTGTTTTATTTGGTACCCATGTTTGCGTCTCCAAAATGGACTGTGCTGACCAAGGCCAACTGCAATTAATACTCTGCCTGTGGATAAGTCCTTCATATAACCTTAGTAAAAATCAAGAAAACAAAAAACGATCACAATCTAAAATGATAACCGTACTACATAAAACTAGCCCTTTTTACGTTTTATTTAATTTCACCTGTTAACTTTCTGACTCATTGTCCATAATTCTTGGGGTCACTTTGAGGTTGTCAAGTAAACAACACACTTCCACTTTTTCAGTTTCAGTTTTCCATGGATTAAACAAACTGGATTTTGAAGAGCTTCTGCGCCAGTGCTTTAGAAGTGCTTTTAGGTCTAATTTTTGATGCTGGAGTGAGCAAGGATTACAGTTTTCCCCAGCTTCAAGTCATTATGCTAAGCTAAGCTAATTTACTTCAGAGAGATGAGGGAAGTATCAATTCTCATCTAACTTTTAGTATCAAAGAGTCAAACCAATTTTCCAAAGTGAAACCAAAGTCAAAAACTATTCTTTTCAAACATGCCGTGGTCAAACTCTTCATGAAACACCAAGGTCTCCCAGTTAAACAACCACGGGGCTTTTAAACCCTACAGACATTTTCAGGATCACAGCAGGATTTTAATTAAGCTTGTAGAAACAGCCCATCTATGGCCAGCAACCTGCTCACTCATATTTAATATGTGTTTGCTCTTAATGAAGCCAGCCATTGATGTTCTGCTCTTCCTCCAGACATGCACACAGGGGGAAAGATTTTCAAGCATCTAATAGATATATTATTTCATGCACAGATCATCAGTGCATTCAGGGATTTCAATGACAAGCAAGCCATACTTGATCCCTGCCAAATACTCTTATTTAATTATAATTTCTATTTTACAAGGAAATTTAATTTGTTAAATAAAATACTTTGGAAACAAAACACAGTGAGTCAAGATGAAGAGAGTCTTGAGCGTTCTTTAAAAGATAGCAGCATTTCCTGAAGGTGACGCTCAGAGACTGAATGGTTTGACAGAAGGGTGGTGAAGACTTCTAACATCATTCCTCACATGAAAAAGGAATAGGATGAGTCAAAATAAACCGAATTACGTCAAACTCTATTTGTCCAACATGAGTCAAAGCACAGGTTAAACTTATGACAAGAAAATCTAAGCAAAAACTCCAATAATTTGACATTAAAATAAACATATTTTCCACCCAAAAACAAACAAACAAAAACATACATATATCTTTGCTACAATAAAGGGGTCATATTTTGCTAAACCCACTTTTATTGGTCTTTGGTTCATTTATTTGTGTATTTGGAGTCTAATTGTTCCAGAAGTTTGAATTTGAACCCCCCAGGTACTGCAAAGCTATCTTTATATTAATTCCTGCAAAAATCAAATGGTTTTCTACAACCCGTTTATATTCCTTCTTAATTTGTTACGTCTGTAAGTAGTTACATCACAACATTTGCACATATAAGGTCATGACTTGTGACAAACATTTCTCTGAATACGCCATAATTGTTTGTCAGCAGCAGTGGTTGTAGTCCATACTGAAAATATGTCCAAACTTCGAGCTGATTACCTAAAATGTTCAGTTGTTGGTTGAATAGGACAGAGCAGCACAACCAACAACCTGGAGGGGGTGGGGCATGAAGTGGGTCATTTGCATTTAAAGGGCCAGCGCTCAAAATGACCTTTCTGGTGTCATTACTCAGAAATAGGGTTGAAGATGGACCTGTGGAGTTTAATTAATGAAGAATTCAGACCCAAGCAGAGCATTTACAGTTTATGTAGACCACAGGGAAATGTTTTAAAATGCAGAATTCCATTCAAAAAAGCAAAATATCTCTCCTTTAAGTGACTTACACTAACCAGTACCTGAGCACATTCACCTGGTGGCCTGCTCCTTCTACTACACTCTGACAGTCTGTAGTCCAGTCACTCATTTCCTTTATGTTGCTATGGAAACCCTATCAGATGACCTCTGTTGTAATTAGGTGCTTTTATGTGCATGTAGGTGTGTCTGTGTGAGTGGGAGAAAGAGAGACGAGACAGAGCGAGCGAGAGGAACATTACCTGGTCGCTTACAACGCTGACACAAATGTATCGCCAAAGGCTGCAATTAAACCTCATCGCCCTTTTCATTACGATGAAGTCATGCCTGTGTGAAATCGTGTTGCATGTCGGTGTCCCCCACTGGATGTAATCACTTTGTTAAATCCCACCAAGCTCTTGCAAGGCTCATAATAGTTCACTAATTATTAACAATTTGCTCATTTTATTACAATTACTCATTAGCGTTTACTGTGAAATGTTTCACTTTGGGTGTTTGATCATTATTATGCTTAAATATTACAAAGTCATTAAAAGTTGAAGGTTCGACAATATATGTGACAAAATCTGCATGCATTAGTTTCTGTTTGAATTTACAATGCGTGTAGGAATCATAAAAAATTGAGCATCTTCCCAAAAAGACTCAGTTGCCTTCATGTACAGCAACAGCTGATACAATGATCTCTATGTAGAGGATTTGGGTCAGATATTCTGTGAAAAACCTCCTTTTTGTTTTCAAATGCCTTTGTCCTGTTCCTCCACCGCAGCTATGATGTGAATGTCACACAAACATGAATGCTACAGAAGAACCTTTTCTTTACTAGTACATAAAGAAAAACACAAAAGAAGCAAGGCTATGTTAACATTAGCTGCTCCTAAGGCAGTGCTTTTCAACCTTGGGGTCGTGGAATTCATATGGAGTCGCCTGAAATTTCTAGTAATTGATTAGAAATTAAAAAAAAAAAAAATACTAATAATAAATATATGGTGAGTTGACAGAGACAACCCCAATACATAGAAGACATGACAAACTGTGAAGCTGAAACTGAAGCACTGTGGTTCTGTTTATCTGTCAAATGTTCATTGTGGTCGGTTTCAGATGCTGCACCTCTTTCATAATTCATAGTTTGAGTTCTTGTTTGTTCAGTATTAATTGTCAGCCTTGTAAATACAAGCTGGACTGACTGTACATATCCTGACAAAGGAAAATAAAATTCTCACTTTGTGCAGTAATCTACACCTGGCTTTTCTGCATCCGTCCATAATAATATACATTATATAGACTAGATGTCGTCTAAAATTAACGTTTATTTGCAACACAGTATAGCAAACTATTACAAGATCACAAACAAATTAATTTTAGCAAAAAAAAAAAAAAAAGTCTCAGTTTTGAATGTCTGGGGTTGCCAGAAATTTGTGATGTTAAAATGGGGTCACGAGCCAAAATTGGAAGTGAGAATGCAATGCCACTTTTGCGTTTTCGAGTCAGATCGTTACAGTCTAAACGTAGCCTAAGTCTTTTCCAGGTTCTCAGATGTCCAGGGTTAGCAAACTTTGTCGTTACTCCAGTGCAACGTCTCAAAATACAGTGACTGCAGCAAGTGCAGCCCTTTCCTCCTTAAACAACAAATGGATCGTTTACAATGACATCTCCATAGCAAATGTACCTGAATGGGTCCTGTATCATTCCCATCGATTTGTACAGTCCTTGAAATCTGAAGGTCACAAAAACAGAAGTGAAGAGTATTTATCCGTTATTAAAGGGATAAGAACAAAAGCAGATCACCAAAATATAAAGTAAGACGGTGGTAAACACACTGATGATTATAGAGTACACAGCCGAATGATGTTATTTAGTGCATGGGTAACAATTAAACTAGTATTTTCTCTCTTTTTCTCTGGTAAATCAAAGCTGTATGAGTCAAAATCATAGGGGAAAAAATGTCAAAAATTAATAATACACACTTCTGCTCCTGCAGCTCTCTAATCTCAGTCCAAATCAAAAGGGTTAGAGCAGTAGAAGCTGAAGAATCTGATCATCCATCCATCCATAGTCCTCATGGAGAGCTACAGCTGAAACCCGTGTCAGAAAGTACATTTTCTACTGGAAACACAAGCAAGGAAAGGATGCAAAACACTCATGTTCTTTCAGACCACTTCACTTGAATTACAACATGCTTAAAGCTAATGGTTATGGATTTTTTTTTTATTTATTTTTTTTGCTCGGTAACACTTAAACACTATCAAGCTTGGGGGCTTTAACGATGAAATATGTAAAGTTTTGAGTTGAATTACCTACAGAAACACTGCCCAGTGCCTGTGTTTTCTTATTTTATTCATTTTTCTACATTTAGGATGACTGTGAACCCAGAGCCAATAACCGCTTAACTTGAAAATATCAGAAAAATTAATTTTCTTTCTTTCATGGCTTTACTCTCATTTACACAGCACCTTTACCCATTCACTACGTAGCTTGCATGAAAGACTTGCTTGTTGACTAGAGAAGAGCAACAAAGGTAGAATGATTCTCAACAAATATTACATATTAGATATTTAAAACAGCTGGTAGTTGATATGTTTAATTTTTGAAGTTGATATTTTTTCAGTACTGTGCCATCTTATTTTTGTATAATTCTGACCAACACTGGTTTTCTTCTGAAACTTGCCAGACTCTACAATCTCCACTGGGTTTTTCTCATGGGGGTGTCCACTGTCCGTATAACTGCCACTTCCACAGCTGTTCTCATGAGGTATGTTCCTCCACCATCACTTAGACAGACAGAGATGACAAATCAGTGGGCTATGTAACGTGTGGTGTTACTTCCAGTTCAGCTAAGCCTTAACGCACTGACCTGCTGACCCAGGTCTGACAACACTTGGCTCATACCATCACCAGATTTTATCCACTCATCCATCAATTTTCTAACCTGTTCATGCTGTTAACAGTCTTTGGGGGGCTTCAGAGCAACCTAGCATGTGGTGAGTAGGAATCAAGGAACACCCACAGGGGTCAGCAGGGCAACAGGTTATCAGTGGGGTAATGCATCTATTGTAGACAGGCAACTACTAACCAGCAAACCATAGGGGGATTTGCAACATAACAGTTACCAGAGGTCTCTTAGTTTTTAAATGCAAAAAAAAAAAAAATAATAATAATGATAATAATTACAAGTGGTGCCAGGCACAACAAATCCCACCCCTCGCACATATTGTAGCTTGTTTTGCATCGATCCAGCTGATGTCATCATGTCTATGCATGTGCTGATGTCAGCATATAAATTGTCTCTATATATGTGCCAAGTTTGAAGTAAATCGAAATAAAATTGATGCTTTTACAGACATTTGAAAATTTGTCCATTTTAACCCTTTCATGCATGAATTATGAAAACTTTGGTCAAGAGTTTTTTTCCTGAGAGGTTTTATTCCTCTTTAGGCATAAAAAAAAGACGTTTTTTTTTAACCCTTTCATGCATGAATTATGAGAACTTTAATCAGGATTTTCCCCCCTGAGTGTTTTTATTCCTCTTTAGTTATGAAAAAAAAAAAAAAAGGGATTGAACATTTTCTTAAGAACCTATTTTTCATGGAGTTGCAAAAATGTCCACTCAGCTGGACCCCATGTGTTTTATATTTGAAACAAAGCAAAATGTATTTACCGATATATTGTGTGAAAACTATTAATTAAAACATTTCTAATGCTGCTAATCTGTTGTTTTCTCACATTTTAACATACTATAATACTAGTTATTACTCACTTCATGGAGATAATATGCAAAAAAAAAAAACAAAAAACAACAACCTTTTGTTAATGACAGTCTAATAACAATAACAAACAACTGATTTACACTCCAACATGTTACTGCAGATCAGATTTATCAAGAACAGCAAAGTTACAGTAATGGTATGAATTGCAGTGTATGAGACGATGTATAAGCGTCTACTGTGTAGGCGAATATGGAACTAAAACAACAAAATCCATGAATATATCCTCCCGAGACCCAGTAAGTAAACATTTTCGCCATTTTAAATTAAATAATTGCCTTAATTGGAAACAGCATGATGCAACAGTTATTTCAGATCATTATTTTTTATATATAATGTCCTTTTCAGTAGACAAGTCTATTCTCTGAGAGACAGGGAGCCAGTGTAGAGACCTCAGAACTGGACTGATGTGGTCCACTCTCTTGGTCTTAGTGAGGACTTGAGCAGCAGCATTCTGGATCAGTTGCAGTCGTCGAATAGACTTTTTAGGCAGACCAGAGAAGATACTGTTACAGTAGTCAACTCGACTAAAGATGAAGGCATGGACAAGTTTTTCAAGGTCTTGCTGCGACATCAGTCCTTTAATCCTAGAAGACAAAGATGCATTGCTGGGTCTCAGGAGGATGTAAGAGAACATCTTTGAATAGTGGTCCACTGTAGTGACCACTATGCATGAAAGGGTTAAGTAAATGGGAGAAGAAAAAAAGATTTTAAAAATTCATACAAAATTTGAACTTTCACCTACTTTTCCCAAAATGTAACCACATCTATTCTGTGTCACTGGGAATCTGTGAACCCAATTTGGTATGAATTCAACCAATAGTTTTGCTGCTAGAGTGTTAAGAAACAAACAAACAAACAAACAAACTGAAACAAACAAACAAACAAACTGAACCAAAAACAATACCCCTTGCCTCTGCTTCAGGGGGCGGGGTAATAACCAAATGATAATAATGATCGACCAAGATTTTAAGGAGAATAAGATGGCAGCCACCTCCATCTAATGTTACATCACCTCCATTTGTCCACATAACTCTGGGTGTCTTCATGGATGGCACTATTTTCTAACACAGATTACACCGATGTTGCCTGATTTGTCAGCGTAACCGCAGCATCACACCAATGAGGCACCTGGTCCCACTCAAAATCATATATGTTTACACATTTATTTTAACAAAAACTATTTCTGAAATAAATATGTTTAAATTGTTACGCTATAATATTTGTCCTGTGCCGTGTAGTTCATGTCAACATTTATCAAAGTTGTGTTAACGACATTTAATCTATTCCTGTTACAGGGCACCAGATAAATGAGTGTGTATGTGGCTCCTAAAACTGTTGTGTAACAGGTAACAGAAGGCTCTACTCTCATTGGAGGATTAAACATTCACCCTGGGATGTAATCTTTGGCACCTGTAGCCCATCAGAACAGTTTTTTTTTTTTTTTTTTAATTGTCTTGAATTTATGTGATTTATGTGATAAAGATGCTTTCAGGACCCCAGAATGAACATGAAGCAGATGATTAACCTGCTCCAGATGTCACAGGTAACAAAGGTCTGTCCTGTTTAGCCTTATACATCTATGTTGACTTTCCTCCACCTCTAGGACCTCAGGAATTTAAGTATGAGGCCAAGTACAACTTGGCTATATGGCTAAGTAGGTAGCATAGGAACTAAATGTAGGGATGAAAAAAGTTTTTGGTCCTATGAACTTCTGATACATTGCCCACATGCTCCCTTCTGTGCATGCACTATTCCGTCAAGGTCAAAACTGGATATTTCAGCAAGATAATGAAACACATTCAGGATATGAAACGTTGAAACTGTCAAGAATTTAGATAAAAATAATAGTAATTTGCATTTGTTTGTGTCTGATGCAGCCACACCTTTCGAAAAACAATAGACTTTTCATAATAGAATAGAATAGAATAGAATAGAATAGAATAGAATAGAATAGAATAGAATAGAATAGAATAGATCTTTACTGTCATAGTTGCTTTTCCATTGGACATATGCACAACATTTTACCAATATTTACTAAATGTTGAAAAAACAGAAGTGTGTAACGTCAGTTTTTCCATTAAATGACATATGCAATGATTTGTTTATTTATTATCATGAGATGACACGAGAAGTCATTCCATAAACATGGCAACAAATGTAAATATCATGTTGATTTACAGATATATTCAATATTATTATATATTACCCCTCTATCTCGTACTAAATTAAAACATGATTTGATTTCCTGGTGTGTCCACACATACATGTTTCTTTTAAAACTCTTCTTTGCTTGTTATAATGTCTGTCAACATCCTTTGTTTTTTTTTTATTCACATGACTCTAGTTGCGGAAAAAGGTCTTTCCATCACAGTTTTGTGTGATATAGCATTTGCACTACTGGAGAGGAGATATTAAAACACCTCTGTCGGATGTCAAACCAGTACTTTACATCATATGACCTTTTTTCTTCAAGACCTTCAATAAATGTTTGTCTAAACTGTGAGCGGAAAAGAAATATTACATTATTATGTGGTCACAGTAACTAAATTAAACCTGTAAAACCAAGTAAAATTGCTTTAAAAGGGTTTTAGCATGGCAGTTGTCCTTTTCTTCATAATAAATATGAGAATTTTTATGTTTCTTTGGCTCAGTTGAATGATCAGGATGGTACCAAATCCACCTGGAAAAACTGTGTCTGGGCTTATGATATGTGAACTCAAATAGACACACTAACCCATAAAGACCCAGCGTGACTTTTGCGGCAATTCCCAAAGGAATTATCTCTCTGTTTAACTTTTCTTAAGTGAATTATCACCATTTATTGTAATATTATCCTCTGTATTTTGCAAATTTTCAGTGAAAATCAAGTATTTTCTTAAATTTAATTAACGGATCATGTAGATGTTCATAAAAAATCAGATTAAAGTTGAGGGTTATTATATCAGAAACAGAGAAAACTGAAGAAAAACTGACTTTTTCAGCAAAGATATCAATAAATGAACATAAACCAAATATATCCATCCACTGTCACTGATCCAACTCCATGGGTTTTACTAGTGAATCAATGTTGTAGAAGATGACATAGTTTCCATGGTAACTACGGAGCCTCTGAACGTCCAAACGGGTCATATCTGATGACCATGAAAAGATGAATAACTGTATTTTACACCAATTATTTACATGTATTGATAGGATTATTGGATCAACAGGTATGAAACATTTTAGATCAGTAGATGCTTTTGGTCAGCAGTGGATGTTTGGGAATTTATGGGTTAACACATTACAAGGTCAACTGAAAAACAGACACAAGCAAATCACATCACATATGAAAAGAGTATAAGTGCTCCATATCCTAGAACCATAATGCATATCATCACATTGCAATTACATGTTGATATCCCCATCATGAGCATGTACCCTGCTTTCATCTGTACAGGAGTGGAGGCAGGTGAAGACGACTCCACGCTGTGCTACATAATGAGATTTTGTCCTTATAAAATGTCACATGTTTCAGATACCCCAGTGCGAGCTATGATGTAAGTCTGATATGGACATGACAGAAATGACACGTGCTGCTTGAAAGCACCACTTTCCAGTCGGTAGGTCAAGGACAGAGGGACGATCCATTGGAAAAAAAAGAAAAAAAAAAAAAGAATCCCTGCCAGAGACAGTCAGTTAGTTTAACAAAAGCTGATGTCCTTAAATCCTGATTTGGCAGTCTTTTATTGTGTACGGCTGTATGAGCATGCATGTGTGCATCAGCTGTTCTTCTCAAGCTGACATCTGCTGCACAGTAATTGCTGTCTGGAGGTGTAGAATGTTTGTGTGAGAGAGAGAAAATAGATTGGAAAACGCAGACCGGATGAAATTGGATTTCTTTTACTTTGCAGACAGAGGACAATTATAGCACCTACGTAAAGTATTGTTAAATATAAAAGTATATCACACATCTTGTGCCCTTTGAGTGTGATTCTATTGCCTTGAGTTCTGAATTAAAAAATCAAGTAAAACACACCTGTTATTTTAACCCATATAGTCCTATACAATCCAACAATCCATGTAAATAATTGGTGTAAAATACAGTTATTCATCTTTTCATGGTCATCAGATATGACCCATTTGGACGTTCAGAAGCTCTGTAGTTACCGTGGAAACACTGTCATCTTCTACAACACAGGTGCCAAACATACGGCCCGTGGGCCAAATCTGGCCCGCCAAAGGGTCCAATCTGGCTGAATCCAGGATGAATTTGTGAAATGCAAAAATTACACTGAAGATATTAACAATCAGTGGTGTCAAAATCATTTCAGTTCAGGTTACACATACAGACACATACAGTCCGATTACAGTTACAGTTATACAATTAGATCTCAAGTGGGTCAGACCAGTAAAATATTATCATAATAACCTATAAATAATGACAAACCCAAATTTTCTTTGTTTTTTTGGTGTAAAAAAAGTAGAATTACGTGAAAATGTTTAAATTACCAAACTATACTTCTACAAAAAATCTGAATAATCTGAACAAATGGAAATGTCTTGAGAAAAATAAATACAATTTTACCAATTTTCTGCCTGTTACTAAATGTTTTTTGCGATTGTAATGCACATGTGTAACTGATAAACCGAGGCATAATGTTGTTAAAATTGCACTTGCTTTTCTTAAGACAATTCAAGTTGTTCATGTTATTCAGATTTTTAAGGAAACTTTGTAGATGTAAACTTGATCATAATATAATTTTACTTTTTTCACTTTTATTATTTTACTGGTCCGGCCCACTTGAATTGGGCTGAATGTGACCCCTGAAAGAAAATGAGTTTGACACCCCTGTTGTACAACATCGATTCACCAGTAAAACCAATGGAGTTGGATCAATGACAGTGGAAGGACACACTTGTTTTTATGTTCAGTTATTGATATCTTTCTTCAGTTTTCTCTGTTTCTGATATAATAACCCTTAACTTTAATCTGAGGCTTTATGAACATCTACATGATCAATAAATTAAATATAGAAAAATGCAGAGGATAATATTATAATAAATGGTGATAAATCACTTAGGAAAGGTTAAATAGAGAGAAAAAATTCCACTAAAATAGCACTGGGTCTTTATGGGTTAACGTTGATGCATCAAAGTAAAACTGACCAAACAAGTGTATTTTTCAAAGTAGACAGTATTTCTGCCTCCACTGACCACATCATGTCTTACAACTTGGGAAATGTTCCAACATTTAGGATTTTCTTCTTGTATCCTCATCAAGAGATAATGTTTGACCCTGCAATGTTTCTTCATAGTTCCATATGTGACCTGTTGTGTAGATGTCTGAAGAAACACATAGAAAGTCAACACTACTTACAAAATCACAACAACTAAAAACTACAAGTCACCAGAAATAATAAAAAAAAAACAATAGGCAAAAACCAAAAAAAACAATAGTCACAAGGGAAAAACAAAGAAAACAAAAAAGTGATAGATGACTATAGACAAGAACCAAGACAATAGACAAAAGTTAAAAAAAAAAGAAAAAAAAAAGTTCAAAAAACCTCAGATGAAAGTTAAGGGTTATCGTATCAGAAACAGAGAAAACTGAAGAAAAAGAGACTTTTTCAGCAAATATATCAATAAGTGAACATAAACTCAGTGTCTCCATCTACTGTCACTGATCCAACTCCATGGGTTTTACTGGTGAATCAGTGTTGTTGTAGAAGATGACAGTGTTTCCACGGTAACTACAGAGCCTCTGAACATCCAAATGGGTCATATCTGATGACCATGAAAAGATGATAAACTGTATTTTACACCAATTATTTACATGTATTGATAGGATTATTGGATCAACAGGTATTAAACAGTTTACATCAGTAGATAGTTTTGGTCACCAATGGCTGTTTGGGTCTTTATGGGTTAAATGTTGCCAATATCGTAAATATTTTGGAAGAGATTTATGGATATTGAGCCGTACCATTAGGTAATTTGAGGGGCAGGATGAAGCCATGTGATGCCAGCTACTACACAGAGTATCTCAGTTACAAATATTCTCATAATCATAACTAACATTTGGAAAATAAGAAAATAAGCTTAGGGTCAACTGCTGTGAACAAGACCTTCTTCTCTCATTCTGTTTTTTTTTTTTTTTATGTATAATTCTTCATGTGTACTTATGTTTCCATTCCTGACATTTACTGTGTTTGTATCCCTTCATGCCTGGTTCTCCCCTCCCGTCTCCCCCCTCCCTCTCTCTCTCTGCATGCTGCCCACAAACACACACTGTCACATCTGCTGGCTTTCACAGGGAATTTCTGACCTGGTGCGTTTGTTTTTCACTGCCACAGGGGATTGCTGTCACTGTTTGATCATAACAGCACATGAAAGAGGCCCAGAAACACAGCAGCAGGATGTGAGTGGCTAAAGTGCGCCCACCTGTTGGGAGTGTCTCAGGTGGCTGACAGGTCCATGGAGTGACGGAGTGACAGGGGGACTTGTTTAGTGCCACAGCAGTTAAAAGATGAGCCATTTTGTGTTGATTTTCCCCTACTAGAACATAAGGAACTGATGAAATATTTATATGATCCATGAAAAAGGTTAATTAACACTTAAAGACCCAGAATAGTGGGGCAGCTTAACCAAAATATTCATAACAATTGTGCATTTTGTGATAAAAGCATGAAATTTGGCACACATATAGATATTAATATTCCGAAGAGATCTGGATATTGAGCCATCTCAGATTTGACCCCTGATAGCCATGATGGCCATTTTCTTCAATGGCTGACTACGGTTGCTGGTATTTGACTGACCTGCTCATCTACAGAGTACTGTAGGTTGACTTTGGGACTTGGTTCATCTGTAAATGGTCAGGAAAGACCAAGGAAGAACCAGTACTTGAAATTGTGCAAGACATAATATTCTAATTAGACTAATTAGCATAATTAGTATAATTAGCATAATTAGTCTAACTTGACCTTAACCCTTTCATGCATAGTGGTCACTACAGTGGACAGTTACTCTACAGCTTTAATCTTGTATATTCATGGGTTTTGTTGTTTTAGTTTCATATCAACCAACACAGTGGACACTTATGCATCATCTCATAAACTGCAATTCATACCATTATTGTAACTTTGCTGTTCTTGATTAGTTCTTGAGTGGAAATCAATTGTTAATATTTATTTTTTGCATATTATCTCCATGAAGTGAGTAATAACTAGTATTAGAATATGTTAAAATGTGAGAAAATATCAGATTAGCTGCATTAAACATGGTTTCATTTCACTGTTTTCATATCACTTTATGATATTGGGTTTTAAATACATGTTTCTTTGCTTCAAGAATAAAATTCATGGTGTAGCTGAATGGACATTTTTGTAACTCCATGAAAAACAGGTTGATTTAAAAAAAAAAAAAAAAAAAAAAAAAAATCAATCACATTGTTTTGTTTTGTTTTTTTCATGCCTCAAGAGGAATAAAAACACTCAGGAAAAAAAATCTTGATTAAGGTTCTCATAATTAATGCATGAAAGGGTTAAATGCACAGGTCTGTGTGTATGGAATGACTTCTGATCACTGGAAAGAACCATGAGCTGGTGACAATATCTTTGATCATAAACTGTCAGAGAACAGTTAATGCTGCCATGTTGGAAAACAAACTGCCATGTAAAATTTTGTAATGGCCAAAAGTTTTCAATAAATACATAAATGTAACAATAAGAATGCTAATGTTGATATCTTGTTCCACAGTCTGAACAGAAAATTTATTGCAAAATATTAATTTTAAGCATATTTTGAGCGCCACCTTGAATCAAATCAAAATTTTGACCTCTGAGGAGACTGGAACCACAAAAAATGCCTTCAGCACATCTCAAACTATAGAAACAGACACCAAGAACATGAATATTTATCAACTGTGTCTAATTCTATGCTTAAATCAATTTTCACACAATGCGACCGGTGGCCATCTTGAAAAATGGCTGTTCAAGACAAAATTTGAGGTGGCTCCATATCTATATCTGCTCACTATCTAGCAGTCTACATCTGTGCCAATTTTGGTGCTTTTATCACAAAATGCACAATAGGTTAGCTATGCTGCCCCACTAGAACTACTTTTGTGTTGACTTCCAAATTATTATTATTTTCTCTCAATCTAACCTTTCTTAAGTGATTTATGACCATTTATGCTAATATTATCCTCTGCATTTTTCAGCGTAAATCAGGTATTTTCTTATATTTAACTACTGATCATGTAGATGTTCATAAAAGCAGAGTGAATTCAGAGGTTACTAGATCAAATCAGAAAAAATGAGGAAAAAGTGACTTTTTTTAAACAAAATATATAATTAACATAAAACAAGTGCCTACAACCACTGTCATTTGTCAAATTCCATGGGTTTTACTTTACTTTTCCCTACATATAACCTATCTTAAGCGATTTATCACCATTTATTACAATATTATCCTCTATATTTTGTATTTTTTCAGTGAAAATCACGTACAGTATTTATATTTAATTTACTGATCATGTAGGTGTTCACAAAAGCTCAGATTAAAGTTGATTGTTATGAAAACAGAAACAGAGAAAACTGAAAAAAAATTACTTTTTTCAACAAAATATATCATTACTTGAGAATAAACCAAGTGTCTCCATCCACTGTCCATTTATCAATCTCAGTGGGTTTTACTGGTGGCAATGATGATGATGATGATGACGACGGTGTTTCCACGTTCACTACAGAGCCTCTGAGCGTCCAAATGGGTCATATCTGATGACCATGAAAAGATGATGAACTGGATTTTTCACCAATTATTTACATGGATGGATAAGATTAGTGGATCAACAGTTATTACACATTTTAGGTCAGTGGCGGTTGTTTGGATCTTTACGAATTAAAAATTGAAAGTAGAAAGTTACAGAAGATGTCTATTAGAGCTGCACGATTTTGGCAAAAAATGAAATCCCGATTTTTTTTCCTCTACAAATTCAATTTTCGATTTCGATTTTTGGATAAAACTACAAAAGACAACAGAAGTCAGCATGTCGTTTTTGTTAGCAGCCCACAATGTAAGGCACTGCTCTGACCTCAAATCTGTGATGGTATCATGTGATGAACCCAAGTTTTTTTTTTTTTTTTTTTTCCTAATTAAATCTTTACTGAATGAAGTAGAGTAGACAAACAATGTATACAACAAGAAAATAACATAAGAAGTTTGCCAGGGGGAATACACTACAATACAATGTCCAAATCGGAGCAAATGCTGATGGTTTTTATAGCCTTTTTGTTTCCAGCTTTAAATAAAGTTCAATATCTTTCAAAAAATAAATAATATTTGGTTTTGTGTTACAGAACTTACATTTGTGAACGAAAAATTTAGCAAGGAAGAGAACTAAATTACAATTTCCCTTTTTTAAAAATCGTCCTAATTAAAAAATACGATTTTGATTTAAAATCGATTAATCGTGCAGCCCTAATGTCTATAATGCATTATGACACAGTATGTACCAGGTGATATAAGGCTGAAAAATCACAGATAGAAGAACTCTGTAATGTTTATGTTTATAATAAATTATAAGCATTCTTATGATTTGTTTTAGTATGTATATAGTTAAAAGCAGTCATAAATGTTCATAACATTATCAGAGACTTTATAATGATCAGCTCATACTTAAGGCTGTTTTATGCTTGCCGTGTCAGTGAGCTCCACGAGGCTTCACGCGGCCAACTGACATCATTTTCACCCTCACGCCCTTTCGTGCAGCTCATCTTAATCGGAAACTTTCTGCCTGTCGCATCTCCGAAAATTTGTAAGAGACGCGCGGACAACATGGCTGACGTTCAGGAGCTCCTGGTGGTAGAAGCGCAGAAGTACAGGCACTTGGCTGATTCGTCACACCGGGACCGCCGCGACAGCCGTGTGGTGAACAATTCACGGAGGGAAATTGTAGCTACAGTCGGCAAAGAGGAGGAATGGGAAAAAAAAAACCTGGAAAAACATTCAGGACAGATATGTGAAGGCAAAAAAGACCACCAAAGGGAGAAGTGGAGACCCAGGGGGGAGCCCAAGTTGAGCTGGCTCATGAATTTTATTAAACACAGGGAAACAGACACAAATTTCCCTCCGGAGCAGGTAAGTTATGGCAATTTTCTTCTTCTCTAGTTCTTTTTACTGTGATAGACGTGCGTTTGTGGCACACTGCCCCCTGCAGTTTGGGAATAGCTGCCGCGTGGAGTTGCCCGGAGTATAAAAGCACCATGCGTACTCTCATGCCGACTCCCCGCGTCTATTTTCCATATGTCACGTTCAGGCGGCAAGCATAAACCAGCCTTTAAAAGGTTAAAGGTTAACTCACTTTAGCTAACTCAGTCTCTACATTTTACCAATGCTAACACATGCAGCAACTAGCATTAGCATTAGCACTTAGCATACTGGGAGCAATAAAAGTGTTCAGTGAGCAACTCCAGTTTTAATATTCATCTACTATAAAAATAAAATAAATCAGGACAATGGATGTTTTTTTCAGCTTTTGTTCAAAGTTTAGACCCTAATGTTAATAAAAGTACATCAAAAGTGTATTTTAGTGCAAACTTTAATGTTCAAACATGATTTTTAATCTTTGTGGGGTGAAATATACGCTATTAAAAATCTCCGACACAAACAATTAATTTATGCATATCATCGTCAATCCAGCCGAAAAAAAACACAGGTGAGGATAAAAAATTCTAATTTCTCTTTTAGTTTGTTACAGTTTACTCAGGCATAGTAATAGATACAAAAATTTAGACAATGCGAATAGATTCTGTGAGGTCTTTAAATGTCCATAGACACCAAGAACATCCATATGCACCTTATTATTATAAGTATAACAACTAATTCTTCATTTACTTTGGGTATGTCTTTTTAGGCGTTTTTCCCTTGAAAATATGGTCAGGGTTAAACAGGTTAACTTACATATACCTGTTGTTGATGGTGATGAAAGTGGAGGAAACCCAGAACAGGTGAATTTGACAGAGAAAAGATCCGGTCCAATTGGGAATTAAAAATTGATCGTTCTAGCTGCGGTGGAGGTGTTAACCACTACTACAACACTCCAACATATTGTCAACGTACACTGGTCACTATCTTCTTTATCTATTTTGTTTAACATTCTCCAAAGTCATTAATTAATTCAATTTCCACCCACTTAATTCCCTGGGGGGTCAAGTGTTCACTGTCATTTCTATGGCATTGTAGGAGGAAGCCAGTGAACCCAGAAAGAAACCATCCAGAACTCCACAGAGGGTGGCTGACCCCCCCACTGTGACACAACAGTACTAACCACTGCGTAACATACTCTCTAAAAAACACCTGTGATCCCTTGTGATCGTCCTATGTCTATTTGTTTTTTGTTTATCTGTTTTTTTTTGATGATGTCTATGTCATCATCATTATGTGCATTTTTTAAATTTTTAATTCATAGCGAATGAGTGATGTATAAATATCGTCTGTTTTATGTCTTGCCTAGGGACTGCAGATGAAAAGTAGTTGTTTTTACTAATTCTGGCATATTTACATGGGTGTATTTTTTATACAACAACGTTCATAAATATGCACGGTCCATATTAAATAAACCATTAAAATAAAATTAAAAATAAATAAAATAAAAATGATTGTTGTCATATGTTCTTTATGCTGCGTTATATATTATGTTATATGTTTTCTATGTGTATTTTGTAATATCTATTCCCCATCACAATACATTTCAGTTTGATTCTAAGTGAATGTAAATGTCCATTGGGTACTTAAGTAGAGTAATGAAATCTCTATGTTATAAATCACATGTTCTCATATCACGGCCACTGTATGTGGGTTGTTTTGGGACTATACTGGGCAAAGAATCCCAGAAAACTGCATTTGCAAAATAGTGAAGTTGTTTTGATGGAACATGTGCACATGAGGAAGCAGATTGTAGTATTAAAATAACTAACTATACAAAGCAAAACCACACATAAAAAGCCATTTGTCTTTGTCAAAACTTGTCATTTTCAGGGTGTTGTTGGAGCTCAGAGGTTATTCGTCTTCTAGGCTAGTTTTCAAAATGTAACAAACATAGAAGGAGGAAGAATGATAAAATCCTTCCACCACTGCCATATCATGATGGCACTGGATAAGTTCCAGTGTGCCAGACTAGGCACATTTCATGTATTTTAAAGGGGTCATATTTTGCTAAACACACTTTTAATAGTTTTTGGTTCATTTATTTGTGTATTTGTGGACCGTAATAGCTACAAAAGTTTGAATTTGAACCCTCCAGGTGCTGCAAAGCTATCTTTATATTCATTTTGGCAAAAATCGAGTGGATTTCTACAACCCGTTTTAATTCCTTCTTAATTTGTTGTGTCTATCACTAGTTACATAACAACATTTGCACATATAAGGTCAATACTTCTGACGAACATTTCTTCAACTACACCACAATTGTTTGTCAGCTGCAGCAATTGTAGTAAAAACTGAAAATATGTCCAAAGTTTGAGCCGAAAATGTTCAGTTGTTGGTTGAACGGGACAGAGCAGCACAGCCAACAACCTGGAGGGGGTGGGGTGTGAAGTGGCTCATTTGCATTTAAAGGGCCAGCGCTCAAAATGACCTTTCTGGTGTCATTACTCAGAAATAGGGTTGAAGATGGACCTGTGGAGTTGAATTAATGAAGAATTCAGACCCAAGCAGAGCATTTACAGTTTATGTAGACCACAGGGAAATGTTTTAAAATGCATAATTCCATTTAAAAAAAGCTAAATATCACTCCTTTAAGATGATTATAAGTTAGTATATTATATAAATTTCCTAAACATAATTAACTCCACCAAGGAGGTTATGTTTTTGTAGGCGTTGGTTTGTCTGTTTGTCTGTCTGTCTGTGTGCAAGATAACTCAAGAAGTTATGGACAGATTTGGATGAAATTTTCAGGAAATGTTGATACTAGCACAAAGAACAAGTGATTAAATTTTGGTGGTGATTGGGGGTGGGGATGGGGCACTGATCTGCCTTGGTGGAGGTCTGCGCTCTATGGGTGCTTTTCTAGAAAAGACAGCGCAGACCTCCGCCAGTGGCCCCCCATCCCCCCCCCACCCCTGATCACCACCAAAATTTAATCATTTGTTCCTTGTGCCAGTATCAACATTTCCTGAAATTTTTATCCAAATCCAGGGCAATGATCTGCCTTGGCGGAGGTCTGTGCTCTCCAAGTGCTTGTAGTTATTGATTGTATTTATTAGCGTATATTGTCATAAATGTTTCTAATTATGGTTATACACCACATTATAAACATGTTTATAATACATTCGAATGCATTACAGCAGTGGTTCCCTACCTTTTTTGGCTCGTGACCTCATTTTATCATCACAAATTTCTGGCGAGCCCAGACATTCAAAACGGAGACTTTTTTTTTTTTTTTTTTTGCTAAAATTTATTTGTTTTTGATCATGTAATAGTTTGCTATATGATGTTCCAAATCAATGTTAATTTTAGATGACATTTACTCTATATAATATATATTGTTATGGACGGAGGCAGAAAAGCCAGGTGTAGATTACTGGATAATAATACTGAACAAACAAGAACTCAAACTATGAATTATGAAAGAGCTGCAGCATCTGAAACCGACCACAATGAACATTTGAAAGATAAACAGTACCACACTGCTTCAGTTTCAGCTTCAGTTTGTCATGTTTTTTTATGTATTAGGATTGTCTCTCTCAACTCACCATATCTTTTTTATTAGTACGTCTTTATTTTTATTTCTATCAATTACTAGAAATTTCAGGCGACCCCATTTGAATTCCAGGTGACCCCATGTGGGGTCCCGACCCTAAGGTTGAAAAACACTGCATTATAGACACGAGCTTCACAGAAACTGTTACCAGTAGTTCTTAAAATATATCAAACAACAATTTCATTTTTGAATCAAATGCAGTGTATCAATGGACTACCGCAGTTGCCCGAGTATATGGGATGACTTTCATTTTAGTTTAAATTGACTGTAATAACCTTGACATACTGTGACACACAGACGTGCCCACAGACACACACCCACATCCCAACAGCAGTGCGAGCCATCTGCAGACAGTAAATTATCTGGTTAACAGATAATACGGTTGAGGGACAGAGACAGCCAAGGGGGCGGCAGGGACAGAAGTGTATATAGAGACGCACACGGTGACACACACACACACGCTCATACAGCAATGTTTTCGCTTATCTATGTTTTGAGTGTTTCATCGGACACACCATTACCATTCTGAATGTAACACTGTCCTGTAGGTTGCGTATTTGCCCTGCAGAGATCTTCAGTTGGATTGCAGATAAACACAAAAACTACCAAAACTCATATCCACAGCTGTATTTTCTTTCCCAAATGGCACAGCATATTTATCATGATAGAAAAAAATGTATATAATGCAATAATATTCTGTCTTTTTTGTTTATCTGAATATCTTGAATTGGAAATAATATACTTGCATTATGAGCATGAATGGGGCCCTTTGATTCTATGATAGCATAATTTACCAACTTGTTATATGTACTTTTTGCTCTGGATTAGCGGCCTATGTAAGTATGATGAATGACACCAGCCCATCACGTTTGGGAGAATCTAAAGAATCACAAAGCACATACACTGTGTCTCGGAGCATAATTTGTTTGATAGATAACACACATACACCCACAGCACACGGCAAGTGTTTGATAATGATAGGGATGATGAATGAACACATCACTGTACCTATTATAAGTGGCATATTAAAGCATGCATACAGTAACCACAAACAAACACACAGAGCACACCATGATGTGACCATTTATCAGCAACCTAATTATCAAGCACATTAATCGTGTGTACATGTATTAAAAAAACATTGTTTATTACAGTGGCGGCCAGTAACCTTGCCTCGATGACAGCGGGGAATGATGGAGAGGAGGCGGGCAGAGGCGAAGCTGGTGACACGCTCATGAATCAGTTTCACATCCAGTTAGATTGGTGAGTACACTGGCTTTAAAATGCAAGTCTGTTCAGAGTAAGACGCAATAAATCATCCCAGCAGCTGATTTTGTCTTCAGTAAGCTTTTTAATGGACTGAGGGATGATACTGTGTGATTTGAAAACACAACAGAAGATCAATTAGTGCTATGGGTGACACAAGAAATATTAAAATAGATAGAGAAAGATACAGTTAAACCCACTTATTAAATAAAGCCACTGCTGCACTGACCTTTTGACACTAGTGACACTGTAACATTAGGAAGTAACAGTAGTATTTGTATATAGTCCAATGGTTCTCAAACTTTTTTGGCTTGTGACCCCATTTTAACATCACAAATTTCTGGTGACCCCAAACATTCAAAATGGAGACATTTTTTTGGCTAAAATTAATTTGTTTTTGATCATGTAATAGTTTCCTATACTATGTTGTAAATAAAAGTTAATTTTAGACAACATTAAGGCTATGTAATGTATTATATACATATATACTCTGTTTGGTCCGGTTTTCTGACTGCGATTGTGTCTGGGCAGGTTGAAGCATATTAACGCATGTGGTCACATGATCGGGTCAATCAAAATGTGCCCTCTCAGATATTATATCCTGCATTTTATTTGAACTTGATTTTTATTAGGAAAAGTGTGTGGTGTTTTTATTATAATGAAATAGATATTGAATCATTAAAAGACATTTTTATTAGTAATTATTTAATTTTTTTTATCAATTACTACAAATTTCAGGTGACCCCATTTGAATTCCAAGTGACGCCACTGTTGAAAAACACTGATATAGACACTTATAATAAGGTTAATGTACTTTCTTATATGTATATATATGTATATATATATATATATATATGTATATATATATATATATATATATATATATATATATATATATATATATATGTATATATATATATATATATATATATATATACATATATATATATATATATATACACACACACACACACATATATATATATATATATATATATATATATATATATATATATATATATATATATATATATATATATAAATATATACACATACAGGGTGGGGAAGCAAAATTTACAATGAACATTTAGTTTTTTCTCAGCAGGCACTACATCAGTTGTTTTGAAACCAAACATATATTGATGTCATAATCATACCTAACACTATTATCCATACCTTTTCAGAAACTTTTGCCCATATGAGTAATCAGGAAAGCAATTGTTAAAGAGTGTGTGATTTGCTGAATGCACGCGTCCCACCAAAGGAGATTTCAAAAATAGTTGGAGTGTCCATAAAGACTGTTTAGAATGTAAAGAAGAGAATGACTATGAGCAAAACTATTACAGGAAAGTCTGGAAGATACTATTAAAGAAGAATGGGAGAAGTTGTCACCTGAATATTTGAGGAACACTTGCACAAGTTTCAGGAAGCGTGTGAAGGCAGTTATTGAGAAAGAAGAAGGACACATAGAATAAAAACATTTTCTATTATGTACATTTTCTTGTGGCAAATAAATTCTCATGGCTTTCAATAAACTAATTGGTCATACACTGTCTTTCAATCCCTGCCTCAAAATATTGTAAATTTTGCTTCCCCACCCTGTATTTATTTATTTATTTATTTATTTATTTATTTATTTATTATTTTTCTTTTTTTTTTTTTTTTTTACTGTTTTCACCTTTATTTGACAGAAAGGGGTATGCAACAAATAACATGAGCTGAAAATGAACCTGTGATGGTGCCTCACTCTGCATTGTATGGTCTACCAGATGTTCCATTGGGGCACCCTTGGATTAATGTCCTTTAAAGGGGTTCTATGTGGTGTTGATATTCTAAACTCTCTACATCAGTGGGAAGTCATGAACCAGAACACACTTAGGACTAACAAAACCACCAACGAGTCAATGTTATGTATCCACAAACTTTATCGCTGACTGAATTAAGTACAAAGATCATCATTTCCATACATCTGTATTATGGTATCAAGTATTCTCATTAAAAAAAAAAAAAAAAAAAAGCAATTTATTTTGACAGATGGTCAAAATAACAATGTGTCTTATAATCTGCATGTGCTGCATCAGTTCACATGATAGCTTTGTTAGGTTAGCTCTATTTTTAGAAAGAAAATAGCCACAACCATAAATTATCTTTTTTTTCTATGTGGTTTGTGTTGTCAGTAGCTGCATTAAAGATCTGTTTGGAATCGTACAAACAAGGTCAGAACTGTCACAGTTTAGTCTGAACCATGGATAAACAAACAGAGAACTTAGCAAAGACAATAACATCACTGAATAACTTCATAAGCCTCGTAATCAAACTCACGTGCAGAAGAAGCGTTGCCTTTTCAGTATCAAACTCCATTCTTTTCATTTAGAGCTGTGTGAGACCAGCAGAGTGACTCACCACCCCCTCTTGAGTCTACGTTAATGTAAGTGTCTATTGGGTACTTAAGTAAACTAATGAAATCTCCATGTTATAAATGACATGTTCTCACATCACAGCCAGACCTAGCTCCACATTTCATTAGCACTGTATGTGGGTTGTTTTGGGACTATACTGGGCACAGGATACCATAAAAACTGCATTTGCAAAACAGTGGAGAAGTTGTTTTGATGGAACATGTGCACATGAGGCAGCAGATTGTAGTATTAAAATAACTAAATCTATACAAAGCAAAACAGCATATAAAAAGCTACTTGTCTTTGTCAAAACTTGTCATTTTCAGGGTGTTGTTGGAGCTCGGAGGTTATTCTTCTTCAAGGATGATTTTCAAAATGGAACAAACATAGAAGGAGGAAGAAGAATGATAAAATCCTTCCACCACTGCCATAGCATGATGGTTCTGGATTAGTTCCAGCACGCCAGACTAGACACATCTCATGCATTTTAAGATTATTATAAGTTAGTATAATTTACTAAACATAGTCCGATTGTATTTACTGGAGTATATTATCATAAGTGTTTATAACTGTGGTTATACACCACATTATAAACATGTTTATAATACATTCTAATGCATTATAGACATGAGCTTCATAGAAACTGTTACCAGTAGTTCTTAAAATATATCAAACAACAATTTCATTTTTTAATCAATTCCAGTGTATCAATGGACTACCACAGTTGAAGAAGCCTTTTCAGCATCAATCTCCATTCTTTTCATTTAGAGCTGTGTGAGACCAGCAGAGTGACTCACTACTCCCTCTAGTGGCCACATAAATCCAACAGTCCATTAGTGTGTATATACAGGGGTTGGACAAAATAATTGAAACACCTTCACCTCAAGATGATAATGCCCCAATCCATACAGCTAGAATTGTTAAAGAATGGCATGAGGAACATTCTAATGAAGTTGAGCATCTCGTATGGCCGGCACAGTCCCCAGACCTCAACATTATTGAGCATTTATGGTCAGTTTTAGAGATTCAAGTAAGACGTCGATTTCCACCGCCATCGTCTCTAAAAGAGTTGGAGGGTATTCTAACTGAAGAAGGGCTTAAAATTCCTTTGGAAACAATTCACAAGTTGTATGAATCAATACCTCGGAGAATTGAGGCTGTAATTGCCGCAAAAGGCAGACCTACACCATATTAAAATATATTTTGTTGACGTTTTAAGGTGTTTCCATTATTTTGTCCAACCCCTGTATTCAGTTCTTATGTCTATGGTGTCTACACTGGTATGTAAACATGACAAACCCAAAGCCCTGACACTTGTAGTTTCTCTAGGTCAACCCTTTATACAGAAATGTAACATGGGAATGTAGAGCATCTGACCATGGAAAGGAAAAGTGTTTCTACTGGTCCTCAGAGATCACCATTATGGGATATACAACTACATAAATCACAAGCACACCTTAATATCTGAAAATCTATCTTCCATAGGCCAGACCAGTGTTTCCCAACCTTTTTGAGCCATGGCACATATTTTACATTAAAAAAAAAAACAAAATCCCAAGTCACACCACCAAACAAAAATGTCACAAAAAGTCTATTTTTTTAAAAAAATATAATGCAAATCTAGTCTCAATTTACTTACTCCGTGTGAAACCTGGGCCTGTTTAGTTCAGCACAAAGCTGATATTCTTGCAGGAATTGAAGAAAGACAGGGGGCGCTTAGAACGAGAAAGCTGAGAGGGGTGTGTCAGCGACCCCTCGGATGGACCCCCTCCTTATGGATTGAGATCTGTATAATAGAGGCATATGCCCCCCACCCCAACCCAACCCAAACCGTGGGTCCCGCAGGTAACCCGCTGATCCACACATCACTAGTGAGGGGAGCTTTATCAACAGAACGCACCGCATCGGGGCTGGTTCACTTTCACTTTGCAAAGGGAAACTGTTGTTGTAGAGTGGATCATTGGTGTGTGCAGTCGTACATATCGATATCACACTGCTCACTTAGAGTACCATTCAGGTAAAATTAGATAGTCTTCCATGGCACACCTGATGATTTCTCACGGCACACTTATGTACCGTGGCACAGTGGTTGGGAAACACTGGGCCAGACAATGGTGGCTGATCTCTTTAGGGCACAGGTGAACAACCAGTGTTTGCAAGCTCACTGCAGAATCATTGGATAATTCATTTGTCATCTTTCATAACTGATGTGACAACTGCTGTCAACCATTAAATGTAGTGCATTAAGCAATTTAGTGCAAAGTGAAAATTTAGTCTGGAACCTCCTTCTAACCTGTTTGCAATTACTTAACATTTGATTCAGTCTGTATTTATTTTTCGTTGTGTTTATATGTTACTTTTCTGACCTAAAAATGATTTTTTTTAAAGTGCACATGCAGCTAATTCTATGGTTGATTAGTCAAATAGTGTCTTTTTCAAAAGGTGTTATGTAACTATCTACCCCCTCCCTCCTTCCTTCCCTCAGCATCCACCTTTCATTCAGTCATGAACATCTCCATCTCTCTCATTTAATAGCCCCCTCATTCTCACCCCCAACCCCTCTCTTCTTGCTGCAGGCTACACAGTTGTTATGGCGGGCGTAGGTGGCACACCTTTTTACCGCTGACAACAGGGATGGATAGGAGGAGGATGGACTGAAACAAATGATAAAACTAAAAGAGAAAAGTGGAGAGGAGAGGCAAAGTAGAGACCAAAAAGGCAGGAGAAGGGTTAACTAAATAAACTTTTGTTTTTTTCTGTCCGTCTGTGCTTTCTTCAATCTCTGCTTTCTCTCCATCTCCTTCTCTTAACGCCCCCGGCAACGACCAGAAAAGTGTTAATATCCCCTGTCCCTGGAGTGTGTGAGAGTGGTTATATAAGGCATGCCTTAAGGCCAGAGACATAAATAACAGTATTAACCATCCGCTGGTCGAGAGAGAGCAGTCACTGTAACTGACGCAATATATTGTCACATGTGGACAAAATACAGTGGAGAATACTGATGGCGGCGTCTCCAGTGTCTTCATAACCCCAGTAACCACTGATCTCAAGTGTGTGTACACATCGAATCCTATGTCATGCAGCGAAAAATGGACAACATGGATTTCATTTTGCATTATCACAGTTACAAAGAATACATGTTCATTACTGTAACTCACCCAGACCTTTTTTTATGACTTGCATTTATTTCTTTTCCTTTCCCAAACATATCACATCATCTACAGAAGAGGATTAGGGCCACTGGAAATTAAAAAAAAAAAAAAAGGAAGGTCCAATATTAATTTATTCATTCATCATCTGAACCCACTTTATCCTCACTAGCGTCGCTGGAGTCTTTTCCAGCTACTTATGGGCAAGGGCGGGGTACACCCTGGACATGTCAAATCAAGGTCCAATATATATATTTTTTATTATTATTTAAAAAACAAAAAAGTGAGAAATCTGAGAAAAAAGTCAGAATTCTCAAGAGGAGGAGGAGGAGTACAGCAGGCTGACATAATGACAGATTCAGTATGGTGTGATATAGGATTCTTTAATAAAGAGAGCACAGATGCAGGAATCAAGAGCCCAAAACACCACTCATGCCATAAAGTCAAAATGACACTCTCCCTGAATGTCAGATTTTTTTTTTTCAGAATTCTGAGAAAAATGTCAGAATTCTTACTTTAATCTTAAAATTCTGACTTTTCCCCCAGAATTCTGATTTTAATCTCAGAATTCTGACTTTTTTTTTTTTCAGTATAATGAAAAAACATATATATATTGGACCTTAATTTTTTCCTTTTTCCAGTGGCCCTGATCCTCTTCCGTACATCACCATACATCTAACATTACAATTAGAACACCGGTAAATAACTGACCCACCTGTAACAAGAAGGGGTTTTCCTATTAATATAGTGGCTTTTTATTCCACACACACCTACTTTGAGTACCCATGTATACATAAATATACATACATATATATATATATATATATTTTTTTTTTTATCACTGTGTATTGTGTCTTATTGATTTATGCATATTTATGGTATTTGACTCAACTGTTTCTATCTTATAATTTAATCATGCTGTTAGATGTAAAGCACTTTGATCTTCTTCATGTTGTTGTAAAGTCCTATATAAATAAACTTTGATTAATTGATTGATTGATTCATACCCTATAAATATCTACACAGAGGTGTCTATTCATAGCATACATACACACATACATAGGACATGGCATCATCGTATTTGCAGTATACATCCTCTTAGTCTTTAGTCTATGACATCTGAAGTGCCCAGGTATTTGCTCCATTTCCAACTATATTTTTCACTGATGTCCTGCATCCTTTATGACATTCTTTCATATGTCCCTACTTTTCCCACTTCCGTCACCCATCCCTGAACAGGAGGCTCTCCATATTTCTTCCCGTTCCTCATAATAATTTGTCGTCCAGTCATTAGAACAGTCTGTATCTGGTCTTTCAGTGGTTTGGGAAATGCAGACAAGCACTTAAGGATCTCCTCAAATAAATAACTTGGGGCATAATATAAATGAGCTTTTTATAACATTAACGACATACCTGTACACCTTCAACCAAAACTGTGGAGTTTTAGGGCATAACTACAGCACATGCATCAGTGTACCCTCATCTACACAGGACTTCCAGCATGTAGATTCCTTTAACCCATAAGGACCCAGTCTGACATTTGTGTCAGCTCCCAAATTACTTTTTTTTTCTATATTTAACCATCCTTAAGTGGTTTATCAGCATTTACTGTGATATTATCTTCTGTATTTTGTGTTTTTTTCAGTGAAAATCAGGTATTTTCCTGCATTTAATTTATTAATCATGTACAGGGTGGGGAAGCAAAATTTACAATATTTTGAGGCAGGGATTGAAAGACAGTGTATGACCAATTAGTTTATTGAAAGTCATGAGAATTTATTTGCCACAAGAAAATGTACATAATAGAAAATGTTTTTATTCTATGTGTCCTCCTTCTTTCTCAATAACTGCCTTCACACACTTCCTGAAACTTGCGCAAGTGTTCCGCAAATATTCAGGTGACAACTTCTCCCATTCTTCTTTAATAGTATCTTCCAGACTTTCTCGTAATAGTTTTGTTCATAGTCATTCTCTTCTTTACATTATAAACAGTCTTTATGGACACTCCAACTATTTTTAAAATGTCCTTTGGTGTGATGAGTGCATTCAGCAAATCACACACTCTTTGACGTTTGCTTTCCTGATTACTCATATGGGCAAAAGTTTCTGAAAAGGTATGGATAATAGTGTTAGGTATAATTATGACATCAATATATGTTTGGTTTCAAAACAACTGACGTAGTGCCTGCTGAGAAAAAACAACTAAATGTTCATTGTAAATTTTGCTTCCCCACCCTGTAGATGTTGATAAAAACTCAGAGTAAAGTTGAGGATTATTATATCAAAAATGGAGACAACTGAAGAAGCAACTTTTTGGCTAAATCTATCATTAACTGAGCATAAACCAAGGCTACGCTCAGACAGCAGGTCTTAATACACAATTCAGATTTTTCTGGGAAATCCAGTTTTTTTGTGTGCTCGTTCATATTACACATTAAATGTGACTTCTATCAGTTTTGAGTATGAACTGAATGTGACCCTGAAGTGACCCGTATGCGCAAAAGAGGTCTTGACGTAATATGCGACCATGCAGGCATGCACTGTATTTACAGAATTGTAGAATTGTAACGTTTGTTGCATTTCAATGACGTAAAGGTCGGAAAAATGTGACGTGGCCATTCACACTGAAGTCACGTTGCAAAATATCAGATACGTGTCAGATTTGGGACCACATAAGAAAGTAGCCTGGGTCGGATTTGAAAAAATCAGATTTGTGCTGTTCAAACTGTCGTTAACAGATCCGATGCAGGTCACATATGGGTAAAAAATCGGATTTGGGCCACATTTGCCTGCAGTCTGAGCATAACCCAAGTGTCTCCATCCACTGTCATTTATTAAACTCAATAGGTTTTACTGGTGAATCGATGTTGTAGAAGATGACGGTGTTTCCACGTTCACTACGGAGCCTCTGAACGTCCAAATGGGTCATATGTGATGACCATGAAAAGACGACAAACTGTATTTTACACCAATTATTTACACGTTTTAGTGGATCAACAGGTATTAAACAGTTTATACCAGTAGATGGTTTTGGTAGATGGTGGATGTTTGGGTCTTTATGGGTTAAGCCAAGTCTATACAGCCTATTTAGGGTCCAGATGCAGGATCTTAAATTGAATAAGTCTGACTCTCAGGTCCTTTGACATTATTTTAAAGTTGCCACACACTTTAATCCAATCCTGTTCTTCATATAATACCCCAGTCCTCATCTTTTAAGGAAATTGTGGTCTATTTTCAAAAGCAGTTGCAGTTATTTGCCGTATTACCGTCCTCCCTCCTCTTGAAGCAGCTGCACGAAGTTTGGGTGAAATGTAACTTTCTAAAAGCTTGTATGGGGCCATGTATTGGAGACAAGGTTGGTGAAGGGCAGGCGGATCGTTTCAAAGATTGAGGCCATCAGATTCACTGCCTCAAATGTTTTGCCACGGGCACTTTGGAATATGAGTGGGCATTACTGTGGTTTCTGTAACAATTTCAAGGATGTCACTGCATCCATTACCAAGCACCCAAGTCCTACAAAGTCTGTAGAAGGAGGTTTTTGAGCCTGCCAAGGTTCTTGTTTATAACACTTCAGTTTTTTTGCCAACACAGACATCACATACACTTTTTTTAATGCAAGTCCAGGATTGAAATATGACAGAAACCACCTGGTCTTTAACTTAAATAAAGTACAAACTCAAAGTGTAACCTACAACCACACTGTGTCCTTTAAGCCTTTTAAGGTCATTTAGAATATGTAGATTTGATTCATCTGTTACAGATTTTTACTCCACACATTGTTATGAATGTGCAATAGAAACTTAGGTCTTTTGAGAAAACTGCATACTAAGGAAGTTTTTATAGCATTTGGCATTTGATAAGACAGCTTTTCTCAGAGGGGTTTTAAGACCAACAGGCAGGAAGTTGTAGGGGTGAGTTATTTACTTTGTTCACTCCTCTTATCCACTTACTTTGTCATGAGCAGGCAATGCATTGATTTATTTTTTTCTTGGGATTTGTTGTGTTAGCAATTTTATCCTTTTAGCTTGTGATTTCCATTTTTAGTCTGAAGAAGCAAACATGCTTTGACCTGTTTATCTTGCCTTTAATGAACCTTCCTAGTAGGAGAAGGAAGGCAGAGTCTTTTATGTGGGTCTTTTTCCTGTTGTCCATACATAAGAGTCATGGTTTGTGCTGTCATCAATACTAGGAAAGGTGGTTTTGTCAAGGCAAGGCAAGGCAAGTTTATTTGTATAGCATATTTCAGCAACAAGGCAATTCAAGGTGCTTCACACAGGACATTGAAATAAAAGAAACAAAAAGAAACACATTTAAAACATTATAAAAGAAACATATAAAAGGTGATTAAAACAGCAAGTAAGAAAACAACACATAAAATCAAAATAAAATAAAATAAAATAAAAATAAAAACACACACATATTAAAGTAAAAGTTGCAGTGCAGAGTTTCAAAGAGAATATAAAATTTAAAAAGTCAAAAGCCTTTTAGTCAAAGGCAGCAGTGAACAGGTGAGTCTTTAACCTGGACTTAAAAGAACTCAGACTCTCAGCAGACCTGATATGTTCTGGTAGTTTGTTCCAGATATACGGAGCATAGAAACTGAACGCTGATTCTCCATGTTTAGTTCTGACTTTGGGAACACAGAGCAGACCTGCACCAGATGACCTGAGTGGTCTGGATGGTTCATACTGGACTAGAAGGTCTCTGATATATTTTGGGCCTAAACCATTCAGTGCTGTATATGCTAGTAAGAGAATTTTGAAGTCTATTCTCTGAGAGACAGGGAGCCAGTGTAGAGACCTCAGAACTGGACTGATGTGGTCCACTCTCTTGGTCTTAGTGAGGACTCGAGCAGCAGCATTCTGGATCAGTTGCAGTCATCGAATAGACTTTTTAGGCAGACCAGAGAAGATACTGTTACAGTAGTCAACTCGACTAAAGATGAAGGCATGGACAAGTTTTTCAAGGTCTTGCTGCGACATCAGTCCTTTAATCCTAGAAATGTTCTTGAGGTGATAGTAATCTGACTTTGTAATTGTTTGTATGTGGTTTTTAAAATTCAGGTCTGAATCCATGACAACACCCAAATTCCTGGCCTGGTCTGAAGTTTTTAACTGAAGTGACTGGAGCTGCATGCTGATTTTAAGACGCTCCTCCTTGGGTCCAAAAATGACTACCTCAGTTTTTTCTCTGTTTAACTGAAGAAAGTTATGGCCCATCCATTCAGATATTTGCTCCATGCATTTACCCAGTGCTTGTATGGGGCTATGGTCACCTGGGGACATTGAAATGTAGAGCTGTGTGTCATCTACAGTCAAAACTGTTCATGGAGAATTCATCTTCCTTAAGATTCCTAGGGCCTGATTTACTAAAATCACAAATAACGGGCGGAAATTTGCTTGCTAGTGCAAAAAAAATGTATGTGCTATTGATTTGCGTGTCACAGATGATCAACTAAGATTGCCTGTGCAAATGACAACAGATGCAAAGTCTTGGAGACTGCCTTATTTACATGAGGATTTTGTGTGCTCTACTGTTGTCGTCATGGAGACAGTACCCTTTAAAAACTGCTCTGGGATACGCCAGGGGAGCAGGCCTTTTCAGACCCTGGACATTTGGAGCATGAGACGGTTCACACCTGTTCTGGACATTTTGAACCCTGGGATAAAGACATTTCAGACCAGACGAACTTTGAAAGTAGCATTTCAGAGAGCTTGGTACACTAATTAGAGATGTAGCTCTCATAATCTTGAAATGAATATAATTTATCTCATACATATTTAGAATATGGTCTACTAAACTAATTAATGTAAACATGAATTTACTGGGGGAGGACTGTAAAATGTGCTATGCCAAGAATGAAGCATCACAATCACTGTGAAATTGTATAGCTAAGTGACAGAGTTTTGGGGGGAGGGCTTACAGAGATTACCCCTTGTCACCTTCACCAGATGATGAGAAACCAGTTGAATTATGCCCAGTAGGCTTGTGAAGGGAAACGTCTTGACAGGGGAGGCGAACTGTCCAGACTTCAGGTGTGAACCGGAGGAGGTGAACCGCCTGGGTGCGAAACGTCTGGCAACCCTCACCACAACAGCTGCAGCCAGTTTTGCACGGAGCTGTGTCAGTTAAAACCTGCCTTTCAGACGTGCTAAATATAGACACAAAATCAGCCATTGCAATCAGTTTCAGGTTTGGTGAAGCACATTACACGCGCTAAATAGATATTTGCATTTACTCCTCCCAATAATTTTGCGTGTTCTGGCAGAAACGCCCATATTGCATATTCATCAAGGCAAACACGCTAAATGGGTTGGGCGAGCTATTTTGCCCATTTGAGAGGCGCAACCCTCAGTGCATCCTGTTTGTAGAAAAGCTTCAATGTGTTTTTGCATGCGCAGTCAAGTTTGCACACATTTTAGCCAACTTAGTCTGTGCATTACTATTCACCCGGTGTCCCCTTTCCCCACTCCCCTCCGGGGGAGTGACTACTTTTTCAGCTGTAGCCGCTTGGGAGCCAATGACGACAGGATCTACGGTGACCCATCTGTGTCCTGCCCTGACCTGTGTCCTGACCCCCTCCCCGACCTGTCTGGATGGACGTCCTCAGCCTCACCACTGTGGATGGGCCTCCTCGCCCCTGCCTGTCTCATCCAGCGGGATGGACCCCTCAAGTGTCCACCCTACTGCATCCTTGCAGACTGGAACTACATCTGCAAATGGACGTCCATCAGTCCTGGTGTATCTATAGCCTATCTGTCCATGGGAGTGGATCTCTCCTTCACTGTGGTTCTCCCCGAGGTTTCTCCCTTTTCCCACTGGGTTTGAGTTTTTCCTTGCCGAGAAGGAGGGTCTAAGGACGGGGGATGCCCTGGACATTACTCATTTTCTTGCTGTTTATTTGACTGTTGTTGTTTACATCCAGCTGACTCTGTAAAGCCCTTTGAGATAACCTTGTTGTGATATTGGGCTATACAAATAAAATTGAATTGAATTGAAAATTTTCACACATGTAAACCTTTAGAAAATCAGGCCCATAGAGAGAGAATAAAAGCCCCTTGTAGTGAGACATGTCTCCAGGTGAATGACAATTGAACGAAGATAACAAAGCACTTTTACTGACACAACAAAAGATGTACAGAATAATGTTATATTTGCATGAAATGAAAAATACAACTAAAATACTGTTAAAATGCCCAAAAATCTGTTTAATGTAGATGGGGAATACTCAGGAGGATGCACAAAGTGGTGTATTTCTGAAATCAATGCTGAAATATTGAAGACATGGATTTGTACTTTTTACTTTAGAAAAGGAAACGAGGCATCTAATCCACAGAGATACTTCAGAGATGAAATATGCTGATTTGGATATTGCCTTGATGTCAGTCGGTCGAAAGGTCTGGATCAATACAAATGTCAAGCAAACACCAAGAGTTTTAAGGCAAGCCTTGAAGGTAACATTAGAGCTGAGATTAAAGTCTGATAAGTCAGCGCTTCTTAAAATTCATGGAGAGCAACTTGTCATTTCATCAAGGTGGGGATTGGTGAGTACTAGGAAATGCATAATATTACAGAACTTATGATAATGAACATCAGTTTAAACAGTGAGTTAACCAGGTGGAATGAGTGTGACGGTGTGACTGTGCATTAGAAACAGGTAAACTGGCCCAGAAGTGACATTTTCTATCCCCTACCAATGACTGTAGCCGACAAATGCATTTTAAAGGGTTTGTTGTTAAGTGACATGGAGTGGCCATGCACTAAAATGTCATGTTTTGACATTTATATTTAACAAAGGGAGTGACAGAGGAAATCTTGTTATATCATTGAAGAACTAAGTGAATATTTGTATGCTTATGTAAAGTTCATGGGAAGAGAAGCAAATGAGAAGCCATGAAAAATGCAGAATATAAAACATAAATCAGTGTACAGGTCAAGGTTATTATCATTAACGAAAACTAACGAAATGACGAAAACTAGAATTGTAAAAACATTTTCGTTAACTGAAATAAATAAAAACTATAATTAAAAGAAAAAAATGATAACTAACTGAAACTGTATTGTGTGCTTATAAAACTAACTAAAACATATAAAAACTATGGATAAAATTCCCTTTGTTTTCGTCTTTGTCAATGTCGGACTGATATAAAATCAATTTATTTCCCTTGAGCAATTTTAGCTGCTGGCACCATATAACAGTTAAAAGTTCGTCACTTCTCGTCACTTGTCGTTTAGAGTCATCTTCTGGTCCCCACTCTACCTGGAAACATGGAGACTAAAGTTGGGAAAAAGCAGCAGAGTCCTGTCTGGGATTTATTTGAACACGACAGTGAAGAAGAGAAAAGATAGGACGAAATTAAAACTAAACTAAAACTAAGCATTTAGAAAATAACGAAAACTAATAAAAACTAACAAACCTGCTCTAAAAACTAATCAAAACTAACTGAATTAGAGAAAAAAAAAGTCAAAACTAAATAAAACTAAACTATAATGAAAAATCCAAAACTATTATAACCTTGGTACAGGTCGATACAGATGTAGGCGACTGAGGCTGTTAGCTTTAAAATGGAGCTCAGTAACACCAACAGGTGACTACCAGCACAAAACAGGCTCCAGCACAAACTATACATACGCACATGACCATATGTGAATCTTAAATATAGGTGAGGGATTTCTCCAACCATTAGCAAGAGCCCTCATTTGAATGTTTTGGATCAGTTTGGATTAAAAAAAAAGGCTCTGTGTAGGATATCGGTCCACCTAAATGTCATGTTCAAAGTACTACCGAAAAGATTTAAGATAAAATATCATCATCTTTTTCTGTTGTCTTCTTCCAGGGTCCATATTAGATTAAAAGAATAAGTTTCTCAGCTCAGAAGGTGTTTTTTTTTTCCTCCATTATACTCATCTGTAAGGCCATTGAGTGTGACAGCTTCCCTTTTTTTTCTTTGTGTTTGCTATTATTATTATTATTATTTTTTTTTTTTTAGAATTATTTAATTTTATTTTTCTCTTACACTGTTTTTTTAGTGTATGCAGTAAGGTTAGTTTGCATTTTATTGTGCAATTAGTGTGGTATGTGTTGATGTGTATGTTTGTCTATTGGAAATCAATGAAAAGCAAAAAAAAAAAAAAAAATACAATGTCATGTTGAAAGTACTATGGCAGAAAATATTTAAAATAAAGTATCATCATCTGTTTCTGTTGTGTTATTCCAGGGTTCATATTAGACTAAAAGAATATGTTTCTCAGCTCAGAAGATGGTTGTTTTTATTTTTTTCTCTATTTTCGTGGTTCATCTGAGATATTTTATCTAGGCCTATTGGAAGCATAAATCCTTTAACCACTGAATGTTTTGGTTTTTTTTTCTAAATCAGTCCAGCTGCTTTTTGACTCCTGGTTGAACTCCAAAAGTAGCTACACAGTCAAAACTCAGTAAAAACACAGTAAAAACTGCAAACAACAGAAAAAACAAAACATAATGTTTTGCCCCCCCCCCCAAATATCCCTTCATGTTCCCATACGGTTCTGGAAAACAAAAAGAAAATATGAAGCCGGTGTTAGTTTGGTCCACACTGGGCCTTTTCCTTAACTCTTATCCACACCCAAACACTTTTAACCCACTAAGCTGAACCTGACTGTAATAATGTGCCCCACAGATTTCTGCGCTTCCTCACAAGTATTTGTACCACTACAAATATTTCTTCAGTATTATGCAAATTGCAGTATATCTGCTGAATAAATATCTGTTTGCATAATATAGGGAGACAGTGACAACAACGTGTCAAGTTGAAACAAGAGAGTTAAACAGTGATGTAGACATGCCACAAGAGGCAGAGATAGAGAGGAGGGATTCACACTGAAATATTTATTCGCTTTACTGACAGTCTGTTAAAGAAACTGTAATGTAATTATGAGGATGTGACACCAGGCTTAATGTGAATATGTGGAAATGTAAACACCTCTAAACAACTACACCACCATCATTTTTATGTCTGCTTTAAAATCTTAACATATCACAGAGCTGTTAAATTTATGGTAAATCATCATAAATTAAAGCAGTGGTTGAATATCTGTACATGTATATATTTGTTTGATCAAAACAAATCTTTATGCTATTAAATTATCTAGCTTGTTGCATGTAAATGATATGAACATGTATGTATGTGTGTCAAAAACAATGCACGTACATACTTTATGTACTGTCACATCTGTTTCGTTTGAAAAGGTAACGAGCTTATTCTGAGAATGTAAAGAGTATAAAGTACAGACTTATGCAAAAAATTAGGGAGTAAAAGTAAAAACATGCCAGAAAAATAAATACTCAAGGAAATTACAGATACTATAATACTATAGATAATGGATGGACGGATCTAAAGTACTTATACTTTGTTACTTCCCATCTCTACCGCTGTTAAAGGGTTAAACACCTCGAGGGATGTGGATGGTAAATATTTTTCATTGCTTTTAAATTATTTGCTTCATATCTTTACCCTGCCCCCACTGTTTCCAGTGGTACTGCTCCTTTTGGGTACGCATCCATAAACGTCTGAAAATGGACAGAAATATACACGAAATGAACGCAGAGGATGGACAGGTGGCTCTGTGGGTATACATATGTGTATTTATTAGGGATGAGAAGATTATCCAATACGTATGGATACGCCAACACACATGTGCACGATCCGAGTGCACTGATAGAGAAGCTGCGAGTGAATATAAAGTTTGGAATGATATTGCGATGCATCAGTTATTGAATGTTTGTATCGATAAAATTTGATCCATTCAATAGAATTAGTGCTGGGCAGCAATTAAAATTTTTAATCGCAATTAATCGTGTGGATTTCTACGATTAATCACGATTAATCACATAGTTATATGGGGGGGGGGTTGCCGGCATCAACAGTGTGTATTGCCTTAAAGTGATATTTCAGACTCGAAGTACTCCGGTGATAAAAATAATTCCACATGTCAGTGCTTCCAAACAACTTTGTCCTTCTCAACCCCACCATCTGAAGACATTTAAAATGAAAATGTCCATGGAAAAGACCGCTACTTTTCTCCATGTTTATGTCCACACCAGTTTATTTCTGGTTGTGAGTGACTGACCGGAGTCTTAAACCCACTAATAAGTACTAATTCTAATAAGCGCAATAATATGTGATGTTCAGTTGTTAAAAGCAAGCAAAGGGGACGCTCTAGTGGTCAAAATAAATTGCACTAACGTATGTTTTGTCCTTGCAGTGTTCCCGTAGCCAGTTCGGACATAAGAAGGAACTAACAGACACGTTTCTTTCACTCTGTTTGTATGGCCCCAAAAACGTTTGCCTGTCAGTATTTTATGTTCAATTGTTGTACGAATGAATAGTATAAAATATCTCTGACGTGAACCTTTGTTGCTGGATAAAAAGACGTTGTAAATCTTAAGTTAATCTGTAAATGCTAATCATTAGTGTGTCTATGGATTTTCCCATTCAAGTTAGCATCGAGCTAGTGATCTTTTTCCCATTCATTTAAGTGTTCAATGCCATGTAAATGTACTACAGCAATGAACAGAACTGAGACATATTTTGTTTGTATGTTGCAGTTTTACAGTGAGTCTCAAGTAAAAGATTTGGACAGAAGTTTTCGGCGTCCGGCTTTTCTTGGTAAACCTGTTGTGTATCTGCTGAGCTAATCGCTACACACACACAAGCAGGGGCAGAAGAATATGAAATAGAATAAAACGGTACTAATGTGAGACTAAAAAAATTGTCGGTGTTATTTAATGAATGCGTTAACGTGGTATTAACATGTTAACTTGCCCAGCCCTAAATAGAATATATTTTTACTCTCATTTAAAAGTGTTACTCTTTATTACCGCCGCCTAGGAGGTTATGTTTTTACCAGCGTTGGTTTGTTTGTCTGTCTGTCTGTCTGTCTGTGTGCAAGATAACTCCAAAAGTTATGGATGGATTTGGATGAAAATTTCAGGAAATGTTGATCCTGGCACAAGGAACAAATGTTTAAATTTTGGTGATTACGTGGGGGGGGGGGGGGGGGGGGGGTTGCACTGATCTGCCTTGGCGGAGGCCTGCACTCTGAGTGCTTTTCTAGTTTGAGTAAAGTTTTTCTTATCTTCAGACCCACAGTAATGTGCACCACAGATTTGTGGATGTGTACACTGTACATGACAGTCTGAGCTCTGCAGATGCACTGTGGCACGAGCTGAATACTGTATGTCTGGGTATGAATCTGACAGACTTAGAAGGGAGGTGACCACATATGGTATCTTCATGTGTACTTTTTACTATTCCAACTGTACTGAATACTGCCATGCATACCGGAGATACTTCCTTAAACAATACATTACATTACAAATTGATAAAGCGAGGGAGCAAGAAGTTGTGTGTTAGAAACATGCAGAGAAATGACTTTGGAAACAAAGTCCTAACTTTTTCATTTAACCATATGTGAGGCACATGTTCTGAAACTGAACTAAAGCCACTTTGTGAAAAATCATGGTCTTATTTGATAAATAAATAATCAAGCTCATGGAATTGCACTGCATATTTTTTTTTTTTTACCAGAATGAATGTGTTGAATCAGAATGAGCTTAACCCTTTCATGCATTCATTTTGAGGACCTTAGGTAAGATTTTTTTTCTTGAATGTTTTTATTCCTCCATAGGCACATAGGCATAAAAAAAACAATGTGATCAAGTTTTTTTTTTTTTTTTTCATGGAGTTACAAAAATGTCCGTGCATTTAATTTTTGAAGTAAAGAAACATGTTTAAAACCCAATATCAGAAAGTGATATGAAAAAAACGAAATAAAATCTGATGTTTTCTCACATTTTAACATATGCTAATGCTGGTAATTACTCTTTTCATGGAGATAATATGCAAAAAAAAGAAAAAAAAAACTTTTTTTAGCAAATAATTAATTTACACTGAAACATGTTAGTGCAGATCAGGTTTATCAAGAACAGCAAAGTTACAGTAACGGTATGAACTGCAGAGTATGGGATGATGTATAAGCGTCCACTGTGTTGGCTGATGTGGAATTAAAACAAACAAAACCCATGAATATACAAGAGATCAGCTGTAGAATAAACTGTCCACTGGAGTGACCACTATGCATGAAAGGGTTAATTGTTCTGTATTGTGATTTGGGTGTGAATCATATCACATCACATCACGAGGTGCCACACATGTACCTTTAATATATCGGATCGGAGATGCTGTATCGAGATGTGTTACAACTAACTTACAACAACAACCCTAGTATCTAACCTTCATTTATACCCATATCAGTGAGGACACTCAGAGATGACCCCTCAGTCACACAGAAGTTTCCTTTCCACTCCTTGTCGACCCCACACTGACCCTCATAAACAGACCCAACCATGAAGCCTTCAGTGCATTGTTCTGAACTGTATGATGTTTGTTCATTTGTACGAACAGTAATACGTAACTGGAGAAGGTCATTGCTATACTTGGTTTGTGGTGAAGAACAAAACATCCATGAGTGAAACAAAATAAAAAAATCATGCCAACGGCTTCTTGTACTTCTCACTGAACCACTGAACATCTCATCTCATCCATGAAATTTTCAACAATAGCACGTCAGTCAGTCAGCAGCAGACACTTACAGTAGAAAAAACAGAATAAATAAAGTAAAGAGGAGAAAAATACATTAACACTAAGACATAAATCACTCAGTAAGTCTTCCAGTGTGTGTGCTCATGCATAGTGTATTCTGCCCACATTGTTCGTAGAAGTTATTTTGTCTTTTGCCTTCTTTTGCATGCATGGGTGTATATTGAAATTGAGGTAAACGAAAATGAAACAGCGGTTGAGAGGAGAAGCTCCCCACGTTTTTATTTTGTTTCAAGAGTGTGCACCAGCCAGGGAAAATAAGATCGGTGCACCCTGAGAGGGGCTTATTTAGTCCAACCACCTGTGTTTGTGTGTGAATGTGTGCTGATTCTGGACCTCTCCAAACGCTAAGATGTCCCCTCTGACTTGAGACGTTAAGAGTGAAGCTGCTTACACTGAGCCTGTCACACACACTCTACTTACTGAGGTCCACGTTCACTCTCTCGTCTATTTTCTGTCACAACACACACACACATAAGACGCATTACGCTCTGTCTTCTCGTCCCGGCGGTGTGCTGCTGTGCTGAATACATATGTGTGTTTGTTTAGAGGCAGATCAATGAATGGTTTAGCTCTAATGCAAAGGGGTCTGGAGGGAGGAACACTAAGATGGAAGGACGAGGAGAGATTGAAAAGGAGAAAGAGAGTAGAAAATTAAAGCTGTGGCAGGGTGAGAATGGAAGAAAGAATGAGAAAGTGCTCTTCGCTCACCACTTCCTTTCCTCATTTGGTCTCTTGACCTTTCTTTCCTTGTCGACTGTGTCCTGCCTCTCACAGCTTCACTCTCAGCTCATAGAGTGGATTGCATTATTAACCATCTTGTTGTTAACGCTACAAATCCATCCCATATACAACACATGATTCCTTCTGATTATTTATGACGATAACTAAATTGGAGTCAAATCTCATGGCTGACTATTCGTCTAATGTAGTGTAGACCCATCTGTACTGTCTGACTTGCCTGTTGTAAATATGTATATAGTCTGAATAGTTTTTTTTTATTACTATTATTATTTTTTAAAATTTTATTATGTTTGCTTCTGCATTATCTTTATGCACGTACACTTTTTTTCTTGCACTTTATTCTCACACTTGCACACTTGTGAAAAGTCACCTACTGCATGCTTGCTACTTTATCATTATTATTGCTATTTTTTGTCACTTTAGCCTTCTTAACAAACTTGTTTATCTTTTTTAGCTTTATTTTTCTATTGTATTGATGCATACTGACTTCTGCTGCTGCATACACTTGAATTTCCCCCTTAGGGGATCAGTGAAGTATATCTTATCTTATTATTATTTTTGCACAGTAGTGTGTACGTGTTGGCTATTCCAGGGAGGTGCAGGCTTAAAATTACATGTAGAAGAAGAAGAGTTGTTCAAACATATTTATTTCAGCCAAAATATTTATGAAATTAAACCCTGTTGGTATGCTCCTGCACCACTATAACCCTCTCCAGGATGAAGCAGTTTGGAAAATGAATGAATGAAGGTTTAGACTATTGTGATATAATACCCATCCTGAGTCCTATATTTTTTTATTATTATGATTATTGTTTTTTAAATTCAAAACAGTCTCACAACATATTACACAGGACATCACTGATATAAAGTACATTGTTCTTTTTTTTGTTGTAGAAGAAAGAAAAAACGGGTGTCAATATTGCTCAAAGAAAGAAAGAAAGACAGAAAAAAGATATAATTTGTGAATCTTTGTTGCAGGAATATCAATAAATAAATATAGACTTTCTAGTGCAATACAAAATAGAGAGGTAATTTGAGAGAAAAAAATCAATGCTTTTCATGGCCATCCTACTTCTGCAGAACAATAACATGAATAGTAATAAAGATTAATAACAAACATATTTACATTTACTTAGATGCACACACATTTATCTACTTGTATAAATTATTGTGGACATGTCCATGAAGCACACACATGCAAAAAAGAGGAGAAATATAAATAAAGTACAAAAGTAAGTACATTGATTAAATATATATATTTTTATTTTTAATTAATTAATTAATTTATTTATTATTATTTTTTTCTTCAGGGCGACATGGTGGTGCAGTGGTTAGCACTCGTGCCTCACAGCAAGAAGGTCCTGGGTTCAATTCCAACACCAGTCGATGGGGGGTGCGACCTTTCTGTGTGGAGTTTGCATGTTCTCCCCGTGTCTTTGTGGGTTTTCTCTGGGTACTCCGGCTTCCTCCCACCATCCAAAGACATGCACTAACAGGTTAATTGGTTAATCTAAATTGCCCATAGGTGTGAATGTGAGAGTGATTGTTTGTCTCTATATGTTCAGCCCTGTGATGAACTGGCGACTTGTCCAAGGTGTACCCCGCCTTCGCCCCTATGTAGCTGGGATAGGCTCCAAGAGACCCCCGTGACCCAAGTGAGGATAAAGTGGGTTCAGAAAATGAATGAATGAATATTTATTTTTAAGTCGAAGGAGCCTAACAGTGCACTTGTACATTTAGTATTTGAATAATCAAGTATAAAAGATTACAGATTTCTTTATTGTCATTTGACAGCACAGTGTACATCAAACGAGATTTCGATCGATGATTAGAGACATCGGGCTGCTACAACTGGTGCGCTACCATAGAACCCTTTTCTTCGAAATTTGCAGTGAAGAACAAGATCATGCAAAGCACAAATATAAGACATCAAACAGTTTTCACACAGTGCACGTGGACACATGCAGGAATTTTTCATGGATTTGAAAGGAATTTGGGGGATGGGGTGAACGTTAAAAGGCAGACAGCAGACATGATATTTGGGTTTGGGGCAAGGAAGATGCATGTATGTGCTATGTAATTGTGGAATGTGTGTGCAAGATAAAGAGACTCCAGTGGGTCATTCTGTCCTTCAGTTGGTAACAGTTCAGTTCAGTTCTAGCAGTCCTTATCAGTCCAGCCCTACTGTTGTCCTGGCCATGGAAGATGTTTTGACTGCAGGGGGAGTAGATTAGAGAAGAACAACTATGAACATAAGAGTAGCACAGTAAAACCCTTGAGGAAAGAGAGTTAGTACCATCTTCTATGTTTAGTCGAGGCCAGATTTGCTAAAGTTATATATATAATCCAAGGTGCCCAACATTTTTAAAATTTCTCTCGTTCAAGTCGTAAAGAAAATATGAGTTTCTCCATCACAAACATTTCGTGGATCATGTCTACTGTAGTTTATGTTTAACATCTATTGAACATTTATTCAACTATATGTAATTAATTTCTACATGAATACGTTCACTCCCTGGTTGAGTGTGTTTGCATTTCTGAAAATGGTGCAGGTCACATGAGCCTATAGTCTCACTGGAGGATTAGAGATTCCCCCCCAGGTTGAAATCTTTGGCCCCCATCGCTAATGAGAATTGTTTTATTTTCTTGTCCATGTGTGATAGGGTGATTTTTGCTGGGTTGCCAATTTACCTCGAGGTGAATGAAGATACTTTCAGGACTCCAGAATGACTATAAAGCAGATGATTCACCTTTTCTGGATCCCACAGGTAAACAAAAAAAAGTTTTGTTGTTTGTTTGTCCTTTCCATTCCATCTCAGTTTAGTCTCCTCCACCTGCATTTTACGCAATAATTTAACAGAGTATGAGGCCAAATCCCACTTCCACTATACAGCTACATTGGTAATATAGGACCGTATCGTTGTAGGGGATCAGTGGTCAAGTGGGTAGTTTGTGTGTTTCTAAATCAAGGTGTGAGTTTGACTAAAAAGACCAATATTTTTTTTTTTTTTTTTTTTGTTAGCACCAGTCACCGCTGTCTGTGTATAATGAGGCCTCTAATAATATGGATCTTTGTTTTGTCTAATTGCTTGTGTGCAGCCCAACATTTCCACCTTTAATGTCATGTTTAACCTAATTGTTCAACACATTTCAGTAAATTAAGTCATGACATGGGTAACAAGTTCTAATGTAACTAATCCAGTTCAAGGACAAACTCATTTCACAAGGAGCTATTTTTAAGTTTTCCTTTCTGTTTAACTTGACATCTACACGTTTCTGGGAAAGAAGCATTTCCATAAATCAGTCTAAAGTGTCCCCAGTTGGCAGGATGATAATGATGTCTTCTGGGTTGGATCTCTATTACTACAAATGGCCATAACCAGCCAAAAGGTCCACTGAGATGGTGGATTTCAACGATCATATGAATTTTTTATGATCTCCATATAGAAACGGGGCTTTGTCGGCAGCAAGTCTGGTACAGTGAACACAAAAAAAAAAAAAAAAAAAAAAAAAAAAAAGACTGAATTTCAATCAGTCATCAGGTAGGAAATAACTTTTAATATCAAGTTTAAGGTTTCATAAAAGGTGACACTAATAAACAATTAGAATGTTGTACATTTTTATGTTATTTTTATGTATTTTGACTTAACAGCACTTTGATCAACTTTGTCTTTAAGCTACAATGTTTCATCAATAAATTTGATTGGATCTTTGTGTGGAGAATATCTCCAGACACAACATATGTATTTTAAAAATACATTTAAAACACAACAATAAGAGTAAGAATAGCATAATAAACAGCTGACATTTCATGACCTGAAAATGTCTTGCAGGGTGCCATTGGTTGTCATATTTGGCACCAGAACTGATCATATCTTATTTGAATAAGGAAGAGAATGCTTCCTAAAGATAAAGTTAGTTGTCATATCAACTGGGGAAAAAGTAACTTTCAGTCTTGTACACAATGCATATACAAAAACTAGCATCTTAGTCCTGCTGGATGTGAGTGCTGCGTTTGACACAGTCGATCATATGATCTTATTACAGAGGTTAGAGGACTGGGCAGGCATCTCTGGTCCTACCCTGAAATGGTTCAAGTCCTATCTTGAGAACAGGAAGTACTTTTCAAATCGGAAATTGTGTTTCAGACCAAATGGCAGTGACCTGTGGGATCCCCCAGGGGTCCATTCTGGGACCCCTCTTGTTCAATTTTTACATGATGTCCCTTGGCCAGTAAATATGCAATAATAACATGTCCTACCACAACTATGCAGACGACACTCACATTTACATCTCACTGACAGCAGGGGAACATGGGCCCATGGACTCACTCTGTCACTGCCTCCAACAGATCACTGTGTGAATGCAAAACAACTTTCTCCAACTAAACTCAGACAAGACTAAAGTCATTGTCTTTGGCCCACAAAAACCAAGAGAAAGTGTCATCAGTCATCTGGAATCTCTTACTTAAAAAGCAAAAATCAGGCTACAAATCTAGGGTAACAATGGACTCAGACCTAAACTTTAACAGCCACATTAAAACAATAACATCACCAGTATTTTACCATCTCAAAAACATTGCTGGAATCAAAGGTTTACTGTCTAAACCAGACTTAGAGACACTTATTTATGCATTTATCTCTAGCAGGTTAGACTACTGTAACAATCTTCTCACTGGACTCTAAACCAACTGTAAGACAGCTGCAGTGCTGCTGCTCGGGTCCTGACTAGAACCAGGAAGTACCACCATATCAGTCCTGTGCTCAGGTCTCTGCACCGGCTTCCTGTAGCTCAGAGAATAGATTTTAACCCATACAGACCCAAACATCCACCAGCGACCAAACTCATTCACTGATATAAAATGTTTAGTAACTGTTGATAAATTAATTCTATCAATACATGTAAATAATTAGTGTAAAATGCAGTTTGTCATCTTTTCATAGTCATCAGATATGACCCATTTGGACGTTCAGAGGCTTTGTAGTGAACATGGAAACACCGTCATCTTCTACAACATTGATTCACCAGTAAAACCCACAGGGTTGGATCAATGACAGCAGATGGAGACACTCAATTTATGTTCAGTTAATGACAGATTTTACAAAAAAAAAAAATCTTTTTCTTCAGTTTTGCCTGTTTTAGATAACCCTCAACTTTAATCTGAACATCTACATAATCAGTATATTAAATACAAGAAAATACCTGATTTTCATTTAAAAAGGCAAAATACAGAGCATAATATTAGAATACATGGTGATAAATCATGTAAGAAAGATTAAAAATAGAGAAAAATCATTTGGGAGCTACCACAAAAGCAACACTGAGTCTTTAAGGGTTAAAACAGCTCTGCTCATCTATAAGTCTCTCCATGGTCTAGCACCAAAGTGCATCTCTGCCATGTTGGTCCCATATGAACCATCTCGGACCTTGAGAACCACAGGGACTGGTCTTCTGCTGGTGCCCAGAGTCAGGACTAAACAGGGTGAAGCTGCGTTTCAGTTCCATGCAGCTAAACTCTGGAACAGTCTTCCTGATGATGTCAGACAGACTTCTACTGTGACAGTGTTTAAGTCCAGGCTGAAAACGTTTCTGTTCAACTGTGATTAGAACAACTGAAAGGGTTCTATCTGAACTCTGACCTTTTACTTTATTTTAACTGATTATTATGTATGTTTTACTGATTCTGTTTTCATTGTAATTGTGTGTTTTTAACTTGTCTCTTCCATTTTTGTAAAGCACTGTGAATTGCCCTGTGTATGAATTGTGCTATACAAATAAATCTGCCTTGCCCTGCAATTTTCAAGTCATTTTATGCATATTTTTCATCCACTCAGGTGCTTTACTTATTGTATGTTGATTGGACCTCTCCACAGGATTATGTGTCTGTAACAACCGAGCTGATTGACATTTCCTGAACTCAAGGTATACATAATACATAATTATGAAACATAGAAATATAGTTGATGCATTTACATGTCTTAGTACATTACAGACATCAGAACAATTTAAAGGTTTACCCAGAATAGTTGTACAGTTTCATACAACAGACATTAATAGGGCTCCACGGTCACGGCACTGTGACTGGGGATAACTGCATTCCAAAGTGCAGACTTGAAACACTGTCCCACTTTTTATTTGATGTTGATAGAGCAAATATAACCAGAGATATGATGGTTTGAACTCGGTGCAAACAAATGTGAATAAAAGTATGAAAATGAGGTGGGGCGGGCGTTATATTTCTTACCATATCTTCGGCATTTTTTTTGTCCTTTTTCAAAATGGAAAAATAGGACCAATGGCCCTGTAGCTTACCGGCCAAATTAAAAGCTTTGGGAAATGTATCCAGATGCCATTTATTATCACCCAGTTCTGTGTATTTATTATATTACAGAAATAGCCCATGTTTTGGTCATATTCCAATCAGATCTGTAAACAATTCAAATTCCAACTTGATATCATCGATACTTACTGATTCAATCCACTTCCTATCTCTTATAATGGGAACATTTGTCAAAGTCGCACCAAATCCAGAATCAGATCCGAAATAATTTCAATACCTTGTGTTGACATCATCATACAGAAGCTGTATACCAAGTTTTAAGTCAATTGGAATTGTAGTTTCGGAGAAGAAGACGATTGAAATTTTTGTAACGGACGACGACGACAGACGACGACAAACGACAACGACAACGACGGACGGCGCATGACAACAATAGCTTACCACCTGTTGCTGGTAAGCTAATAAAAAAATTAGCCGAATCTACCGGGGGGAGGGGGGGTGTATGCTTTTATGTCAAATATTTGAATATATTTTTAATTCATTACAATTTTGATTTTATATACAGTACCTAATATTTGGAACCATTATTCACTTTTCAAGTCTTTGAAAATGTTTGTTAAGCATCTTTGTGTTATTTATGCAATAAATTATATACATTTTTCAAATCAGATTTTATCTTTTTTATATGTTTTTTGGCCTTTTGTGCTGCTATAGTAGGTTAAAGTGAAAAAATAATAGGCAGATGAGATAGATGAGGTTGTGCTGAAAAAAAAAAAGATACCAAACATGGGTATAGTAAATAGTTCTTTTTATAGTATATAAAGGCAAAATCAAAAGTACTCAAAAATGGCCAAAATAGGCTCAGACCCCTAAGGGTTAAAGCTGACCAGTTTGTAATCTACCCCCTGGTGTCACATATAAGAACTATATGAATTAACCCTGTCCCACCTTCAGCAGGACAAATTCAATAAACTGTTGGATGCTTGCAGTAGAGAGAAAGCTACGAGAATTCCATGTTTTTGTAAATTCTTGATTTAAAATAAGAGATGTCTTTTGGTTCAGACTTTTGGACTTTATAGTTTGATTTCCATTCCACCTGAGCAGTACCACAGGCTGATCACCTCCATGACATGACACACTGATGCAGTAATTCATGAAAAAGTGGAACCAACCAAGCCTTGAGTACATAGAAATGAACATACTTTTCAGAAGCCTGACATTTCTGTTTAAAACATCCTTTTTTAATTGATTTTATGCAATATTCTAATTTTCTGAGACACAAAATTTTGGGTTTTCATTATCTGTAAGCCATAAACATCAACATTTCAAGAAATAAGGCTTGAAATATTTCACTCTATGTCTAATGAGTCTTATAATATATGGGTTTCACTTTCTGAAATGAGTGACAAAAAATATTGAACTTTTTCATGATATTCTAATTTTTTGAGCTGCACCTGTAAATGTGCATTTGTTTAACCTCTGCTGAATCACAGCGCACAACACATATCCAAACTCTGGTCCAACCAAAGCTCTGTTCATGTATCACTGAAAAATCACTTAACATGGTTCAGGCTTTTAGACTAATAGCAGGAATTTAAAAAAGAAAAAGAAAAAAAAAAACAAAAAACAGGCTATCGATGTGAAAAACCAAAGAGAAAAAGAAACACAAATGGATGACAGAAAAAGTTAAAAAATGAGGCAAATTAACTGCATTTCAGTACCAGATATAGGACCGCCGAAGAAGCAGCACACACACATGAGAAGGGCAGAATGTATTAGTCCACTCCTAAAACTGCAGTGTGAAAATAAAAGTACCCAGAACCAATGTAACTTCTCTAATCTAACAAAAACATACATTTTGATTTGGGCTTTGAGGTGAGGTCATGGTTACAATGGTTTACAGAATTGGAACAATGTTCTCCGGCTCTGGGGTTTAAAGTTTTATCTCACCCGACCACCTTAACCTCCTCTCTACGTGTCCTTTGTTGCTTTAGAACTATGTGACCAGACTCGCTCTGTCCTGTCATGTAAACATAATGATCTGAGGTGTGACCACGCTGAACCACATGTTTAAAAGTGCTGAGCCAGGTGACCTATAACCTGAGGATGTGGCGGGATGAGGTAAGGGTCTGGTCGAAGCAGAGTTGTATTTAGAAATAATATGAAACACCGTATACAATGGACTAGGCTTACCACGCACCTCAGAGGAGAACCAACAGATATTCAAAATCTTTTATTCCTTCAGCTACCACACTTTTAAACTCTGACAGCAGCCATTTTAGTCATTTTAGATGAGTTTTTTTTTTTTTTAATGTTAGCAGAACCAGTAGGGTCTTCTAGTTTTGTAGTCTGCATTGGTATTTATTGATTATTTATTGTTGATTATTTAAATGCATTTATTATTATTATTATTATTATTATTATTATTATTATTATTATTATTATTATTATTATGATCATCATCATCATCATCATTATTATTATTATTATTATTATTATTATTAATAATAATAATAATAATAACTAGAAGCACTCGGAGAGCGCAGACCTCCGCCAAGGCTGATCAGTGGCCCCCCCCGTGGGCCCCCCCACCCCCGATCACCACCAAAATTTAATCATTTCTTCCTCATCCCATTTCCAACAAACCCTGAAAATTTCATCCAAATCTGTCCATAACTTTTTGAGTTATGTTGCACACTAACGGACAGACAAACAAACAAACAGACAAACAAACAAACAAACAAACCCTGGCAATAACATAACCTCCTTGGCGGAGGTAATAACTAGAAAAGCACTCTGAGAGCGCAGACCTCCGCCAAGGCAGATCAGTGCCCCCCCCGATCACCACCAAAATTTAATCATTTGTTCCTTGTGCCAGTATCAATATTTCCTGAAATTTTCATCCAAATCTGTCCATAACTTTTTGAAAGATCCGGATCAGTCTTTGCCATTTGATAGAACACCCCATTGTAAATCCCTGAGTCAAACTGCATGAGATTTGCACAATTCCCCCATATTGTGACTTCCACCATAAATATTAGTCCCATATCTTTTTAACCTATATTTTAAGATTCCTTGACCATGAAAACATACCATTAGCAACTGGATTCATAATTATATCCTTATTAGTTCAGTAGTTATTCACGAAAATCACATTTCTCGTAATGGCGGTTTTCTTCTGGATCTAGCTCCTTAAGTATTAAAGCTACATGAAATCCGGTGGCATACTCCCGATGCGGAACTGACTGAGCTACACGATGGCGCTTGTCAGAAATTTCTACCTTTAATATTAAAGGCACAGTAGGCCAAAAAGTAAGGGCACCCCCATTTTTTATATAAATTGAGATAAAATCCGCCTTCTGGATCAGATCCGGATCAGCCTTTGAAATGTGATAGAGGACCCCATTGTCAATTCCTGAGTTAAATTTCATGAGTTTTGGTCAATAATTAAGCGAGACATTGGGAAACGAAAATTTTGGCCCCATTTACCACAATGTTAATGAAAATTTCAAAGTGATCCAGAATCCAGGATTTCTTCCGGATCACCCCCAAAAGTTAATCATTTCTTCCTTATCCCATTTCCAACAAACCCTGAAAATTTCATCAAAATCTGTCCATAACTTTTTGAGTTATGTTGCACACTAACGGACAGACAAACAAACAGACAGACAAACAAACCCTGGCAAAAACATAACCTCCTTGGCGGAGGTAATAATTGGTTCTATATAGCGCTTTTCTAAGTACCGTACTTTCCGGACTATAAGCCGCTACTTTTTTCTCGTTTTGAACCCCACGTCTTATACAGCGATGCAGCTTGAGTATAGATTTATACAGGCTAACGGCCACCAGGGGGCACTCTTGCAGGAAGCGCAAAAGTGAGAGACAGGTGGAAGAGGTGATGCAAAGAGGAGAAGTTTTAATCTTAACTTTTAACAATCATTTTGCGTGTCATGCACAAACCCTCGTCATGGAAAACACACAAAGAAATCATATTTTGTAGCTTTTAAGTTAAAAGCAATCGATGCATCTGCCTAAGAAGGAAACAGAGCTGCAGCACAGAAGTGCCATTGAGCAACAATGGAGGAGAGACTGAGAAGGAGTGTGACGGAGAATTTGAGGCTGTTCAACTCCGACACTGAAGAAGACGACTGCAGTGGTTTAATGAGCAGAAGGAAGATGAAGATACAGATCACTGACTTATCTGGGTTTTTAACCAGCCGTGTTCCTGCCGTTTTACTGCCGTGTTACAGGCACTGTTTGGGAAAAAAGCAATTAAGGTATGGAAATAAATATTTAAATAATCTTCCTGTTTACCATCTTTCTTTGTAAATATCTCATGTCACAATGTGGACACCTGCGGTTTATAGTCAGGTGCAGCTTATATTCCGGTGCGCCTTATAGACCGGAAAGTACGGTACTCAAAGACGCTTTACAATAAACAGCCAAAGGATGAACACACAGCTAACAGGTAAAACAGCTACAGAGTTAATACTAAAGGGCAAACAAAGACCAAATACTCAAGCAAAAAGGTAGAGACAGATACGGAAAAGAAAGCACATGAGAGAAGGTAGATGAGGGTGGATGAGGTGGAACAGGCGGTCAGTTTTCGAGTAATGATCTGAAGTGGTGAGATTTGAGTTGGCTTTTGAATGAGGTGAGTGTGTCAGAGTTCTGGATGTGAAGGGGTAGGGAGTTCCAGAGGGTTGGGGAGGCGATGCCAAAAGCTCTGTCACCCAGGGTACGGAACTTTATTGAAATATTGATATTCATTCATAGTCACTTTCAATGATCTTGTATTTGTGCACTGATTTATTTATGTTTGTCACATTGCACTTTGGATGTGGGCTGATGTCTGTGGTAAGCTGTAAATGCATTGCCCATATTGGATAAATAAAGTTTTCGGAATGTGAATCTGAGATAAGTCCACCTTCCACCTTTTCTTCCCCACTCTCTGCAGGTGCACCCACACCAGAGACTGCCACTCCTCTTATGCCCTGAGTGTCAATAATGTGCAGAATTATAAAGTGTTCCTGGCCCTGCAGCCTCACTGCCAAAAGAGCTGACTCAAGCTTCATCAAATCAATCCTTGATGTCAGCATTCATGAAGAACAAGGTGCCACTTGCAGCAAAATCTAAAGTCATGGACGACTTCTCCTGCTCTGCCCTGCACTCATTAGATGTCGTGTTTGGTGTGGGGGTTTTTACTTGTGTGGCACCGGGGTGAGTAAATATCAGTACATGTTATGGAGCAGTGGATGCCAAATCTGTCAGTCCTCACATTCACACCATCTGGGACAGAGCAAAAGATCAGGCAAAAAAAAAAAAAAAAAAGGAAAACCTATCCGTCTGTCAACAAGGAGCTGCCATACAGAACTGGCAGCACTGCTGATATGTGGATTGTCAGTTTCAATAGTTTGTGTATGTAAATACATCCTACTGGTGGCAGTCTGCGGGGTGGGTTCAGGGGGTTGATAAACACAGATTCCGTGGACTCACTTTCATTCTGGATCAGGTGAGATGGGATATTAAATAACTCCGAACACTATGAGTACATGACTAGGAATCAGCATATGAGAAGTGACTTGATCTGAATGGTTTAGGACCAAAATACATCAGTGACCTCCTGACCCAGTATGAACCCACCAGACCCTTCAGGTCATCTGGATCCGGTCTGTTGTCAGTTCCCAGAGTCAGAACCAGACATGGAGAAGCTGCGTTCAGCTTCTATGCTCCACATGTCTGGAACAAACTTCCAGAAAACCTCAGATCAGCTGAAACACTCAGTTTATTTAAATCCAGGTTAAAGACTCACCTGTTCACAGCTGCATTTGAATAGAGTTTTTATTCATCAGTTCAGATCTGCACTATTCCTTTTAAGCCAAAAGCTTGTATCTGTTTTATCTGCTTGTCTCTTTTATCTGTTTATCGGTTTTACCTATTTATCTGATTTTTGTTTGTTTGTTTTTCTCATGCCTTCTGCTGTAATGCTTTTAATGTTCTATGTAAAGCACTTTGATTTGTCCTGTACATGAAATGTGCTATAGAAATAAAGCTGCCTTGCCTTGATTTAACCCTTTATCGGGCAAGTGACTGTTTTTGGTAATTTCCACTCACATTATAAAACAGTGACAGCAACAGTTACAGTGAAGATAGTGAGTCAACAATCTCAGTTCCAGTGTGGTCTCCAGGGTCTGTAAGGTCCACCTCTGCATGAACAGTGAGTGTACCTGCTTTGTTCGGTACCATGAAGTAATGGTACTAATGTAAGGAATGATGTTCAAAGGGATAATGTGGATGTGGACAGGTGTCTGCATCAGCACTTATGTTGTTGGAATGTTCTAAAAATGTTGTTCTAATGTTCTAAAATACATGGTTCTTTCACATTACATGTGTTTTTCTTGTATTTTTACCTCCGCCAAGGAACGGCGGAGGTTATGTTTTCATCTGGGTTTGTCTGTTAGCAAGATAACTCTAAGTTATGGACAGATTTGGATGAAATTTTCAGGAAATACTGATACTGGCGCAAGGAACAAATGATTACATTTTGGTTGTGATCGGGGAGGGCAGAGGACTGATCTGCCAGAGGGCTTTTCTAGTTTATATATACTTCTGGGATTTTTTTTTTTTTTTTCACACTTATGAACAAAAAAACAAATATGGTAACTTCATTGAACTTGATTTCCCACATGACAATAAAAAATGTTAAAAAAATTCACAAAAGTAATAAAGTCTTGTTAGGTTCTCCAATAACACATTATTTCAGAGTATGTCTATGAGTGTCCTATAAAGGGTTAATCTGATTTTCACAATTAGTTATATCTGTGAGCAGTAAGTATGGACTGTAATCTCTGCAGGAACAAGAGACAAGGCATCTGAAGTATGCACCATGAGTGTTTCATTTCAGGTGAACAGTGTGTATAATACAAAAAGTTAATGTTTTATTTGCACATCATAAAACAGCAAGAGAAAAATAAAAAAAAAACAATAACATTCAAACAAGTAACATCATTGTGCAGGAGAGGATAAGAAGCCAAAAAAGGCTTATGTGAATATCTCCCCGGAAATAAACAATACACAGGGGGAAAAAAAAGAGAAAAAAAATTAAAAATACGATATAACTGAAATAATTAACCCTTTCATGCATGAATTATGAGAACCTTAGTCAAGATTTTTTTTACCTGATTGTTTTTATTCCTCTTTAGGCATGAAAAAAACAAAAACAATGCGACTGAATTTTTTTTTAATTCACGCATTTTTCGTAGAGTTAGAAAAACCATGAAACAAAGAAACATGTATATCAGAAAGTGATGTACTGTGTGACAGTTATAAAATAAGACATTTTCAATGCAGCTAATCTTACGTGACGAGTTGTTACTCACTTCATGGAGATAATATGCAGAAAAAAAAAAAACTTTAAGAAAACTGTTTTTCTTATAGTCTAATTGCAATTAGCAAATGATTTACACTAAAACGTGTTATTGCAGATCAGGTTTATCAAAAACAGCAAAGTTACAGTAATGGTATGAATGTCAGTGTATGGGATGGTGCATAAGTGTCCACTGTGTTGGCTGAAATGGAACCAAAACAACAAAACCTGTGAATATACAAGAGAACAGCTGGAGAAGAACTGTCCACTGTAGTGACCAGTATGCATGAAAGGGTTAAAGTAAAAACAATAAAAATACAAATCAAAATACAAATCATCTAATACAAATCAAATGGTATACAGCCTTACATTTTTTCATGAATCAGAGTCCTTTTTAGATGCTTTGGTTGGCACAAGTACACACTGTTGGACATACAGCTCTGGAAAAAATCAAGAGACCACTGCAATTTCCTGTGAAATCGCATATCTGCATGTACGACATTAGGTCTTGGGTTTTTTTGTCCTCATATTTCCACCCAGAGGGCCAACGTGCTGTTTAGTGTCCTCCATCTTTATGGGTTGGTTCTGCCTGCTGTCACTACCGGATCAACTGTCCATTTGTTCATGTGTGTCGGTAACTCTACTTGGACAAACTGCCCCAAATGCGTTGGTAGAGACGTTCAGAGTCACTCTACGCTGCAGATGGGTTAACTGTGTTAAACTTTTTAATCAGATTAATCATACACTTTATTCTGGTCTCACTCAGTCCTCACTCCATCGCTTACAACTGGTCCAAAACACACCTGCCTGTTTCTTGACCAACTCCTCCAGATACAACCACATCACCCCCATCCTCTCTTCTCTCCACTGGCTCCCACTTCACCATCGCGTTGTTTTTAAAATTGTAATGTTTGTTTTTAAAGCTTTAAATGGTCTGGCTCCTCCCTATTTATCTGAGATTTTATCAGTTCACCACCCCAGCAGAGCCCTCCAATCGTCCTCTCAGATGGTTTTGGATGTCCCCAGGTCCCAGTATAAAAAAAAATCGGGTGATCGTTCATTTGCTGTTGCTGCACCAAAACTGTGGAACTCGCTGTCTCCTGACTCGCACCTGTTCAAGTCCAGGTTAAAGACTCACCTGTTTAGACTGTTTTATAATCCTTAGCACTGAGACACTATTAGGATTTAATCTGTGGTCTTTTTTATCACTGTGTTTTGTGTCCTACTGTTTTATGCATATTTATGGTATTTGAATAAACTGTTTCTATCTTATAATTTAATCATGCTTTTACATGTAAAGCACTTTGGCCTTCTTCATGTTGTTGTAAAGTGCTATATAAATAAACTTTAATGGCTTGATTGATTGAATTTTGACAGCCCTAAAATGTAATGTTTCTAGAAGGTGTAAGGTTTTGTTGGAAGCTCCAAGAATAAGTCCAGATTCTTTTCGGTTTCATTTTTATAAATTTATTTTTGACTTGATCTGACCACAAACAACATATAACTCAGCGCTGATGATCCACACACCAAGCAGGAAAATGGATCCAGACATTCTAATGAACATCCCTTTTCTAATCCTTGTAAACTGATCTTCAAACTATAGGCTGACCCCTCATGCTAGGTGGGTTGGGTCACAAAAAATGGACTGGTGTCATCTGACTCTAAAGTCAAGCAGATGTCATACCTCAACTTATATCTTATCTCCTGTGGTTTACAATCCTATGTGGGCATGTGTATTTAAAAGTGTGCCTAAGGTAAAACCTAAGTCCTTTGATCATAAATCTGTCAGTTTGGTATTTTGACCAAGATGTGACCCAAACTATCCTAAGAACTTTACCACTAACCAGTGAAACAAAGGAATCCTAACTACCACTGACTAATATGTGATTAAACTTAAGTGTTCAACTATCTAAATGAAAATACTATTTCAAAGGCATGGTTGGAAATCAATACAATCCGGGGAAACTCAAAGAGAAAGCATCCATACGTTTATAGTACCTACGTAATGTTTGATCTTGCTTTTATCAGCAGACAGGATGACTTAAAAGAATAACATGGTATCATCTGCGTACGACATGACAACTAGGCAGTGACGATTAGTTTGAATCCTTCAGCTATTATGTGAATGTACAGTCAATATGCATGCACTCCAGTGTGATTAAGGCGGCCATACACTGTGTGATTATTTTGATCGTTGCACGCAGCTCCATCTCAAACTGTGCAAATCAATCGTAAAGTCAGGTTCACGATTCATGTTCTCACACTGTACCTGACGCTCACACTGTAGGACCATACACCAGAGGACGCACCACACGTTGGAGTGATGTATCCGGAAATACAACGTTAAAATACCAAGGAATCTGTAAGTGCATAGACGATTGTGTATTGGCGTGAGTCACAAAATGGTAGTGCTAAACAAAAACCAACGAGCTGCTTTGGCAAAATGTGCCATTATCTGCAGGGAATCAAAAAAGAAGAAAAGATGACGACGTGTTTGGTGCAGGAATTGGTTGGCCAGATGTGGACAGTATGGGCTGTCAATCCTACAGCAAAGGGAACTAGAGGTAAGCTGCAACAGCTAAACTGCACTAGGCCAAAAGCCAGCTACTGTAAGATTAGAATTAGTTTACAGTAGCTGGCTATTATTGTATTCGCACATGCACAGTGTGAGAATTTGAGGCACATGGGCTCGTGGCACTGCTTTGACAGTACGATACCCTCATGAGGAGCGAGCAGGATTTCAAACAGCTCCATTTTCCTTGCGAACACACAATTGCTGGTCGTGAGGTGGTCGTGAGGCGTTAATGGCTTCTCTTTACCCCATGTACACTGCACGAAGCACCACACACGATTAGAGGCACATCTGGCCTGATCCCAGAAAGAGTCGCACAAGTGAGAAATCGTCTCTAAAATCACGCAGTGTATGGCTGCCTTAAATTAAAATACTACTTCAAAGGCATGGTTGGAAATCAATACAATCCGGGTAAACTCAAAGAGAAAGCATCCATACGTTTATAGTACCTACATAATGTTTGATCTTGCTTTTATCAGCAGACAGGATGACTTAGAAGAATAACATGGTATCATCTGCATACGACATGACAACTTAGGCAGTGACGATTAGTTTGAATCCTTCAACTGTTATGTGAATGTAAAGTCAATATGCATGTGCTCCAGTGTGATTACATAGATGAACATGAATCTGTCTGTCATGCAACCAGTATTGTTTTTTTTTTGTTTGGTTTTTTTATTGCTTCATATCCTCATGTGTTCTGTAATGTAGTGTTTGACTCTGTGTACCAAACACAGCCTTATTAAACTCATCTGTACAGTGGTCCTGCCTTGGGCTCAGATGGACAGCTCAACTGATTGATAATGATTCGCTTCTATCCAATCTTCTCTTGTCATTCTTACACTCCATCATATTTTCTCCTTGTCTTTCCCCTATTCCTTCAATACTGTTTCAATGACCCATCTATCAGTCTGTATTGATCGCCTCATTATTCCCCATGTAGCAGATCAGAGATGGAATATTTATTCTCCCACTTTTTTTTTTTTTCCACCTCCCTCGCCTCTCCGCCTCTTCTGTGCTGCTGCTGGTTTCCCTTCGCCCTTACCCTTCACCTTTCGTCCCTTCCTCACCCTCCTCGGCTGTTATACCTCTCATTCTTCTGGCTTTTACCTTCTCTTTTTCCCCGTCACCCACCTCTTCTTCGATCTTCCCCTCCCGTCTCTTCCCTCATCTTTCCATTTTGCCTCTTCTGACCCCATTTTCTGCTCGTCTTTTGCTTGCCTCCACTCCTCTTTCAGTCATTTCTCATCCATTTGCTTGATGTGACTCCTATCTGCTCCTTCCCTCCATCACTCAGACCCTCTTCTCCCTTTTTTCCCATCATCCCTCCTTCCTTTCAGCACTGGTGACCCTCATCTTCTCCTCCTCCTCCTGCCTCCTTTCACTCTTTGCTCTATTACCAGCCTATTTATCTACTGTATATAGCTATCTATCCATCTATCAGTATTTATCTGCCTTTAATAATGCCATTTGACACCCCTCCATCTTGTCCTTAAATTCAATCGCTCTTTTGCTCTCCCCTCTATCTCCCTGCCCAACTCTGCCTTACTTTCCCCTGTTTTCTCTCTATCTACCACTCTATCTAATAGTTCTGCCTGCTTTTACCATTCGACACCCTTTCACCTTGTCCTCTGATTCAATCTTCCCCTCTCCACTCCCCCTCCCCCTCCTTGCTTTCCTCTCCCGTTCAATCTTCATACCCATCTCTGCCCTTCTTTTATTACTTATCCTTCTCTCTCAATCTATCACTGCTTTTTTTTTTCTTTTCTTTTCATGTTTCTTCTGCTTTTCCTTTTATTCCACTGAAACAGAAAATCAATCTCTCTTGATTACTGATCAACTTCTTATCGTGGACAGAAAAAAGTGCCGACTGGATTATTGAACGTTTCACACAAATTTGCCATTTCTCATCATGGCATTTTCATTTCAAAAAAGCTGATCCTTTTTTCTTTTTTTTAATTTAAAGTATAATCAATATGTATGTGTGTAGGTTAGGTAAAAATATTTACTTTAACGCTGGGTTTTAACACTTGTGACCATTTCATTTCAGTAGCCTATGTTTTCTATCTATAAGTTTAGTAACACCTGGCCCCTTCATTTTGATGATGTGGAAGATAAAGATTTTAATTATCTTTAATAACTGTATTTTTACATACCTTGGACTTTAAAAATGTAAGATATATGTAATTTTTTTGGTATTATTTTTCTCTGCAGTATTCTGATGTGGAATTATTCAACTATTGAGAATAAAAAATTATGAATTATGAAAAACTGACTTTACCCCTATTTGCCAGGATTCTCATTACCGATGAACTTCAGGTAATTTGTAATGATTGCAAAAGCCGTCTGTGATCTTGATCCTGTGAGAATCAGCCATGTCTATAATCAGTAATGGACAAGTTCTACCACAAATTATTTAACCTATTTGACTAAACACAGAGGCCCTGTGATAATATTATTCACATGTAAATCGACATCTCATTAATTTGATCGGATATGTAATTTTTTTTTTGTTTGTTTTCTCTGTACATTCATCCAGTTTATTTCCTGGTCGAGGGAAACAAATGTTGCTGCATGAAACACAGATATGGGGTTAATTTCGAAATCCACTAAAGGTCATTCAGTAGGTTATACTAGTCCTATGCATGTAAGTGCATGTAAATATCCAACCTCATATTACCTCACTTGATGTTTTATATAATCAGGTATAGGGATGTAACGACATGAAAATTTCAAATCACTGTTATTGTGACCTAAATTATCATGGTTATCATTATTATTGCAGTGTTGTTGAAATAGTGCTCAAAATGTTCAAAAAGTAGTAATACACACACTGAAATAATTTAATGAAGTTGTATTTTAAAAAGAAAAAAATTAAAAAAGCAAATAAAATAATAGGCATAATGCACTTTCTGTTGACAGAAAGATTCAAATATTAACCCTTAGGGGTCTGAGCCTATTTAGGCCGTTTTTCAGTACTTTTGATTTTGCCTTTACATACAGGGTGGGGAAGCAAAATTTACAATATATAGGGATTGAAAGACAGTGTATGACCAGTGAGTTTATTGAAAGTCATGAGAATTTATTTGCCACAAGAAAATTGACATAATAGAAGATGTTTTTATTCTATGCGTCCTCCTTCTTTCTCAATAACTGCCTTCACACGCTTCCTGAAACTTGCGCAAGTGTTCCTCAAATATTCGGGTGACAACTTCCTCCATTCTTCTTTAATAGTATCATCCAGACTTTCTCGTAATAGTTTTGCTCATAGTCATTCCTCTTCTTTCCATTATAAACAGTCTTTATGGACACTCCAACTATTTTTGAACTCTCCTTTGGTGTGACGAGTGCATTCAGCAAATCACACACTCTTTGACGTTTGCTTTCCTGATTACTCATATGGGCAAAAGTTTCTGAAAAGGTATGGATAATAGTGTTAGGTATGATTATGACATCAATATATGTTTGGTTTCAAAACAATTGACATAGTGCCTGCTGAGAAAAAACAACTAAATGTTCATTGTAAATTTTGCTTCCCCACCCTGTATTATATAAACAAATGTTTACTATACTCGGTGTTTGGTATCTTTTTTTCAGCACAACTTCATCTATCTTATCTGCCTATTATTTTTTCACTTTAACCTACTGTATCAACACAAAAGGACAGAAAACACAGAAAAAATATAAAATCCAATTTGAAAAATGTGTATAATTTATTGCATAAATAACACAAAGATGCTTAACAAACCTTTTCAAAGACTTTAAAAGTGAATATTGGTTCCAAATATTAGGTATATAAAATTAAAATTGTAATAAATTAAGACTATACTCAAATATTTGACATAAAACCATATATTTACATGGGATTTCTTCTCCTGAAGGTGCAGTAATCAAACACGGTTATCATGATCATTACAATTTAAATGGTAATACTAACCATCTAAAATTTTCCCGCGGTTTATCATTATAGCGGTAATCGTTACATCCCTAATCAGGTAACATGTTTACAGTTTGTAAATGTTTTACAAACTGTGTAATAGATATGAAATGTAATTGCAACTATGTATTGATGTCATTTTTCAGCACATTACAAGAGCATAACACTGTAACATATGTTTTGATGCAGATATTTCAGATCAAGACATCAAAATTGCAACACCTTTGAAAACAGGTATTCTCTTTAAATATGCATGTCTGCAATATTCAAGAGTGATATCTAATTTATGGTGCACTCCACTATAAAACTGCATATTGCTGACAGGAGTAGGTTTATCCCTCACCATAATGGTCGAGAGGTATTTACATGTCTCCTTAGAACAGGAGAGAGGGAGGGAAAAAAGGCAGCTCATTTCTTTTCCCATCTTTTCACCGTGTAATCGTCCTCCAGGACATCTCAACACACACTCACAGTAGATATAATGTCATAATAGGCTATCATCTGTAGCTAGATCACTCTAATTTAAATCCAATCATATCAAGGACACAGAGACATCTCACACTCGTAAACATATGCCTGGAATACCTGAAATGTCCTTACAATGACGCACACATAAATATACATACATGCTGCCAATGGGAGGTAAATGGTTCTTTTCTCAAGCTAAATATACAAATATGTGGGTAACAACATCTGCCATAACAGAACTCTTGGGTGGCATGTGCAAATTAGATCACACAGGAAACCTATTTAAGTCTCTTAGATATGTGACATCTCCATTTGCACATTGTTGTCACCACTTGTCTAACTCAAAGTGAGTCACTGGCGAGTTACGGTATTAAGTGGCCGACAGCTGTGCTGACTTAACAACACGCCTACTTAAGCACTAATCCCAAAGGTTTGTCAATGACCCCCCATGGAGGCCATGAAGGGGCCACTGTTCAGAACATCAAAATGGTGTGATTGCTTAGTTGACCTTTAGTGTTGCCCAGCCAAGTGACAAAAAGTATAATGTGTATGTTTTCAGAAAATAACCTTCAGTATGGATTCATTTTGTAAATACAGCCTGATCTGTACAGTACATATATGGTCAAATTGTACACCTTAGCTCTCAATTTCCATACAGCTTTGCACTGGCATTTTGCATACAGATAGACTGTAGATATTTACTTAATGTTTAAAATAGTGCTGTCAAATGATTAAGATTTTTAATCAGATTAATCACAGGTTGGCTGTAGATTAATTTTGGTAAATCATGATTAAATATCATTCATTTTTATTCATTCATTCATTTTCTGAACCCGCTTTATCCTCACTAGGGTCATGGGGGTTGCTGAAGCCTATCCCAGCTACTGATGGGCGAAGGCGGGGTACATCCTGGACATGTCACCAGTTCATCGCAGGGCTGACATGTAGAGACGAACAATCATTTTCACATTCACACCTATGGGCAATTTAGATTAACTGATTAACCTATCAGTGCATGGATGATGAGCAGAAGCCGGAGTACCCAGAGAGAACCCAACCTGATACAGGGAGAACATGCAAATTTCACACAGAAAGGTCCCACCCCCATCGACTGGTGTTGGAATCGAACCCAGGACCTTCTTAGTGTGAGGATCATTCATTTTTAATCTATTTTAATCGCGTCTCATTTTACATGAGCAAACAGACTTAAGAAAGAAGGGTATACATATGCACTTAATGTATTTATTAAACACCTGCAAAAACTATGAAGGCTGATGTTGAAGGGCTGATTTGTGTTGGAATAATTAAAACTTCTGCATTGGCATATGGTTAGATATGATAACTGGTCAGGGATTTCATTAAATGCTTTATTTTCTCTTCAGGCAGATTGTTTACAGGTGGAACAGTTCAGGTGATGACATGGATAGGATGTCGTGGATGAGATGACATGAATGAGATGATTTTAAATCTTAAACAAAGGGAAACAATAACTGTATTACTAAAACAATTCCAAACATGTTCAAGGATATTCAACTAACAATAACACAAAATATAACTCACTCAAGGTATACATCCATCCAGTCTGTGCATTTAAGTCTTTGTCGGTTCTTCAGGCCACATGCTCCCAGTCAAACAAAGGGAAAAGAGGATGGTCTGGGCCTGATCCTTCCTCTTAAATGGTTGGGTGTGGCCTGATAGGTGGGCCGAGGTCCTGCCCCTCCCCAACCAGGAAGTGGAGTTTTTAACAACACCTTTAACAGTTTCAACAAAACAACTGTAAACAACTGTTCCATCTCGGTGTTTTTGTACTCATATTTCCATCCAGAGGGCCAAGCATCTTCATTCCTTATGGGTTGGTTCTGCTGTCTGTCACTATTGGATAAACTGCCCATTTGTGCATGTGTGACGGTAACTCTTCTTGGACAAACTGCCCCAAATGCTTTGTCAGAGATTCTGCGCTACAGATGGGTTAATTGCATTAAAATTTTTAATCAGATTAATCATGATGATGGATTAATCTGTGTTAACGCCTTAATTTTGACAGCCCTAGTTTAAAACACTTTGACAAATGTGGTCAGCCGCTAAAGTGAAAACTCCCCCCAAAATCATGAAGCATCAAATACTCTGCCCTCCAGACACTTGAAAATGGACAGTAAAAGCTTTGTCATGTGTCTTTCACAGAGGGCAAAGACTGCTCCAGTATCCGCTTGGATTCATGTCAGCGATAATGGTTTGCAAAGGTGACAAGTCTTCACTGTGGTAAATGTGTATGAAAACATCCATAGTGGTTTCTGTTTGTGTGGTATAAGATTTTCTCATAAAACAAACAAATACACAACTTTCTCTGAGTTAGGTTTAAAATATGTCTGTGGTGTTTTGATAATGAATCCAAGTGAACTAAAGTCAGTACAGGAAGCAAACTGCTGAAAAGACATCTTCCAAGCAGTTTTGGTTTTCAAACCTCCACACGTATATTTTGGCTGCATCACTTTAACGTGGGTAAGCGGACCTGAAGCAGACGTATTACTGTTCAAACACAACCTCAATCATGAAACAGTGGAAACTTACACTGAGGGCTTGTTAAGGTCTAACACGCAGATTGTCAAAACACAAAGGCAGTAAGTGTTCAGTTGATGCTGTCGGAAGTGAAAAACCAGTAAGGAGGACTAATTGGTGAAAGGACTGCTGCCCACTCATAGAACATGTGTGCCAGTGTCCAGTGTGGTGTATATATAGATACATGGACAAAAGCATTACATAAGCTGTAGATACTGACATATGATCACAGTGATAGTTAAATGGACAGTATTAAGCCTATTTCTGCACAAATGCTACAAAAACAACTGTCCACCTATAAAGGAAGCAACCCGCATTATGTGGGTTGTTAATGTGCAGCCATATGAGTCTGTAGGGATCCTGGGAGAGGACCATTTTGGAATTTACACATTTTTGTGCAAGCTGCTGTAGGAAATAATTAGGCTGCGTCCATGTTTCAGCCTTTGAACTATAGCCGTAAGTAACTGTACCACTTCTAATTGCAACTCATACATATAAGATAATGTTTGTTATAACAGCAAACGTGTCAATGGAACATGCATCAAAATATCACCAAAAACTACCACTACCAATGGCACAAGGTCAATTATTCATTAATATACTATTACATGTAGAGAGAATTGAGCTGATGGATTGAAGGCTTAGTCATAATAGTCATCTGCTTACTGTGATCAATTTGACCCAGACAGCCCAATATAAATTATAAAAATAATTAAAACTGCGAGCAGTGATATGGCCCTCTCTTGCAACCGTTAAGTCCACGCAACAATGAGAGGACACCATATCGTGCACTCAATCCAACATTCTGTGAGATACACACACTTTTATACTTCTGAAAATTCATCATGAGCTCGTCACAGCTACGTCCAACATTTGATCAAAAATGTAAATGAAAACTTTTGACCACACGTCTGTGTAGGTGATTTTCACCAAATTTGGTGCAAATTGGATGAAAACCCTTAGAGGACATGTTGAAAGTATGAGGGGTGTGATTTCATAGGTCCACACTTCTGCCCAATATGGCCGACTTCCTGTTGGGTTTAGGGTGGGGGGGTGGGGCCAAGTTATTTCTCAATATTTTTTCTTGGTGACTTCAAATAAAATATGTTTTTGCCGGGCTTGAATTTTTGGTCAAATAAAATTGACTTTTTCTTAACGTTCAGGGGGTCAAATTTGTGTTCAAAGTGGTGACAGAATAATAATAATAATAACAGAACCATGCAATTCGCCAGTTTGTGGCCTGGCTCAGGCCAGCCAGCCTAACACCACTTAAAACCAACGATTCAAAGAGTAAAAAAAATAGCCAATAGTAGTCTTTTAGAACATGCAGATGTTTATGACAAAGGAGTATATGTAAAATGAGCAGAAGGACACAAAAGAGATGTTGAGTTCCTAACACTGAGTACCGAAATAGCAGATCTGAGTGTGAAACTGGGGACCACCTCTAATTCCTCCGATCAGGTTCATACTGTCTACTGACAGTTTAAGGTTTATTATTTCTTTTTTGTCAGACAGATTTTATTACATGTTTCAGCTACACCTGTAGCCTTCCTCAGAAGGGTCACGTGATGTTCCTGTGACGTGTCTGATCAGCTGTTTTATCCAGGTTTGCCAGACAACAGGGGACAACTATGACCCCCTGCTGTCTGGCATCCTGTGGAGGACACTAGACAGGATGCCAGACAGCAGGGGACATAGTTGTCCTGGGCTATTGTCACAGACCCACAGGATGGAGAAGAGGAGGAAAAACACATAAAAACTGCACTGTCAAATTGCCACTATCCACGATGGGCCATAGAGAAGGAGAGAATACAAGTGGATCTCAAAGAAACCCAGCAGAGAGCAGGAAAGATGAAAAAGAACTCACAGAAAACAAAAAACACTAGCATGGTCATACTCCCATGCATCAAGGACACCACAGAACGCATACAAAGAGCAATGAGAGGATATCACATGAACACCCCAGTAAAACCACACACCACACTGAGATGACTACTGGTCCATCCAAAAGACACAATACCCACAAAACAAAAAATAATGTCATCTATGCAATACCCTGCCTGTCATGTAACAAGACTTAAGTTGGAGAAACAGGAAGAATGTTTGGTACAAGGAAAACATGAACACAAGAAACAATGTGGGAAAGAGACATTAGCAAGACATACACACAAAGCTAAAGAAAGAGCAGAACAACAGAATCTGAAATCAGCCATAACGGATCATTACAAAAGAGTAAATCACATCATGAACTGGGAAGAAGCCAATGTCATCCGCTCAGAAAGCAACAAATACCACCGCTGGATTAGGGAGGCCATCGAGATCAGAAAACCGCCCCGAGGACCATGAACAGGGATGAGGGATCTTACACCTTATCCCACACCTGGGATGCTGTCCTCCAACAGGGGGCGACTATGCCCCCTACTGTCTGGCAAACCTGGATAAAACAGCTGACAAGACACATCAAAGGAACATCACATGACCCTTCTGAGGCAGGCTACAGGTATGGCCGAAACATGTTGAGGTAATAAAGTCAACTTTTTTTTAATCTGTCTGACAAAAAAGAAATGAGGAACTTTTCCCTCTAATTCCTCCTCTAACTCCAGACAGACTGCAAAGACGCTGTGGGCTCGCCTCAGATGGTAAATGTAAGCTGCTGTCTGACCTGCTGTTTACCTGCTAAACGGCTTTGGGAGTTTGTCAGTGTCAATACATTAACATCAGCAGGCTTAGACAGATTTGCTGTAAAATGAGTGCACATTCAGAAAACTTGGCTGGGACTTGGTCCAGACTGTCTTTGGTTTATCAGCTCACCTTCAGGTGTGCCTAATACCAGCACAAAAAAAAAAAAGGGGGCACAGAGATAAAGCACATGCCCAGCTTTACCAGATGCTCCTTCAGCCAAAATTAGAGATGATAAGAGGGAAGTCAGTGATATCTTTGTAGCATAAATTCCAAATGTTCCTGGTTGGTTATTAAATCTGTGTAAAGGAAGCTAGAATATCAGAGGCAGAATGTAGAGTTATACAGTAACAGTGGAGAAATAAAGAAATGATGGGTGAACTCATGCATATTAAGACACACATGGATGTTTACAACATTTGCCAAATTATTTGTCAGTCTCTGGATGCAACTGGACAGATCTACAGCCAATCAGAGCAGTACAACATGGACAAACGCCAATGCAGTCAAAAATAGTCTGTTTTGGCAGCTTTCTTTCTTCAGGTGGCAGCCAGTCATTGTCTCAAACTACATCTGACCAGCCCCATATCGGAGAAATGCTTGTGATTAGCTCTTCCCAATCTAGGCTCAGTGGGAATCAGATGGGATGGGAGCGATGCCAGATTGATCTGTCTGAGCCAAGGGATGGTGCACGTTTTCAGGCAAAGGAAACTAGTTCAGAGGCTAGTCACTGAAATGAAAAACAGATTTTATCCAACCACTAAGGATGGGCAATACTGGGAATTTTGGTATCGATCCAATACCAAGTAAATACAGGGCTAGTATCACCGATACCGATACTGATACTTTTTACTTGAAATGTCATGATCATTAATAATTTTGTGATTTTGCCTTTAGTTAGTTGATTATGATTACAATAAAACACAGGACAAAAATTTTAGGTAAATACACGTTTTTGTTTTTTTTTTATTAACTAGCTGCAATATAACAACTATTTAACAGTATAAAAATAATAAAATAATTTACCTTTTACAACACACACTTGTTTAAGAAAAGGTCACTAATGCAAAATAACAAAAAAGCAACAATCTAACAAAATATAATAAATATAACAACTAGGGATGGGAATCATTAAGTATTTAACGATTCTGATTCAATTATCGATATTGCTTATCGATCCAATTCCTTATCGATTCTCTAATTGATTCTCATTGGGTGAGGGAATAAAAGAGTACAAACAGGTGTGTTTGCATTAACTGTCTTTTATATTTCCATCTCTGCACAGAAAATACAACCTATACAGTATGTACAAATAATAAGAACAGATGACGCCGGGCCGGTTTGTGGGGGGGGGGTACAGTGAAAGTGAAACTAAAGACTCTTTACTAATTCCTGTATTGCCGCATTTCTACAACGTGGAACCGGTTCGACTCGGCTCGGCTTGTCTCCCATGTTTGTGCACCTCATTTCCTTTCCCTTCTTCCCTTCATAAAATGTATTTGAGGAGTTATGACATTTGTTGCCCACACCGGAACCAGCCCGGCGTTCACTCTGCCGCTACATTCACAAGCGCTGCTGAGTATCAAATACGTGACATTCCTGTAAATGATTCACGTGCTGTGGACAAATGTTTGAGGATATTGGAGGGATTCCACCCTTTTGAAGACATGGAAGCTTTGCAAGTGTTTCAATTAAGTGGACCTGGTGTCGTCTGTTTAGACCATTTCTGCCTCAACGCCATGTTGGCCACGTTCTGACCAAAACAATGCAGCGTACATGTGACGTCATCACGCATGCACAACAAAAGCAGAATCGATAAGCAGAACCGTTAAGCAGGCAGGCAAACGATTCCAAGGAATCGAGCTACTGGGAACCGGGTCTCAAAAAGAACCGGTTCTCGATTCCCATCCCTAATAACAACGTCAACAACACAACAAAATATATACTTTCCAGTGCTCTGACTCTCCACTCGGGGGTGGGGGGGCGCTGTTTGCAGACAGACTTGGAGAAAATCTGTGCTCATATGAACTCTATGAGGAAATTCAAGTAATTTCCTGGATGTATTGAAGAGAAACTGCAACAGAAGTATCAATCTCATCACGCAAGTATCAATCTGATACCGATACTCACCTTGGAATCAATATTATCGATACTTAGATCAATACGCCCAGCCCTACCAGCCACAGTGACATCTACCACAGCTAACAAGAGACTCCACCTCCTCCTTAGTAAAGTATATCTAAAACCCACTAAATGTTAAAAGACTATTGTGTTGTTTCTTTCAGTTCAGACTGTCATGTCCCAACACACTGTGACATTTTGCGCAGTGACAGTGTCTGCCAGTGACTGCGGATACACTTAATTTACTCTAGCCCTTCCAAAAAATTCCATCTGAACTTGTCAGTGAAGTGTCTTTATATATTACTGTCCTGATTTAATAGGTTTGAGCTTACAATGTAAAATGTAATGCATGTAATGTAAAATACTGGGTCCCAAACTGCTCCCAGTTCATGCAGGCTCACTACAGTTAAAGCATGACCAGTATATAAATGCAGTCTATTTACCATGTTTACTTTCACGAATGGTGTCCACTGGGTGAAGTCTAATGACTGTTAATTTGTCACCTTTCACTGAGCTTCGCACTAGATAATTATGAAATGTTAGCATGCTCACTTAGTAAACTCTTTTTTTTTTTTTTTTTTTGAATCAGCATTTTTGAGCCCAGTCCTCTAAAGCCACACATAAGGTCTGCTTGTTTAGAGCTCCAGATGAATACAGCACAGGTTTATAAGTGTAATATGGATTTACACCGTATAAAGTACAGCAGGACCACAGGTTATTATGTAATACACCCATGTGCCATTTAGCCTTCTGTATATTTAGTCAAAAATAGTTTGTTTTAGCAGCTTTCTTTTTTTGTATGGGCTCATTTAACGTATTAAATCCTGTTGTGTTAACCCACAAAGACCCAAAGAGCCACCAGCGATCAAAAATATCTATTGATCTAAAATGTTTAATACCTGTAGATCCACTAATCCTTTCAATACATGTAAATAATTGGTGTAAAATACAGTTTGTCACCTTTTCACGGTCATCAGATATGACCCATTTGGACGTTCAGAGGCTCCGTAGTGAATGTGGAAACACCGTCATCTTCTACAACACTGATTCACCAGTAAAACCCATGAAGTTTTACAAATAACCGTGAATCGAGACACTTGTTTTTACGTTCAATTAATGATATAATGTACTGAAAAAGTCACTTGTTCTTCTGTTTTCTCTGATTTTGATATAATAACCTTCAACTTTAATCTGAGCTTTAATTAACATTAACATGATCAGTGAATTAAACACAGGAAAATTTACAAATATACAGACAATACAGAGCGTAATATTAGAATAAATGGTGATAAATCAGTTAAGAAAGGTTAAATATAAAGAAAAAAATAATTTGAGAACTGCCACAAAAGTAGTACTGGGTCTTTATGGGTTAAAGTATGAAGTCCAAACGGATTAAGATGATAAAGTATGTATGGCAAGTATGTTGTATTTACAGTAAAATAACTATATAAAATATGGTAGCCTCCTTTTAAATTCCATGTCTTTTTCATTTATTTCTGTTATACCATATACACATATGCACATACACACAGAGCCAACCATTTATTTCTGTTATACCATGTTCAGTGTTGACAAAAAGATTCAAATACAAACTTTCCAATGGATTTTGACAATATCTTGCCTTTTTCTTCCACTTAATCAAACACACAAATGTGTGGCAGTGCCTGCGGACATGTTGAATAGGATCAGCTGTTCTGACATCTGTGTTGTTGGTCTCTATTAGATCAGTCTTTCCATCTGATATGTACTGAGGGTTTGTGTGCATATGTGCCTTTGTGTGGATTTGTGCGTAAGTGTTAAGAACAAAAGGAGAATATGCTGAGACACAGCAAATCTTGTTTTTTTGTTTTTGCCCGATAATAAAAGGGGAAACAATATAAAAGCAAATTCCATTAAAAGCAGGTGTGTTTGCAGATGGCCATGGCAAAGATCAGGTGTCTGTTATTTCACACACATATGCACATACACACAGAGCCAACCATTTTCACACTCTGACAGGCAGCACATGTTCAGACACAGGGAAGTCAGTGGTGTGATGTATGGTCTCCATGCTAGTATGTATGGTTCACTGAACTCCATATTACCACGCCATCAGTGTGTGTGTGTGTGTGTGTGTGTGTGTGTGTGTGTGTGTTTATTGATATGAGTATAATATAATGAGAAATTAAACAGCATTTCGGCATTACGTCACAGGGTGTGTGCAGCAGTATGTGACATTATTGACATTTTCTCAGTGAATAGAAAAACAGTTCATGTCGACCCAAAGGCCCATGTTTTTACATATAAACTAACTTTGCTTAAATAATATTTTAACCGTTAGCTCCCCCTCGGGCAATTTTTCTTTTTTTTCCATTTGTTGATCATTTTGACTGTGTTGAAGCTTTTGGCATGAAATTTGGCAGAAATATTTCTTTTTAGTTCTATTTTTGAAATGCAGCGTCTCTTTCTCTTAGATGTGTTTTATTTTCCCATGATGTATTTTGCACCCTCTGATCACCCTCATGGACAAAAATGTACATGCCCAAAAAACTGCTCTAAAATCATCATACATTACTGCAACTACAGGAAGCTCAAATGGACAAAAAGTGGAATAAATGGACTGTTTACAGAGCTCAGAATGGTGGAAAGACTGGATAATGCAAATGTAATGAAATGTGTGTAATGTACCTAAGCAATGTTGGTTTGTTCTTTTTTTGTTGTTGTTGTTAAATATGTGTGCAGAAAATTTCAATAAAAATTTATGTGGAAAAAAAAAAAATCATCATACGTCAATATTTTTTCAAACTTTTTTTTTCATAAATCTCTTAAACAACTTCCCACCTGCTCAAAACTACCAAATATTCAACAGTTTTCCGGATTCTGACCCTTTAAGTGCCAGTTTAATCATTAACATGCAATGTGATTTATTACCAAAAAAAAAAACACAAAAAAAAAGGTTAAAATGGAAGAAAACCTCAGATTAAAAATGTTTTTATTTCATAGTTTTCACACAGTATGTTGCTTCAAAAATGAAACGCATGGTGTCCAGCTGAGTGGACATTTTTGTAACTTCTTGAAAAATTGGTTCATTAAAAAAGTTCAGTCACATTGTTTTTTTGGGGTTTTTTTTTGCTTTTTTTTGCCTAAAGAGGAATAAATACACTCAGAAAAAAATCTTGATTAAGGTTCTCATAATTCATGCATTAAAGGGTTAATGTCAATGAGATGCCAAAGTGTACAAACTGTTAAATAATGCTAAAAAAAAAAAGGTCATTGTAAGTACTTGCATGGTTTCTTTCATTGTCTGGGATAAGGTGATGTTTCCTCATGTAAACCAATGATTTTCCACCGTGAGCATCTGAAATGCTTTAAGATGTTAGTGCGGTCACTGCCCGGGGAGAGTTTAAATGCTGTGAAAGCTTCCACGAGGGCCTTGGTTCTGCAGTGTAATACCCTTTTAAAAGCTCTCTGTATTCAGCTGGGCATATCAAGGACAGATGCAGTAAAAACATTCCCTTAAAGCTCTGCCAATATGTGAAAGCGCACATGTCCACAGAAAACGCAAACAAAGGCACGGACGTACATGCAGACAGACGCGAGCACACATATGCAAATGCGTGGGTACAAATGTGCACAGATGTTTCAGGGCTTGGATCGAAATATACAAACCCACAGATCAAGTACACCAGACATAAAGTGAAGACAACTAACATGTGCAACAACACTTATGCGAACAGCAGTAGTTTGCATTGAAATGGTAATATAACGCAGCAGTTAGTCTTCTCATGCTGGCTCTAGAAAGCACTCCTGCATCTAACCCTACCCCCTTTTCTTTTTATCTCCCCCATCCAGTGCTCAACTATCCTGTCTTTTTTCCACTACTCTACCCAACACTTTTCCTGCTGACTCCTTATCTCGTTCCCACCATAATCCTTTTGTCTACCTTCCACTTGTCCCCATCTCTCCCTCTTTTCCCTCACTGGTCCTTCCCTCTTCCTTCTTCCCTCTCTTTCCGTGAACCTCTGACAGAGTGATACTGCCCCCTATTTGCCGAAAACAGAACCATTTTCCTTTTCCCCTCTTCCAAATCGTCTGTCGTGTCTTTCATCATCACTTCACAAGCCAGCACACCATCATGCCTCTTCTCTCCCCCGTGACTTGATCTCTCTGCTCTCACTGTCACTCTTGTCATTCCTTTACGCATTATGACACCAGCAGCGTTGTCGCATTTTTCTTCCTGCTTGACCCAACCATCCATCTATTCGTCTCTCCATTCTTATGCCCATACAAACTTCAACCTCCCTACTCTATTGTCTTAAAGGAGAGATAATTAGCTTTTTTAAATTGAATTATACATTTTAAAACATTTCCCTGTGGTCTACATAAACTGTAAATGCAATACTTGGGTCTGAATTCTTCATTAATTCAACTCCACAGGTCCATCTTCAACCCTATTTCTGAGTAATGACACCAGAAAGGTCGTTTTGAGCGCTGGCCCTTTAAATGCACATGAGACACTTCACGCCCCACCCCCTCCAGGTTGTTGGCTGTGCTGCTCTGTCCCGTTCAACCAACAACTGAACATTTTAGGTACTCGGCTCGAAGTTTGGACATATTTTCAGTATGGACTACAACCGCTGCTGCTGACAAACAATTGTGGCGCACTCAGAGAAATGTTCGTCGGAAGTTTTGACCTTATATGTGCAAATGTTGTGACATAACTAGTTGTAGATGCAACAAATTAAGCAGGAATTAAAACGGGTTGTAAAAATCCACTCGATTTTTGCCGAAATGAAAGTAAAGATAGCTTTGCAGCACCTGGAGGGTTCAAATTCAAACTTTTTAAACTATTAGGGTCCAAATACACAAATAAAAGTACCAAAGACTAATAAAAGTGGGTTTAGCAAAATATGACCCCTTTAAGTAGGACAGAATAACACATGATTAGAACTGTATTCCACTCTCTGCAATAATAATTTTGATTTACTGCCTTACAAAATTCATAAGGAGAATATTTTTTACGAACAATTACCTATTATATATTTTGGTGGTACAGAGCAACATTTATATTTGCGTCGTTGACAGTCAAAATAATTGAACTACAAAATTTACAATGCTTTTAGCTCCACTTTGGCCTCCACCAACTACAGAAAAAAATATTTCGCTCTGTTGCTGAAACACAGCAGCAAAAATTGCCATTCTTCATCTATAATGTTAATATTTTTAATCCAAAATCATCCCATGATTAGGCACATCAATGCCAATAGGTGACACTTGGGCCCGGTAGTCTCCAACCAATTAATCTGGAACACTGGTAACACTCTTGTTTGGTTTGGACCAGTGGCGATTTCTCATAGACTGCAAGGGAAGCTCGGCTACCCCTAAAATTACAAAAATTAAATGGTTAAATATGTACGGTTGTGTTGACATTTCATTGACTACAAATGTGTTAGAACACGTTCATCTCACAGACGAGTTCGTTCAGAATCAGCTTTATCACAAATCAACAGACTCGATGTTGTTCACTTGTCATACATTCCCGTTGCGCTGTTCTCTCATACGATCTATGGTCAATGCATTTGCCTGTAGATGCTCGTCGTTCATGCACTTCAATGGGACTGAATGGAACAGTTTTTTTCATTGCCTCAAAACTTAACGGTAATTGGATAAATGCCATGATGTTGTCCCACCCCCAGACGCCCAGCGTCTCTGGGGTGAAAGGAGCTGTGGGCGGAGCTCGGCCGGGCTGGATGCCAGGCTTCCACGTGCTGATTAGAGGATCAGTCAAAAGGCTGAATCCCATTTGATTGACAGCTAGTTTGAGACATACTCTTTCACTGACAGAGTTCAGTTTAATACTGTCGCGCATTCTGCTGTGAAATCAAGAGAGAAACCACCACGAAATTACTTGTTCATTTCTTGCACTGTAAATAAAACACACTCATTGTACTTCCTTGTTTCAATTTAACAAAATTTCAGTGTTTTCTTGTTTACTTGGTATGATAAGGTCACTGACCATTTTCTTAAAGAGGAACGGAGGGCTGAATTTATGTTTAAATAACTTAACTTTTTTTTTTTTTTTTGGATGTAAGTCGACAATGAGCCTCCCCTCTCTGAAAGACGAGCAGCCGCCACTGGTTTGGACACATAACTTGTAAGACACATACAACACTTTATGCACACTATACACCATTGGTATACTGCCCTACACACTGCATGTGTTCAGTTATCTTTTATTAAGCCTATATTTCAATTATTTCTGTTAAATAACCCCAACTGGTCAAGGCAGACGGCCATCCTCCAGGAGTCTGGGTCTGCTCGAGGTTTCTGCTGTTAAAGGGAAGTTTTTCCTCGCCACTGTCACCAGTCACAAGTGTTTGCTCCTGGAGGATTCTGTTGGGGTTCTGTAAATTGCCTTAGAGTCTGGTTTTGACCAACTCTATATATAAAATGTCAAGAGATAACTTTTTTTTGTGATCTGGCGCTATATAAATAAAATTTTGATTGATTGAGTGATTTAATTGGTTTTCCCCTGTGAGTCGCTTTGGAAAAAAGCGTCTGCCAAATGTGTAAACATAACATAACATAAATAAGAGTTTTACATTTACGCTGCAGAACATGTTGTGCTTATTTTGTCATGACCCTGATTATGACAGTCTGTATCAACATCGTAGTGTTTTATGTAATTATGGTGCTTTTCAGATGTTGTGTTCATGTATAAGTAGTTGATTTGGGTTAAGAAAAGGCTTGACTTAATACAGAAAATCTACAATGATGTAATAAAACATGATTCACAATGTCTTTAGTGTATTTAACAAAAAAAGGTTAGAAAAAAGGTTAACTCACTTTATTATCCCCACAGGGAATTTCAGTCTCTGCATTTTAACTATCTTAATACGCACAGTACCAAGTAGAGAAGACATTAGGAGCAGTGAGCTGCCATTGAAGGCATTCTGAGACCAACTGCAGATATTGGCCAGAGCAATTAACACCAATCAACTATCTTTTTATTGCCTAAACCAAAATGTTACAGGAGTTGGAGGTGTGAAATTCAGTGGCAAAGTTCTTTATTTCATAGTGATTGGTCTTTACTGGTGTTGTCTAATATTCAGTGTGCATTTTGTTACTTACTGTATGTCACTCATATGGAACACATTGTCAGCTAACAGGGGGTGGACAAAATAATGGAAACACCTTAAAAAATCAACAAAATATAATTTAATATGGTGTAGGTCCGCCTTTTGCGGCAATTACAGCCTCAATTCTCCGAGGTATTGATTCATACAACTTGTGAATTGTTTCCAAAGGAATTTTAAGCCATTCTTCAGTTAGAATACCCTCCAACTCTTTTAGAGACGATGGCGGTGGAAATCGACGTCTTACTTGAATCTCTAAAACTGACCATAAATGCTCAATAATGTTGAGGTCTGGGGACTGTGCCGGCCATACGAGATGCTCAACTTCATTAGAATGTTCCTCATGCCATTCTTTAACAATTCTAGCTGTATGGATTGGGGCATTATCATCTTGAGGTGAAGGTGTTTCCATTATTTTGTCCAACCCCTGTAAGGTTTCCTATGTTGCAGTCTTTCAGGAAAGCAGCATCAAACAAGTGGTGCCAGGCATAACAAACCCCCACCCCTCGCACGTATTGCAGCTTATTTTGGCATCGATCCAGCTGATGTCATCATGTCTGCACATGTGCTGATGTCAGCATATCAATTCCCTCTATATATGTGCCAAGTTTGAAGTAAATTGAAACAAAATTGATGTTTTCTTAGACGTGAAATTTTGCCCATTGTAAGTACATGGAGGGAAAAAAGATGAAAAAAATTCAGAAAGAATTTAAACATCAACCTACTTTTTCCAAAATGTAGCCACATCTATTCTAGGTCACTGGCAATCTATAAACCCAATCTGGTATGAATTCAACAATTCGTTTTGCTGCTACAGACAGTTGAAGTTTCACCCATTATAAGTAAATAGGAAGAAAAAGATTTTAGAAATTAATTAAAATGTGAACTTTGACCTACTTTTCCCAAAATGTAATCAGTTCTATTCTGGATCACTGGCAATCACTAAACCCAATTTGGTACGAATTCAACCAATAGTTTTGCTGCTAGAGTGTTAAACAAACACAGAGACAAACCGAACCAAAAACAATACCCCTTGCCTCCCCTTTGGGGGGCGGGGTAATAAAAGGATGCAAGACCACTGGGCGATCTGGTAAAGAAAGTTGGCTGAAATGCAGTCAACATTTGGGAAATGCTGACTACTCTTTCTTAACAGATATCATTGTATGAATTCGTACCACAGCTGTTTATTGCATCTCTCCTCTTCAATCCTCTAGTAACCCTCCGTGATGGAATGGAAGATTTCACAATAAATGGGTTTGAGATAGATATAAAATAAGAACACAGTGGGAGGATATTTTTCCCCACATGACAGGAGGACGATCAAGGTCAAGAGACTTGCGGGGAAGCTCCGAGAGGAATATGAAGTGTTCCTGGAAGAAATTAGTTTTTCACACAGGCAGTTGTGTGAGGTGGGAATGTCATTTCACCAGTGTGATGCCTGGAGGGAGAGGAGTCGGGCTGAGAGTGGAGTTATGGCCTGGTGGCTGCTGAGTTATCAGCTGAGGAGTAGCTGATTAGAGAAGCTGGGAAAGAGATGCGGTAAACTGGAAATGATCAGGTTGCTAATTGGCCCGGGAAGAAGGAGCATTAACCTGCAGGGTAGGTTGTGACTATGATGCAAGCGCTGCATTGCAAATGGCCATCGAGGATCACAACTGAGATTCTTGCTAGTCTGGGCAGGTGTCCCTATGGTGCTGTCAGTCCTGATAGAGAGTTCCTGCAGAGGACAACATTTGTCAGAGAGGAGCAATGTCTCACTTTTGTCAAGGTTGAGTTAGAGGTGGTGGGCAGTCATCCAGCTGAACGTATGTGTGTAGAAATTGAACAAGGAGAGAAAAGCAAAGTTAAGAGTCATCCACAATGGATAAAGAAAACTTTTGTGCTGTGGAGGTCAGGAGGTAAGAGCATGGCACCTCAGAGTAGACCCTGGGGAACTCCGAGCAGAGGATGCAAGATCTTTTTCCTACCCACCTCAAGCATCTTCGATAAGCAGTAAAAAAGGTCAAAGAGTATGAACACTCCATAATTACACAAAAAACTGCGTTGCTGGTGTCACAGTGACAGTCATTAGGATGAATCATCTCAGCACCAAGAACCTTCATGGACATCCATCTGGTATTTGTTGGGATGCGTCTACCCTCAGTAGATTCACATTACTAACATGGCTAAAAACAACAATTGTGGTTAACCGAGACTTATTAGACCCCCGAGTCTAATAATGAGCATCATTTTTTACTATCTCTGGAGGCCACAGAGCAGGCGGCCGTCTACTAGAGGTAATTTGTCTCCGCTGTAAAAAGTGACAGTTGTTATTTGGGTTTGGAGGTTTGTTTTGAGAAAAGCCAGCATTCTTTTCTGCATCGAAGAAGCTCAGTGATACATTTTTATTGGTTTTCGGAGAGCAGTAGAGCTTTATGAAACAGATGAAAAACTACATTGAGTTACAGAAAGGGGTTAAATTGCACCAGAGCTGAGGTCCACATATGTCAAATTTACATCACACTTTGCCAGAGTATAGTTTTGTGTCTTTCAGTATGTTATCAAATCAAATATATCAACTTCAAAAAGAGATGATGGAGTTGAATTCTACAACCAAACCATAAATACATGTGTGGCCTCTCACCATCATCTCTATTGATGCAACGTTCACTTGAAGGATATGTTCATACTGCAGGAAAACAGTCAAAAGTGACCATATTTGGATAAAGGGGGTGGAACTACAGGAGCCCAATGGGTCAGAGGTCAGCTAATGCTAAATGCTAGCTTGATAACTTAGTAAAGTAGTAAACCGCATAAGGTAGCAAGTAATAAAGACATTTTACTCTCTCATAGCAAAAACAATAAACCACAACTGCAGTCTGACAGGAAAAAAAAAAATTAAACCAAAACTACAAAACACAAAGTGAAAGTCTGACTCAGCAGGTGTCAGAGTCTTCTGTTCATCTTGAATTCTTATTAATCCATAAAGACCGAAATATCCACCATCTACCAAAATCATCTACTCATATAAACTTTTTAATCCCTGTTGATCCGCTAATCCATGTAAATAACTGGTGTAAAATACAGTTTGTCATCTTTTCATGGTCATCAGATATGACCCATTTGGACGTTCAGAGGCTCCATAGCGAACGTGAAAACACCGTCATCTTCTACAACATTGATTCACCAGTAAAACCCATGGAGTTGGATCAATGACAGTGGATGGACACACTCGGTTTATGTTCAGTTAATGATAGATTTTTCACTTCTTCTTCAATTTTCTATGTTTTTGATATAATAATCTTCAAATTTACACTGAACTTTTATGAACATCTACATGATCAATGAATTAAAAATGCAGAATACACCATTTTCACTGAAAACAAAAGATAACAGAAGATAATATTACAATACATGGCAATAAACCACTTAATTTGGGAGCTGACACAAATGTCACAGTGGGTCCTTATGGGTTAATATAGAAAAAAATATATAGATGGACTGCCAGGACACTTGCATCAAACAAAACAGATGAGACCAGAATGAAAAAATACTGACTGGAGCCAGGGCTTTTTGGAGCCAACACCTGCAGTTGTCGGCAGGATTACAGCTTTACAATACTTCCACACTGGCTTTATTTTGGAGCTCAGATTCTTGTGCATTGGACCCAGATCACTTTTTTTCATGACAGGTTGAACAGGACAAATCACATGGAATCTAATCTTTCGAAGTGTGATCTGAGCCACTTCCATGAGGGGACCCGACTTTATACATTTACAGCTGTAACATGTAACATCCACATGTATACAGCAATAAAATGAATCCAAAGGCATTATATGTAATAGTAAAACACTCAGAGGGCCATTTTACTGCACAATAAATACTGATGATACTCAAAGACTTTTACTTTCTTACTAAGGTTTTGGATGCACAACCTTGAGTTGTAGTGTAATACTTTCATTGTGTGTTAGTGATAGTAGTTTTACTGAAGGAAGTGTTCTGAGCACTTCCAACACCTATACGTATGAGTATGTGTGTCAGTTCAGTTCACACTGTAACCTGATATTGGCCACATTGTAAGAAGGAGCAGCAAAACAGAAAAAAAAAAAAAAAAGTCAGATCTAAGCAATAAATCTGCATTGAACACTAAGGCTGGAGGTGTGTACACCTAACTGCGGTGCTCTGTGGCAAGTTTCAAATGTTCAGTTCTGAGTTAGCAAATATTTTTTGTCTGTTAAGCAGGATTAGGTGTGTTCTGCCTTAGTGAACAAGGCATTTAAGTACCTGTTTTTAGTTTCTCAGGCAAGTCATTAAAGCTATGGAATCTAACAAAGTTTGTCAATAAGTGGGTCATGGGCAGGGGGTCTGCAGACCATTTGGTTTGTACAGAGAAAAGAAAGAAACTGTTAACCTGTTAAACCCTGACCATATTTTCAGGGGAAAAGACATACCCAAAGTAAATGAAGAATTACTTCACAATAATAAGGTTCATATGGATGTTCTTGGTGTCTACGGACATTTAGAGACCTCACAGAATCTATTCCCATTGTCTAAAATATTGTATCTATTACTGTGCCTGAGTAAACTGTAACAAACTAAAAGAGAAATTCAAATTTTTTATCCTCGTCTGTTTTTTTTTCGGCTGGATTGACGATGATATGCATAAATTAACTGTTGGTGTCGGAGATTTTTTAATAGCGTATATTTCACCCCACAAAGATTAAAAATCATGTTTGAACTTTAAAGTTTGCACCAAAATACACTTTTGATGTACTTTTATTAACATTAGGGTCTAAACTTTGAACAAAAGTTGAAAAAAACATCCATTGTCCTGATTTATTATATTTTTATAGTAGATGAATATTAATATAATTTTTTAGGCCTGCCGGCGGGCCATTAGGACTAAAGGGGTTTAACCAGTCCTGTATGGAAGCTCACAAATATATACTTAACACCATTAAAAACACACAGTCCAAACATGTGGTGTAATTTCCAGAAAATGATTTGCTCAGGTGCCTGTTTTGTACATGTTGTTCACGAGCTGAGTAACACAGTTATTACCTCCGCCAAGGAGGTTATGTTTTTGCCAGGGTTTGTTTGTCTGTCTGTCTGTCTGTCTGTTTGTCTGTCCGTTAGTGTGCAACATAACTCAAAAAGTTATGGACAGATTTTGATGAAATTTTCAGGGTTTCTTGGAAATGGGATAAGGAAGAAATGATTAAATTTTGGTGGTGATCGGTGGTGGGGGGGCCCACGGGGGGGGGGGGGGGGGCATTTCCAACAAAACCTGAAAATTTCATCAAAATCTGTCCATAACTTTTTGAGTTATGTTGCACACTAACGGACAGACAAACAGACAGACAGACAAACAAACAAACAAACCCTGGCAAAAACATAACCTCCTTGGTGTGGGGGGGGCCCACAGGGGGGGCCACTGTTCAGCCTTGGCGGAGGTCTGCGCTCTCCGAGTGCTTCTAGCTGTATTTTTTTTCATTCCCGACACGCGTAATGTCAGAATTTGGACTAATCCCTTAGTGTCGGACATTGAGTCGAATCTCTTGTACAGAGTCACGCTTCACTGGTAACTGTAGGTGTGGTCAATAGCCGACATAAAGGCAGCAAAGAAAACGCCCAAATATTTTTGCTCAAAATGCCACAACTTATGATACAACAGAGAGAACGTGCCACTGGCATGTTACGAGCAGGTCTGAGCCGTGGTGAAGTCACTTGCCATCTCCGCTGTCATCGCAGTACAGTCAGTCGTCTGAGTGCCAGATCGGTGCCAGATCGGATTGGATCAGATCCCTCAGGGCACACCCAATATTGAATGATGACACTTTCAGTTTCTGAGTACCTGTATTCAGTGACTGTATAAATGTGTTAAGTTGATCACAATTTGTCCACAATTCATTCTCTAATGACCAAAGCTTCCCTCTTTAATTTGAAGGTAACCCCAAACCAATTAATTTAACATATCTCCAAATATATATATTATTCTGACCCGTGTGTTTTTAATGGCACTAAGTATATAATGAAATAGCTAATGTAAGAAGGTTCGATTCCAACCGGGGGCCTTTCTGTGTGGAGTTTGCATGTTCTCCCCATGTTTGCGGGGGTTCTCTCCAGGTACTCCAGCTTCCAAAGACACACACCGATAGGTTAATAGGTCGACCTAAAACTGTCCATAGGTGTGAATGTGAGAGTGGTTGGTTGTTTGTCTCCATATGTCAGCCCTGCGATGAACTGGTGACTCGTCCAGGGTGTACCCCACCTTCGCCCATAGGTAGCTGGGATAGGCTCCAGCACCCCCTAGTGAGGATAAAGCAGGTTCAGTAAATAAATGGATGGATATAGATAATGTGTCCAAGGACGGCATGAGATGGGACAGCAGCACTATGAACGACACTGACCATTGACAGTGATGTATAACCAATATAATGTGACCCTCGGGAACTCTGGACAGAAGATGCAAGATCTTTTTCTTACCCACCCCGCGCCATCAAATAAGCATGTTTGATAAGCAGTAACAATTTAAAACACTTTAACCACTGGGTACAGACACAGATAATACTGTTTATGGAATCATTGCTGATGCCAGTCTTCTTTTCACTGCATGTATTTACAACAGTTAATGCTACAGTATATAGTTAGTATATATATACAGGGTGGGGAAGCAAAATTTACAATATTTTGAGGCAGGGATTGAAAGACAGTGTATGACCAGTTAGTTTATTGAAAGTCATGAGAATTTATTTGCCACAAGAAAATTTACATAATAGAAAATGTTTTTATTCTATGTGTCCTCCTTCTTTCTCAATAACTGCCTTCACACGCTTCCTGAAACTTGTGCAAGTGTTCCTCAAATATTCAGGTGACAACTTCTCCCATTCTTCTTTAATAGTATCTTCCAGACTTCCTCCTGATAGTTTTGCTCATAGTCATTCTCTTCTTTACATTATAAACAGTCTTTATGGACACTCCAACTATTTTTTGAAATCTCCTTTGGTGGGACGAGTGCATTCAGCAAATCACACACTCTTTGACGTTTGCTTTCCTGATTACTCATATGGGCAAAAGTTTTTGAAAAGGTATGGATAATAGTGTTAGGTATGATTATGGCAGAAATATATGTTTGGTTTCAAAACAATTGACGTAGTGCCTGCTGAGAAAAAACAACTAAATGTTCATTGTAAATTTTGCTTCCCCACCCTGTGTATATATATATATATATATATATATATATATATATATATATATATATATATATATACATATATATAATAGTTTTGCTGTCAAAACTATTAAAACTCAATGATTTGGTAAATTTTTGCACAGCTTAACTTCTATATAAAGCCAGTAAAAATCAATTACCAGCCAACATACAAAAACTATTTGCCCATAGAGAGGGGGGCTATAACCTGAGGGGATGTGGGAATTTCAAAGTCCCAGCAGTCAGGACATCCAGGAAAAGTTTGTGTGTGTCAGTGTGTGGGGTCAAGCTTTGGAATGGGTTGGGGATAGGCCTCAAGCAGTGTCCAAATATTCAAAAATTCAAGAAAATGTACAAAGAAATGTTATTTTCACAATATCTGGCTCAAGGAAGGGTATGGTCATTATTTGGATTGTCAGGTTGTTCTGTTGTATGGTGTGTGTATATAAACATGGGAGTGCAGACATGTGTACAGCGGTAGACATAAACTGGTGTGTATGTATATGTGTATGTGACTGTATGTGTGTATGTATATGTGTATGTGACTGTATGTGTCTATGTAGAAGTGTATGTGACTGTATGGGGGTACAGGTTGGTAAGGGTGTGTTTATAGATAATCCCAATCTTATGTTTATCAAGTGATTAAGCACTAAGTCTGAGGACTGGAATTAGGGGGTAGGACTGGATAAGCAGTGGCTTCTTCCTACTCCCTTTCAGGCACAACAGTTGTTCTTTTTTTTTCTATTATTGGATTTTTTGTGTATTGTTTATCATTATTATTATTATTTTTCTATTGTTTGATTTTTTATTTGTGTATTGTTTATTATTATTATTTTTTTATTTTTGTTCCATATGTTTTGTATTATGTCTGTGTCTGAAATAAACTAACCTAAACCTAAAAAAATGCTATTATATTAGTACAAACTCCATTCTGTAAATCCAAAGAGTCATGGGGGTGCCAGAGTCTTTCCCTGCTACCAGCGGGTGAAGGTGGGGTACAGCCCGGACATGTTGATAGTTTATCACCGGGATGTATTAAATTACATAACACAGTGACAGTTTATCTATAGTCACAACAGAGTCTTGAGCGTCCCAAGTTTCTATAATCTTACAAAAATATTGCGATTACTGACAACAAATAAACTACTAAAATCTAAAGCCTTTACTGCTGCTTTTTCCTTTACTTGCATGTCTGTGTATTTATTTTGTCCTCATTGATCTCATTCAAAGGCCAAACAAGGTTCAAATGACTGGATCCATCACTGTCAGTGCTGCTTTACTGAACACCTTCCTGTCTCATTGCATCAGCATTAATCTGTATATTCTAATGCCATAGTGGGTGCCTTTAGCTGATGCTCCCTTTCCAGTGTGCTTGCTCAGCCATAATTGTTGCAGTACTAAAAAGGGCACATCCATTAATAGAAAACTGCTCAATTACCATCCCATTCAAAAAAACAGCCTATTATCTAAACAGTCCTTCAGATTTGAGACCATAGAAATCAAATATATTACCTTGAACAGTGCGTAAGAGTGCCACAGTTTTCAAAAGCTACGTTTCTGAACCAGTCTATTAGATCAGATGAGCTCCCATACATCCGACATCTATCTCCAGGCTATACAAGTGTGGAGGTGAATCACCATAAACAGACCGCACAAGCCTGTCTGACTGAATCAGCATCATATGAACTCCCATCACTTGCATACGTCTTGGATGTAAAGGACCACGCCACCAATTTCACACATGAAGCTGTTATTGCTCATAAAGTGTCCTACTAGGAGATTCATTCTATAATTTTCCTCCTGCTTAAGTGTGGGAATGTAACTGTGATAACATTATTAGGATGTCATCGGGATCGGTTTAGCCCATAAAGATCCAGTGCTACTTTTGCGGTAGTTCCCAAATGGATTTTTCTCCCTATTTAACCTTTCTTAAGTGATTTATCTCCATTTATTATAATAATATCAACTTTATTTTGTGTTTTTTCAGTGAACAGCGTGTATTTTCCTGTATCTCAATTACTGATCATGTAGATGTTCATAAAAGCTCAGATTAAAGTTGAGGGTTATAATAACAGAAACAAAGAAAACTGAAGAAAAAGTGACTTTTTCAGTAAAATATATCATTTACTGACCATAAACCAAGCATTTCCATCCACTGTCACTGATCACACTCCATAGGTTTCACTGGTGATTTGATGATGTCGAACAGTAGTCACTTTTTACACTGACCCTTAAATTGTGCATAAAAATTTTCCTAATGGAAAAACGACAATTTTGACAAAACTTTCATTATTCGATTAAAAGTTTTTGTGCTGGCAAGAGGTGATTTTTCAGGTGTAGTGCAATTAGTATATCACACAAAACTGCAATGGAAAGACCTTTTTCCACAACTAGAGTCACAGGATTAAAAAAAATAATAATAAAATGGATGTTGACGGATGTTACAACAAGCGAAAAAGAAGAGATTTAAAAGAAACATGGCGTGATATGTGTGGACACACCAGGACACTGAATCATTTTTTAATTTAGTACGGGATAGAGGGGTAATATATAATAATAATGAATATATCTGTAAATCAACACCATATTTATGTTTGCCACCATGTTAATGGAACGACAACTCGTGTCATCTCACGATAATAAATAAATAAATCATCGTATTTGTGATTAATGGAAAAACCGACATTACCAACTTCTGTTTTTTCAACATCTAGAAAATATCGGTGAAGTTTTGGGGTAATGTCAAATGGAAAAGCCACTAGTGATACTCAAAGTGCGGTGTGCCCCCATGTAGTCCGTGAGACGATGTCAGAAAAAACTCAAATTTATATCAGTCTCATCTGACTTCCAAAGCAAAGTTACGCGCACAGATAATTGTTTTCTAAATTAAAGTGAATCAAATGTAGGCTAACTAAGCCTGAGAGTAGACTTTTATTGAATTTGTCTATGCAAACCCATGTTTTGCGTCACCATCTCCTTACAGTTAGGTTACTGAGGTTGCCTGTTGTCATATCAAACACCTCTCGTGCCTTGTGAACTGTGGTGAATATGAAGTAGAATAGCTAACTAATCACAAACAAAGAGTGAAACGAAACAAAGAGTGACTTGAACAGTTCCAAAATACAACAATGGATCGGGACTGAAGAGAAAAGCTGGAGAAACGACGACCAGTGTTAGCAACAAGGTGGGAAGACATTCTGTTAGCATCAAGCTATTAGCACCATTTGTAATTGTAATTTGGCCGGCTGGTTAGGTGGTCCGTGATTTTTTTTTTTATTTATTTTTTTTTTTTTATGATAAAGTTGTCTTTGGTGTGAAAACGTTTGAGAACCCCTGGTGTAGAAGATGACAGTGTTTCCATGTTCACTATGGAGCCTCTGAATGTTTAAAGGGGTCATATCTGATGACCATGAAAGATGACAAACTGCATTTTACACCAATTATTTACATGTAACGATAGGATTAGTGGATCAGCAGGTATTAAACAGTTTAGATCAGTAGATGATTTTGGTCGCCAGTGGTTGTTTGGGTCTTTATGGGTTAATAATGGAGTGCATGCATGTTAGAATACCTTTTTTTTTTGTATTTAGAACATTTTGTGTCTCAAGGATCACACCTTGAACAGCAGTCTATGTTATGAACCGCTATACACTCATAGATACTACATTTGTTTGGATAAAAAGAAAAAATATAGTTAATAAAAAGCAATGAACAATCTAAGAAACAGAGGATGGTGTAATAGATGTTATAAAAACATGCAGCTGGCTTTCATTTACAGTCTCTTCTTGTATTCTGTGCTTCCATTTCATGCCCTTGATTATTTAGAGATACACTTGCACAGCATAATGTGTTTGCATGTCTATATTTCCGTGTGTTAACAGATGTGAATTAAGATTAGCACTAATACTGGCATGTGTGAATAGTGATGCTGTCAAAGTCCCTATCACACACCGATAATAACACTCGTATTATCATACAATAATTGAGAAATAGGAGGGAAAGTGGATATGTGCACACACATGCATGTACGCAGGCGCATACACTCCAGTGTAATGTCATGATGATCCATCTGCCTTTCTTCATCCCTGGTTCCCTCTTCTCTTTCATCACACCTGTCATCCCTCCATCCATCACACACACTTCTGCTTCACTACACCTCCTCAGCACACTCCCTCTCTCTATGGTTCAATCTTTCTGTTTCTTCCCATTTCTCTCATGTTGTCCCTTTCTTCCTCTCCCTCAATCTGTCATCACTGTCTCTCTCACTTCTTTAACCTCCTCACTTTTCTCAGTCTTAGCCCCCCACCCCCCCTCCCCATGACTCTATCAGACAGCTCTATGTTAGCGGCTCCTTGGGGCTGACGGTGGAAGGTTTTATACACTTTAACCTGGAAAGCTGTTGAAGAAACTCTGCCAACATCACACATGATTACTCGGTGGTATTTCAAAAGAGAAAAGAGCCACATCCATCACATTAAAAGGTGCATAATGATTCTCAAAAAGCACCCTAAATCCTCTCTGACTGAATGTCAAAATTTACCTTCTTGTCCATTTTGCACATTAGACTTAAGATTTAGTAACATTCCTTATTTAGTAATTTCTATTTAACCCTTTCATGCATGAATTATGAGAACCGTAGCTGAATTTTTTTCCTGAGTGTTTTTATTCCTCTTTAGGCATGAAACAAACAATGCGATTGAATTTTTTTTGTGAACCTATTTTTCATGGAGTTACAAAAATGTCCACTCAGCTGGACACCAATTTTTGAAGCAAAAAAACATGTATTTAAAACCCATCATCAGAAAGTGATAAACTGAGTGAAAACTATGAAATAAAAACATTTTTCATGCAGATAATCTGATGTTTTCTCACATTTTAACATACTCTAATACTAGTTATTACTAACTTCATGTAGACAATGTGCAAAAAAAAAACCCTTTTTGATTAAGAAAACTGTTGATTACAGTCTAATAACAATTAGCAATTGATTTAACACATGTTACTGCAGATCAGGTTTATCAACCTGATCTACAAAGTTACAGTAATGGTATGAATTACAATGTATTATGGGATGATGCATAAGCATCCACTGTGTCGGCTGATATGGAACTAAAACAACAAAACCCATGAATATATAAGAGAAGAGCTGGAGAAGAACTGTCCACTGGAGTGACCAGTATGCATGAAAGCGTTAACTGCTCAGCCCTTCACAGGGATGAGGTTTGTTTATTTGGAGTTGCGATAATTAAATAAACAAGTGGTGCCAGGCACAACAAGGCCCGCCCCTTGCATGTAATGTAGCTTATTTTGGCATGGATCCAGCTGATGTCATCATGTCTATGTGTGTGCTGATGTCAGCATATCAGCTGCCTCTGTATATGTGCCAAGTTTGAAGTAAATTGAAACAAATGTATGTTTTTATAGACATTTGAAATGTTGCCCGTTATAAATAAAAGAGAGAAAAAGAAAAGATTTAAAAAATTCATAGTATTAGAACTTTGACCTACTTTTCCCAAAATGTAACCACTACTATTCTCGGTCACTGGCAATCTGCAAACCAACTTTGGTATGAATTCAACCAAAAGTTTTGCTGCTACAGACATTTGAAATCCCACCCATTATAAGTAAATGGGGGGGAAAAAAGAGATTTTAAAAAATGCATAATTTTTTTTTTACTTTGACCTACTTTTCCCAAAATGTAATCAGATCTGTTCTGGGTCACTGGCAATCTAGAAACCCAATTTGGTATGAATTCAACCAGTTTTGCTGCTGGAGTGTTAACAAACATACAAATAAACAAACCGAACCAAAAGCAAAACCCCTTTCCTCCCCTTCAGTGGGCGGGGTAATAACTAGAAATAAATAAGAAAAGAATAGAGCTGAAATCTGGTAGAGTGGCTTTAAATCCTAAAAACCTTGAGCTATTGTGTGGTGACTTCAAAATGAATTATTCCTCTACATTTAACCTTTTCTATGTGATTTTTTGCTATTTATTATAAAATTATCGTCTGCAGGTTGCATTTTTCGACAACACTCATTGTCAGATATTTAATTTACTGACCACAGGGATGTTCATTAAAGCTAAACTCAAAGGTTTTTTTTGGGGGGGGCAAACTATATCACTGCCACAAAATATATCCACAAACACTGTTATTTATCAAACAACATGTTTTTTTTTTTTTTTAGTGAATCAGTGTTGTAGAAGATCATGGTGTTTCCACATTCAGTCTGAACATCCAAATGGTTCATAAGTGACGGCACTGAAATACTAAGAAACTGCATTTTACCTGAACTATTTATATGCATAGGTGGGATTAGAGGTTTAAAAAATCATTAAACATTTTAGATCAGGAGATGCGTTTGGTTGACGTAGGCTGTTCAAGTGTTTGACGGTCATTATAATTTGTCAGTACTTACTCTATCCCTTTCCCCAAAATTCTTGACACTGAAAGCATATTATGCATATCTGACGTTTTCTTTCTATATCACAAACTAGATAACTATTGAACTGAACATGCAGGGAAAAGCAACAAATACCTAATTCATTAAATCTGAATAACAGTACCTCAAGTGTTGAACCATTAAAATAGGACAGAAATATGAGTTTAACTAACTGCAAATAAATCGAAGTAGTGGCAGTTGTTTTCCCTCAAAGATGCGTATTATATTGGTGCTGATTAAACCTGCAGAGCTTTATAGTTTTTAGTGTCATTGGGCAAAACTTCCCTTATTAACTTTCAGCAAAATGTAATTCAGTTAGCCCAAGAGGATATAAGACATTTGCCTTGACTTCATGTCAGCATTTTTGAGTTGTAGAAAATCCACCCACTGATGCTCTGACCTGTCACAGTTAAGTCTGAACTGTGGATGAACAAGTAACAAACTTAGCAAAGATAACAGTATCACATAATAATGACATAGACCTTCATAACCCTCGTAATCAGACTCACCCATGAAGAGGAAACACTATTATTTCAGCTTCAAAATCTATTGTTTTCATTTAGAGCTGTGTCCAGTGGTGAAAACAACAGTGCTTCCAGCTTTGATCACTGTCACTTTCTTCACTCTCAGGGTGTTTTCACATCTACATTTCATTCCGATTCAGGGAGTAATGTATTACAATGTGTTCCAGTGTCCCGCATCACCTTGTTTCAGTTTGTGTTCACACTGTTCCACTCCCCCATGGAAACACCTGGAAGCCACATTCCTTCATGCGCTCACTGAAAATCTTCAACATGTTTTTTTTGTGTGTGTTATCAAACATTTGGGTACTTCTATGAAACTGGGTACATTTTGGTACCTGGTACTTTCCCAGCTTTTTAGACCCAATAATAAAAGAGAAATGTAGACATATTTCCCCCCAGGATGTACCTAATGATGACCTCAGATAAATGCAAAAAAATATATACTCTTGCTCTGAGCCATCCCAAAATTAATGAATTTATAATAAAATATTGGGGCCAAAAATAGGACCAAAATTAGGACAGGAAGAACTACCTAGGTGTTGGTGCATTTAATCTGGACCACATGGCTTGAAATGGTCTCATATACCGTTATAAATAAAGACACTGTGTTAAATTTGTCGATCCTAGTGGTTTTTCTAATCCAGACATACAGGTTTTTCATGAATCTCAGTCTCATTCCAGGTTTCGTGTGTAACCTATCGAGTCCACTCAAGTTACATGCAGAACCTACCCAGTTAGACACATATAAATCGTGAGTGATTTTGCAACAGCGGCCATTTTTGTGAAACACTCTGCCTTACATAATTAGTTTGATTCCCAAAATGAACCTGTGAGAGACTAAAAAGATATTTGAAAAAATAGTAGCACATAATTTTTGTGTCCTATTTACCGTGTTACACACAGATTTTTGTATAAGATATAATATAAAAACAAGCTAAAAATGTGTTTTATCTGAAAAATTGTTTCTCTTTTATCTCAGTAAGTATTTATTTTTAAAATAGACCCAAAGTGCTTCCAAACTTGCTTCATAACATTAGTCTACATCTGGTTTGAACTTTTAGCACCATGTCCTGTTTTTTAGGGACCAGTTTCATAGAAGCACCCATTTCCAATTTATGCTTGTCTTCCCAAATGCCAATGAGACATTCTATGTCTTCCTCCTCGACTCATTTTCTCTACTTGCTTATCCAGCAGCTGACAAAAGGTATGAAGCTCATTAAGCTCATTAGCCTACTGTCTGTTTACGTCTGGTAGCGGCACTTTTTCGGCAGAGCAGCTCTGCTTTATGATGATGTTTGCGACATCGCAGCGTATCATACTCAGTGGTAGAGGAAACTGTAGTTGTCTGTTTCTATCACTGTGGTCATGTTCACACTGTAAATGAACCACTCTGGAGTGGAGTGATTGGAATCGAGCTGAGACCACCTCTTCCAGACGGTCTCAGCTCAGTTGTTTTGTTCCAGAACGGAGCGTGATTACTGCTTTCACACGTGCCCAATCAAACCGAGCCAAAGACTTGTTCCGGAACAACGGCTCCAATCGATCCAGGTATGAAAACTCCCCAAAGTTGTTTCTTAGTGGTTCTCATCCATCTTGTCACTTTCTGACACTTCGGTCAAAGGCCCTGTGGTGTTAGTTTTCCCTGTGGTGGTCACATGAATCCCTCGGCTCTTTGGTATGAATATAGTGTACATCTAACAGTCTGGTGCATTGGTGTCTTTTGTTCAGATTGAGATTTGTTTAGTTTGTTCATTGTGTAAATAAAGAGCCTTGAAAATTTAGAAAAATCTCTCTCTCTCTCTCTTTCTCTCGAGATTTGTTTAGTTTGTTTATTGTGTAAGTAAAGAGCCTTGAAAATTTAGAAAAATCTCTCTCTCTCTCTCTCTCTCTCTCTCTCTCTCTCTCTCTCTCTCTCTCTCTCTCTCTCTCTCTCTCTCTCTCTCTCTCTCTCTCTCTCTCTCTCTCTCTCTCTCTCTCTCTCTCTCTCTCTCTCTCTCTCTCTCTCTCTCTCTCTCTCTCTCTCTCTCTCTCTCTCTCTCTCTCTCTCTCTCTCTCTCTCTCTCTCTCTCTCTCTCTCTCTCTCTCATGGTCAAGGCAGATGACCATCCTCCAGAGTTGGGGTCTGCTCCAGGTTTCTGCCTGTTAAAAGGAAAACTTCCTTTTTAACAGGACTGTCACCAGTCACAACTGTTTGCTCCTGGAGTATTTTCTTTTTCTTTTTAATTTTCTTGAGAGTCTGATTCAATCAGCTCTACATGTGAAGTGTCATGAGCTAATTTTTGTTATGATTTGATGCTATATAAATAAAATTTGGTTGAGTGATTGATTTTATAGTTGGAGATTCTTCATTTTTCAATGATGCCAAAGGAGAACATGTTGATTTAACATTTTTCACTGAGGTCGCAGAGCATTTGTGAGGAAACCTAAACTTTTTAATCCACAGAGTTTTTTTATTATGTTAAATAACATGACTAAGGGCTCATTTATGCTCTTTGTTAAAGACACAGACTGATACGGATGAAGTGTTACATTGCGTACGTAATTCTGTCTGTTTTCTGGGAGCTTGCAGATCTGTACCCAGACTGAGAATACAGAGCAGTACCACCGGGATCCATGGAGGAAGTGTTGAGATTTGAACGGAATAATTTCCATAAATAGCGGAACTTTTCAAAGACCGAGTGAGTGAAAACCTGACGACATATTTATGACAACTACCTTTCTCAGTATCAACGTTAGTATCCACATTAGTAAAACCAACTCTGTCGTCAACATGTTTGTTATTATTGACTTTCTTCTTCTTCTTCTCAAAAAACTTTACTCTTCTTCATGGTATTTGTCCAGTATGGTAATTAACAGTGGTGCCCTCTGGTGGATTGATTGAGAAACGCTCATTCCAACGTACAGGACGCATGGAAGTATGAAGGCAGTGACACATGGCAACATTACAAACAAACATACCTATTTACGTACAGGGTGGGGAAGCAAAATTTACAATATTTGAGGCAGGGATTGAAAGACAGTGTATGACCAATTAGTTTATTGAAAGTCATGAGAATTTATTTGCCACAAGAAAATTGACATAATAGAAAATGTTTTTATTCTATGTGTCCTCCTTCTTTCTCAATAACTGCCTTCACACGCTTCCTGAAACTTGCGCAAGTGTTCCTCAAATATTCGGGTGACAACTTCTCCCATTCTTCTTTAATAGTATCTTCCAGACTTTCTCCTAATAGTTTTGCTCATAGTCATTCTCTTCTTTACATTATAAACAGTCTTTATGGACACTCCAACTATTTTTGAAATCTCCTTTGGTGTGACGAGTGCATTCAGCAAATCACACACTCTTTGACGTTTGCTTCCTGATTACTCATATGGGCAAAAGTTTCTGAAAAGGTATGGATAATAGTGTTAGGTATGATTATGACATCAGTATATGTTTGGTTTCAAAACAATTGACGTAGTGCCTGCTGAGAAAAAACAACTAAATGTTCATTGTAAATTTTGCTTCCCCACCCTGTACGTAAAGCGAACATAGATGAACCTTAAAGAAGATCTTTAATATTTTTTGCTGCAGAGTGATTTTGTCGCCCCTAAAGTTTCTCTGTGTAGCTGCGAAAAATACTAGGTCAGGTTTAAAACATCCTGCCAAAAAAGAAAATTACAGGTGAAGATGAAGAAATTAGCTGAGTCAAAGAAAATAGGGCAGTGAGAGTGTTGTGTGCATGTGCAATTATACAGCTTTAACCAAACAGAGTTCTAATTATACTCACTCCCTGTGGTGCAACATTCACACTCGTTATCACCTTGCTATCTTTATTTTCTCATGTCTCTGTGCCTCTCTCCCATGAACACAGATTAACGACAGCGCCAGAGGATACGAAGTGTTGATATATTCTCAGAAAATTAATTTGCTGATGTACTCTAAAAAGTTACCTGTATAGAGAAGGAGAAATAGGAATGAGAGAGTAAAAGGTAGACTGGTAAGAAGAAAAAAAAAAAACAAAGAATGAAGTAGCTAAGGTGTGTCTGAATATAAACACAACGAAAAGGCAGACGGATGGTGAAGGACTGTTTTATCTGCTTTCATTATTCTGCAGTGAACCTTGAAACACAAAAGTTCTGCTTCTTTCTTTTTAAACTGTTTCTTGAATCCCCTCAACCAGCCCCCCCACCCCACCCCCGCCATTGAAAAAAAAACAAAAAAAAACGTTCTTACAACAGCTTGAAATCTCGAACAATTGCTTTTTTGTCCTTGAAACGACCCTTTGAGAAACAGAAGGGGAAGAAAAGTAAGGCGACAAAAATCAGAGGCTATTCCATCAAACAAACAAATCGACGTAAATGTGAAAATGTGCTCGTGCTAGTGTTTGTGTTTGTGTTACATGTCTAATACTGGCCTGATGCTGCGATTTAACTGGTAACCTCAAGCAGCCAATCAGATCCTCGTGCAAAACCTGGCATTTGGAACTAATGGGGTGTAAGATAGGCATCGCTCTGCGTTCACTGCAATGTGTGTGTACAAGTGATTTAAGCCGATGGCAATAAACACAGAAAACTAATGCACCCATGGCACATTTAGCTTTGCTTTTTTCTGTTAAACATGAATGATATTACTTGTTCTGAACACAAATTAAGTCAAAATAATGTTCCTTCACCATAAATTTAATTGCATTCATGGTGTACATTGGTGACATTTACATCTAATCAGCACAGAAGACAATGACCTTGGAAATTATCGCTGGAATGTTATTTACAAGACGGAACCTTCCTTTTGTGCATTTGATTGCAAGTAGCTTTTGTTCAAGAATTATCCTGATTGTTGTGATGAAGTAGTTGCTGTCTGAAGGTGATGAGAACAACTATATACAGTCTGGGTTTTTAAATGACTCATGTTCTTGACCCATTTTTATGAAAAAGGAAAACAGAAGAAAATTGGTCTGCATTTGATTGATTGTAAATTTTTTTTTTTTTTTTTTTTTTTTTTTTTTTTTTTTGCTTTTTGTAATTCCTGAATTGCCCAACACTGGAGGAATTAAGTACACTCACATCAAGGCCACATCATTTTTTTTTTCTTTTTCCTTTTTCGTTCAATCAACCTCCAAACTATGTAAGAACACAATCACATCTTGATGGTCTGTTGACTGGGAGGCTCAACTGGATGGCTTATTGTTAAGTGTGATATTGTAATAGTCTGCATTATTATTATTGTTATTATTATTTATTTTAGTATTTTTTCACCCAGACCAGGGGACTAAAGATTGTAGTTTTGAGGTAAAATCAAGTCATAATTTTCTCATCTCTTACAAAATACAGGCAATTTATGGGGATGGATGGATGGGGTAAGGGGGCAGGAGATTATACGTAAAACTTCATCCGGCTCTTTTACGAATGTTTAGCTTTCTTTTATATAGTTCTTTTGTTGTTTGATTTTAATGCAATATTCAAAATAAAAAATAAACAATTTACAATATTTCCATTTCTTCTAGTTTCCTCTTCTTCTCTTTCTGGAGGTTTAGACTGTATGTGCTGACTTTATTTTGTTATTATCTGACTAGAAACTCATTTTTTGCATCATTTTGGACCAAAATTATCGCAATATTTTGACAGTAGATGAAGTGAACAAACACAGCTGCAGTGTTTCTATTATTTGTTTCCACACAGTTTTATAATGAATCAATAATGTGTTCATACTAACAGAATTCTAAAGTATCTGTACATCCAAGTCACTCCTCAGTAGTTGCTTTTCCATTGACCCTCAAATTGCGCAAATATAACTTGAGCATAAAAATTTACCTAATGGAAATACGACAATTTCGCCAAAACTCTTGTTTTCAATTAAAAGTTTTTGTGCTGACAATAGGTGGTTTTTCGGGCATAGTGCAAATAGTATATCATGCAAAACTGCAATAGAAATACCTTTTTCTGCAACTAGAGTCACATGATAAAAAAAAAAAAAAAAAAAAAACGGATGTTGACAGACGTTACAACAAGTGAAGAAGAAGAGTTTTAAAGAAAACATGGTACGGTATGTGTGGACACACCAGGAAACTGAATAATTTTTAAATTCAGTGCAAGATAGAGGGGTAATATATAATAATAATGAATACATCTGTAAATCAACACGATATTTACATTTGTCACCACATTTATGGAACAACTTCTCGTGCCATCTCGCAATAATAAATAAACAAATCATTGCATTTGTGATTTAATGGAAAAACCGACATTATGCACTTCTGTTTTTTCAACATTTATTAAATATCGGTAAAGTTTTGCACAGATGTCCAATGGAAAAGCGACTAGTGGCTTAGAAGATCAGAGCAGCTTGGAACCAGTTTAAATCCCTGGACTGGCAGAGAAATGTTTGGCTGATTTGGCCTTGAGCAAGGCACTTAACCCCTTCCGCCTCATTTGCTCCCCAGTCCCCTGACATGGCACCCCACTGCTCCCAGTCTGCAGTGTGGAGTGTTCCTGCATGTTCAGCAGTGACAGGTTAAAAGCAAAGGTTCAGTTTTGGGGTGTGTTGCATGTCCACATACAGTATATACTAACAAATAAAGGTTCTTCACTTCACACTGGAGTTCAGAAGCGGAACCCACACCTCAAAGACTCACAGTGATTTTTTTCAACAGAACAACGTATTACCCAAAATCTGAAAATGAACACTTTAGTGCAGACAGATGCTAAAATATCACTATAAACAGACTGAAAGAAACTCAATAGTTTAGCAATCTGTGCTGGTTCATAACCCTCTCTGTAAAATGCCATGCAATAAAAATAAAAACATAAAAACGACATTGTTAACTGGGTCATTTAAAACAAATCTGAAAGCAGTATTTTTATTTTATTTTTTTTAATGACGTGATCTGTACAGTTCTAAAAAGTAGAACGTGCCAAATTTTGATACCAACTTAAGTAAGATCATCCAGCCATACTTTCACCAGAAAAGTTACCCACTGCACCACTGCCCTTGGCCGTTCACCAGTACTACACTGAAAATACTCTTCCCTGTAAGGACGGTCTTGACATGTGTTACACTATACCGGATCCATTACCCCAACGCTCTCATTTTAACAAAATAGTAATAATAGCACAAGTCTGCTCACTTTACTTAGGTTTATTGGGCTGTTAACTTACGCTAATTGCTAATTTCCTGGCACACAGATCCAATTTAACATCAAACAATTCATCAACAAACTCAGGTGGGAACAGACTTGGCTGCCAGCGCACGTTTCAACATAAGACTTTCTTATTTTCTCAGTGAAAGAACAAATATAGCACAAGAAATTAGAAAACACTTAAGGATGAGACCCATTCTACTGAATAATGTGGTTATCTCCTCCAGTCCTTAGCTGATATTTTAAAGTCTCAGATCATTAAATCACATCCCAGTACCATCCCACTCCCCCTAACCTGAAAAAACACTAATGCTGTATTAACTTGTCTGATTTCTGTTTTGTTTTAATGGTATGCATCTTCCCATTAACAATTCTACTCCTTTCCTGATTAGAATTGTTAATAAGATGGGTTGAAAAAGGCAAAAATACCTTTGTGTTTTCAGCGTGTCGCAGGCTGCATGGTAATAGGAGAAATGAATGACTTTAAGGAAAGGTTCTTTTACAAGTAATAGTATTGCAATATTGCTCCTTAATGCAATTTATTTATTTGCATTTTTCCTTTTCCCTGTTGCGTTTACTTCCTGACACTCATACGTCTCAAATTGATCATGCATCTGTTTTGTTTTCATTTTTTCTTAGTTCTTTGGCATCTCCTTCTTTGCATTACATTATCATTTTCATATAATTTAAGTTACATCTCTGACACACTTCCCCAGACTCTATTACCATCTCTCTCCTATATCTTCTTTTTATTCCTGACACCCCTGAGCTTATTTTTCCGTCTCTTTCACTTCTTCCAGCCGCTTCCTGCTGTTTAATCTCCCTCTGTCCTTGCAAAAAAGTAATATATTTGCTTCAGAATTGAGTGTTAAGCTTCTCTTTGTGTGTGTCTATGTGTGTGGTCAGTGACAGACAAGTTCACAAGCAGGTTACTAGCCTGAAGCTAACCACACGGAACCCACTCACCTGTCGTTATCGCAGCCACACAAACATTCAGCCCGTTTCCTGCTCCGTCTTTTTTACTGTCTCGCTCACAAACAGACACTCATGCAAAATAAGACTCAAGAGAGCCACGTCCTTACGACGAGGGCGCTGCTGGCAGTGTGTCGACGAGGGTAAAATGCAAGTTATAAACTGGTGGATAGCCTGGAGGTAGTGAGATGGAGTTGTATGCAGGCCACGAGGAGTGTGTGAATGAGAGTTACAGAGCGCTGAATTGAATTGGGTTCTGACTGACACTCGTCGTGACTTATAGAAACTATTTGCCAACTATCTATTATAAGTATTTGTGCTAAACTGCAGTGTTCTGAAACAGATGCTAAGGATTTTACACCAATTAGGCCCTGTCCATTTGAAAACGGTTTCGGTCGTATCCGTAAAAGTTTTGTATTGGACACAAAACCAACATTTTCAGTCACTGATACCACAACTTTTTGAAACCAGGTCCCAGAGCGGATAACTCTGAAATCGCCGGTTTTGCATCTTAGTCTGTATGACCAAACTGGAACTTTTCCAACATGATGATCTCATAGCCCTGCGTCTCTAACCTTTCACCCCGATATCAAAATGCCACTTCAAAACAACAACAACGGTGGACTACAGAGTAGTGCTTGTGCTACAACAGTTATTGAGCTTATTGGAAATATTGAATCAAAATCTTCGACTACTCTTTCGTTACAATGAGCAACAAACAACTATAGCTAACAATATTCACTACATGCTCTTGGATCTACCGCAAAGAGGGGCAACCAGGAGGACATATTGGATCAGACTTGGTAGAACCAAACAAGCTCTATGCGCATGCTCAGGGGCGCCGCTACCAGTTGTGGGTCCCATGAAAGGTAAACATTGTGGACCCTGTCATAAAATGTCATATCTTGTCGATCTCTTGGAACGGGGGGGGGGCATACATAACATCACTTAAACTAACGAAACTGACACCCTTTCCGATTCCCGACTTCTAACATGACAAATTCATGGGGCCCAGTATTTCCAGGGGGCCCAGTGGATAGTTGTGAAAATTTCGTGTAAGCTCCACAGTAAAAGAGAGGCATAGTTCAGTTTTAGTTTCGTTTTCATGCCCGTTCCATTTGTTACAGCACTTATGAAACGTATCCCTATACCTCCAGTTGTTAAAGTACGTTCATACCCCCCCGCTGCGATGACAGATTTACAGATAATGTCTTTTCTGAAGGGCCCACAACATTTACAGTGGTCGGACAAAATAATGGAAACACCTTAAAAAATCAACAAAATATAATTTAATATGGTGTAGGTCCGCCTTTTGCAGCAATTACAGCCTCAATTCTCCGAGGTATTGATTCATACAACTTGTGAATTGTTTCCAAAGGAATTTTAAGCCATTCTTCAGTTAGAATACCCTCCAACTCTTTTAGAGACGATGGCGGTGGAAATCGATGTCTTACTTTAATCTCTAAAACTGACCATAAATGCTGAATAATGTTGAGGTCTGGGGACTGTGCCGGCCATACGAGATGCTCAACTTCATTAGAATGTTCCTCATGCCATTCTTTAACAATTCTAGCTGTATGGATTGGGGCATTATCATCTTGAGGTGAAGGTGTTTCCATTATTTTGTCCAGCCCCTGTACCTTCCATGGGGTCCACAATTGGTAGTGGTGACCCCATGTGGGGTTATGAACCCAAGGTTGAAAAACACTGCACTAGTCCTATCAATACATGTAAACATTTAGTGTAAAATGCCATTTCTCATCTTTTCATGGTCATTAGATATGACCCTTTTGGATGTTCAAAGGCTCTGTAGTTACCGTGGAAACACCGTCATCTTCTATAACATTGATTCATAAGTAAAACCCATGGAGTTTGATGAATGACAGTGGATGGAAATACTTAGTTTATGATCAGTTAATAATATATTTTACTGAAAAAGTCACTTTTTCTCAAATTTTCTTTGTTTTTTGTATGATAACCCCCAAATGTAATCTCAGCATGATGATTAACCCTTTCATGTATACTGGTCACTACAGTGGACAGCTATTCTACAGCTGTTGTCTTGTATATTCATACATTTTGTTGTTCTTTTCGTTGTTTTTTTTTTTTTATTTTTTATTTTTTTTTTAACATATATCTGTTTTAAAGTTTTAAGACACTACATATCTTTTCTGACATGAACTGGTAAGATTATGTAGATCTCCCCTGAGCATAAATCCCCAGAGTCACAAGTCCTCCCCATAGTTTTCACACAATTTATCAGTAAATTATTGATTTAACATCATCATTTTACATTACCCCTGCCCTCCTTATTCTGATTCATTTAATCTATTCGAAGTGTCTTGTTTCTGCATTGCTGTACACATCTCTCCTATTATGTTGCTTCTATTTTAGTGTTTTTACTTACATCTTGTATCCTGCTGTTATGCCCTTTACTTGTTTGTCAAAGCACTTTGTAAACTTTGTTTTAAAAGGTGCTATATAAATAAAGCTATTATTAAATACATGTTTCTGTGTGTCAAAAATTAAACGTGTGGGGTCCAGCTGAGTGGACATTTTTGCAGCTTCATGAAAAATAGGTTCATAAGATATATATATAGTCTTTTTTTTTCATTATTATTTTTTATGTATTTTATTTTATTTATTTATTTATTTATTTTTAATTTATTTTTCAGAAGAAAATTTTCAATCACATTGTGTTTTTTCATGCCTAAAGAGGAACAAAAACACTCAGGAAAAATTTTTGATTAAGGTTGTCATAATTTGTGCATGAAAGGCTTAAAGTATATTATCATTAAAATAAATATAGGGAAATACCTGATTTTCACTGACAAAATGCAAAATGGAGAGGATAATATTATGACAAATGGTGATAAATCACTTATAAAATCGGGAGAAAACCCTTCCACAAAAGTAGCACTGGGTCTTTATGGGTTAACATTCCATGAGTGCTGATATACAGTAAAACCAAAGACATTCTGACTACAGATAACAGATTCCAATCACTGGGTGCTAACATTGTAATGTGGGATGGATGTAGGTGGAGAAGATTAACAGTGGGAGTGAAGTTCGATAGAGGTCTGGGTACTTCACAGAACGTTTGACCATACCATCCAGGTCTCCATGGCTGTACATTCACACATGAACAGTAGAGTATCAAAACACCGCCCACTCACTACTACAGAGACCACATGTGCAGACCTGGAGCACACCACTGCATTCTTACAGCGAATTAACTCTGATTTCTGCAACATCACAGGAAAACAGATGGGGGTACCGCCTTGTGGTACTGTTTGGTATTGCAGTAATAAACGTTAACCAGGCTCTGGCTGATGCAACGTGTCACAACCCTTGGATTCTTCAAAGAGGGACCAGAGTATGTTCTGTTTGAATGGAGTCCTATGAGAGAAGTGGCTCAGTTCCCTGAATAACTAAAGATCTTGTGAAAATTGTGAGTTTCATCTTTAACCTTATCCACCTCCACCGTCGAGGGGTCAGTAACCCATTGCTGGTGAGCCAGTTGTGGCTCTTTAGCCTCTCTCCGGTGGCTCCCTGTGGCTCTGTCTGAAAAAAAAAAAAAAAAAAAGTATAGGTAAAGCCAGTCTAAACTGTCTAAACCATATACAGTCGTGGAAAAAAATATTAGACTACCCTTATTTTCTTCAGTTTCTTTTTCATTTTAATGCCTGGTACAACTACAGGTACATTTATTTGGACAAATATAATGATGACAAAAATAGCTCATAAAAGTTTAATTTCAGAGCTGATATCTATCCATTTTCCATGTTTTCTTGAGAATAACCAAAATCATTTCAGTTCTTACATCTGTATCTATGGCATTGCACTGCCAAAAACAGTGTTTTTAGTCATTCCATGTTTTCTTTTGTGTCTGTTTTAGTCACATGATACACACAGGGGTTAGTACTTGATTGCATAATCATTGTTTTTGATGACTTTTGATGATCTAATGATTTTTTTCCGCGACTGTATATATCGCTGGTCATTGTGTGTAGCCCATCCATGGCAGGTGGTTTTACATGAAGTTCTATTTGCATTTTTTTGTAGCATGACCAACTATCTGAGCCAATGCAAGAGCACAGCAATTTCTTTTATCAGATGCAAACACACTTTTCTAAATTAAATCTAGTTTGATTATACGGAGTTATAAGAAATGCATTATATAATTGATGATATATGATTTGACATTAAACCACATTTCGAACAATACCAGGGCTTTGTTAGATTAACGTGTAGTTATTTATGTTCAAATAGTGAATGTGCATGGACTGTACAGGGTGGGGAAGCAAAATTTACAATATTTTGAGGCAGGGATTGAAAGACAGTGTATGACCAATTAGTTTATTGAAAGCCATGAGAATTTATTTGCCACAAGAAAATTGACATAATAGAAAATGTTTTTATTCTATGTGTCCTCCTTCTTTCTCAATAACTGCCTTCACACGCTTCCTGAAACTTGCGCAAGTGTTCCTCAAATATTCGGGTGACAACTTCTCCCATTCTTCTTTAATAGTATCTTCCAGACTTTCTCGTAATAGTTTTGCTCATAGTCATTCTCTTCTTTACATTATAAACAGTCTTTATGGACACTCCAACTATTTTTGAAATCTCGTTTGGTGTGACGAGTACATTCAGCAAATCACACACTCTTCGACGTTTGCTTTCCTGATTACTCATATGGGCAAAAGTTTCTGAAAAGGTATGGATAATAGTGTTAGGTATGATTATGACATCAATATATGTTTGGTTTCAAAACAATTGAGAAAAAACAACTAAATGTTCATTGTAAATTTTGCTTCCCCACCCTGTACGTGAGGAGGTAAATACTACAATAAATAAATCTACGTCATATGTGTATAAATTTTATTATTATTAGACATTTATGAAATGTGACAATAGAGCAATACCAGAGGAAAATTTTAAGCTGCTACATAAATAAATCCTAGTTGATCAAGTTGTAGCCTGTAATGTTTGGTCATGAGATGCTCTCCATACTGCATATCTAAACCTATAATGCATCCATGGTGTACCTATTGGACTATGTATGTATATAAGCAGAGGATAGACTGTACATACAGACGCTTCTATGATATCGACCTTCAAACCACAGACACTGACTGCGTTTGTTTCCGCTTCACTTTACCTTCCTTTTCATCTCCCTCAAATGAAGACAGTCACAGTGTAAATGTCCACAAAGACACAGACCACAGTTCAGTAGCAGTATTACCTCCAGAGGCTTTGGCTTTTCGTCCCATCAGAAATCTAACACACATGCTTATCCACACATAAAATAACAGATATATACAGGGTGGGGAAGCAAATTTTACAATATTTTGAGGCAGGGATTGAAAGACAGTGTATGACCAATTAGTTTATTGAAAGTCATGAGAATTTATTTACCACAAGAAAATTTACATAATAGAAAATGTTTTTATTCTATGTGTCCTCCTTCTTTCTCAATAACTGCCTTCACACACTTCCTGAAACTTGCACAAGTGTTCCTCAAATATTTGGGTGACAACTTCTCCCATTCTTCAATAGTATCTTCCAGACTTTCTCGTAATAGTTTTGCTCATAGTCATTCTCTTCTTCACATTATAAACAGTCTTTATGGACACTCCAACTATTTTTGAGATCTCCTTTGGTGTGACGAGTGCATTCAGCAAATCACACACTCTTTGACGTTTGCTTTCCTGATTACTCATATGGGCAAAAGTTTCTGAAAAGGTATGGATAATAGTGTTAGGTATGATTATGACATCAATATACACTGAACAAAAATATAAACGCACCACTTTTGTTTTTGCTCCCATTTTTCATGAGCTGAACTCAAAGATCTAAAACTTTTTCTGTGTACACACAAGGTTTGTTTCTCTCAAAAATTGTTCACAAATCTGTCTAAATTTGTGTTAGTGAACACTTCTCCTTTGCTGAGATAATCCATCCACCTCACAGGTGTGGCATATCAAGATGCTGATTAGACAGCATGATTTTTGCACAGGTGTGCCTTAGGCTGGCCACAATAAAAGGCCACTCCAAAATGTGCAGTTTTATCACACAGCACAATACCACAGATGTCACAAGTTTTGAGGGAATATGAAATCAGCATGCTGACTTCAGGAATCTCCACCAGAGCTTTTGCCTGTGAATTCAATGTTCATTTCTCTACCATAAGCCATCTCCAAAGCTGTTTCAGAGAATTCATGAAGAAGACTGTGAGGAAAATGGTGGTCACACCAAATACTGACTGGTTTTCTGACCCCCCTGGACCACCCAATACAGTAAAAGTGCACATTTTAGAGTGGCCTTTTATTGTGGCCAGCCTAAGTCACACCTGTGCAATAATCCTGCTGTCTAATCAGCATCTTGATATGCCACACCTGTGAGGTGGATGGATTATCTCAGCAAAGGACAAAGGAGAAGTGCTCACTAACACAGATTTAGACAAATTTATGAACAATATTTGAGAGAAATAGGCCTTTTGTGTTCGTAGAAAAAGTTTTAGATCTTTGAGTTCAGCTCATGAAAAATGGGAGCAAAAACAAAAGTGGTGCGTTTATATTTTTGTTCAGTGTATGTTTGGTTTCAAAACAATTGACATAGTGCCTGCTGAGAAAAAACAACTAAATGTTCATTGTAAATTTTGCTTCCCCACCCTGTACAATTAAAAACAACATATATTAATCATTCCATAGGTGCACTGGTGCATAGGTACACTACAACAGTTAACAACCTATTGAGCACAATTATTTTACTCCTTAACTTATTTTGTTTGAATGGAAACAGCAGATGTAAAGACTTTAGTATTTTATTAATTCAGAGTTACATAATACTTAACTCATTCGTGCCGCTAAACACAGCCTTTTTTGTCCTAACATGTTACTTTCATACAATAGCTGCATATTATACTTTCCATTTCTGCCATTTGAATAGAATATAAAACCATATACGCAACCTCTATACACAGTAAAGTGAAGAGATCTGAATAATATATGGAATATTGTTCACATGCTGGTTCACATTAGTGCTTATTGTATCTCTGTGGAGAAATCAGAGGTTGTTATACAGCCATGAGACATAAAATATGCAATGAATACCTATAGAAAATGCACACTGAATGGGTGCAGCCCAAAGCAAAGAAACAAAGTGTATAAAGAACTAAGTCACATTTCAAGTGTCTCGTTATCTTCTGGTTTGCCTTCTCATTTTTTTTGTTTTACACACACATCTATAATTAATTTCTGCAGCTGCTGCGCCACATCCTGCTGTGCATGGGTGTGTGGAGCTGCCCACGATTAGGTCATGTAATTAACTTGGAAAAAAACAAAGAAAGAGAAGAAAAACATGACGACAAAGAGCAAAAAATGGAGCAGAGAAATTTGGAGAAAAAGTCATATTTTTTACACTATACTACTCCTTCTGCTAAACTACTTTGTTTCTTTGCACCTGAACTATCTATTGGCAATAAGGTCGTATTTGTCTAACTTTCCTATCTATATGGAAGCTTTAAAAGAAAGTACTTTGAGATGGAATTGATTAAAGAAATAATCAACTGTGAAATTTAATTGGGAAATGTGGGTGGAGAGACCCAGATGTTTCTGGTTCTGTTTTCCAGAAACAGTTGCTAAATTAAGTTTGCAGGAGGATGTAACTTTATTTCGAAAAATGTCCAACAAATAAATTACTTGGGTTTAAACTAATCTATAAAACTCTTACCTGTTTGTTCGGGTCACGTCGTAATTAATACAATCGTTATTATCATTCTTTTCCATTAGTTTTCATCCTGTGAATAAATCTGACCATGATCTGTGCTCGGTATATGTAACTGAGCATTTGCTGGAACAAAAGATTCAGTGTTCAATGGAAAAGCAAAGCAATGAGTCCAATACTTGTGACATTTTTTGCACTCAAGGCTTGTTGTGGAAGCTTCAAAGAGGTGTGATTCAACTGTGTTGTATTAGAGTCAGGGGTCTGCAGCAGTGTTAAATAAGTGTTATGTGTACAACTGTATTTATTTTCATGTTTTTTAAAGTATTTTGTGTGTGCCCAAGTACTTGACTGTGCATGTTAAAGAACTGCTACTGCATGACAGGTTGATTTGTGTGGGAATTTAATGTTTAAAGGGGAAAAAGTCGTATTTAAGAAAAACACATGGAAATCACTTAAACATAAGACAGAGAGAGAATGTGTGAGTGAATGAATGATGGATCCATAGAAAAAGCGCTATATAAATCTAATCCATTATTATTATTATTATTATTATTATTATTATTATTATTATTGTTGTTGTTGTTGTTTTTGTTGTTGTTGTTGTTGTTGTTATTATTATTATTATAATTATTTATTCTATAGTACAAGGATGTATTTGATAAAACATTAATGGTTAACATCAGAGCTTTATACACTGATCACAGATGCAGCAATACTGACTTTTCATTTAAGTTTTCATCCTAATTCCTCACTCCCTCATGAATGTTGTACACAAGTTTTAAATTATTTCAGGTTTTCTGAAATTACATTTTTGCAAACTGGACCTTGACCAAATACTTTTAGTAGCCATCAGCAAGCTTCTGGAATATTTTCCTTTGGACACTTTTCTTGGCAGACTTGAGATTTCCATTACTTTTTTTTTTTTTTTTTTGCTGGCACAGAGCTGATAGGTTTAAGGTTAGGGCTTTGGAAAGCTGAAATGCTTAATGTTCCACAACCAGATGGTTTGAGGCTATATTGAACACTTCAGTGGTGATCCATCCATACACAGTTTACTAAGTTCCTCAACACTTAAACCAGTTTCCTCATAGACTTGGAGAGACTGGGTCCTCTTCTAGACCTTGACAAAGTAGCTACAACTCCCAATAACTTATGCTTTAAGTGGACATATTGAACCGCATTTAACAAGTTAAGATACTGCATATCTCACGTGTCCAAGAGATGTATATGATCAGTTTCAGCTTAACATATCATTCTGCCGTAACTGTACTCATGGTTTTCTTTCCAACTGTAGAAGAGTCATTTCAATGTTCTCCTCCCTTTCCTTTGGGACCTGGACTACATCATGTGATCTACAATCAGTCTAGTTCTGGTGGATCCTGGAGGACTGACTGAAGACAGTGACATTCCAAAGAGACAGAAACCCAAATGGGGTTCATTTCAGACCCAGCTATCTGAAAAGTGATTAAGAATTTAAGAGGATTTTGCTACTTTGACATATTTTCAGAGCATCCACTACCTGTTTTATAATGGAAAAGCCTTATTTTTCCCAGTAGGTTTGTATTGAGTAAACTTATTTGAAGGGGATGATTTTAAAGGAGGTATATGTAGCATCTTTCAAATATTAAACAAATTATCAAAAGTGTTGAGAATAAGGAGCTCAGAAAGTGAAGAGATGGGATGAGAACCATTAAGAAACAACTTTTAGAGTCAAAAGCCACTTTTACGCAGAGATCCTGCAAAAAAGATGAGATGGTGGTCCCACCTTTTTTCCACCATTGACCGATTTCCACAGCCAAGCCAAAGGAATAACAGAGGTGAGGCAGGCTGGACTTTTACACAGCGGACCAGTGTTCTGGAATCAAAGGTGACGCAGCACAGCGTATAGTGTGACGTATAACTTGCACATTGGAAATACCCCGAGGATAGCGGTGTTACTAACCTCTCCAGAGTTGGGGGCTCGTCTTACACCGTTCTACAAATGTTAGCATGGATAGAGTCCTCCACTAGAGCCCGACCCATTAATCGGCCAGCAGATTAATCGGGCCAATTAAAGATTATCACCGATTAATCAACATCGGACAATATGTAACCGATTTATTCACTTTTTTTGCTGCTGAGATTCTGTTGCTCGCTGCTCCTGTGGGTGTGTGTGTGTGTGCTGCCCAGAGAGGTAGAGGAACTGTAAAGTCTGTCAGTTTCACTTTCACTTCAGCTCGGACCCCACACATATGCACACAATCACGGACTGCGCCCCCCCCCATTCCGACAATGATGGACCACAAATCCCTCCCGCTCCGTCCGCCCACCGTCCGAAAATCACAGACTGACCCCCCCCCCTCCGACAAGGATTGACCACTAAGCTAATTGCACACCACATCTACAACCCATGGTTCCCCACAGGTCACAGACTAGTCTAATATCAGACTATTATACAGCGTTTGAAAGTTGTGTAAATTATCTTTCTGAGATAAACAAAGATTTATGCTACCGTTAATCCACCTGTCCACAATTATCTAATATAAGATTATTATATCCTGTGTATTTCATATATTGGCCAATATATCTGTTATCGGCCAATATCGGATATCAGCCGATATAATGGATATCGGCTTTTTTTAGCCCCCAATATCGGTCCCCAAAAATCCCATGTTGGTCAGGTTCTATCCTCCACCCGAAGAAACAACAGCTCGCGGATCTCGGCCTCTCCCCAGTTCAACATCTTTCTGTTCACGTTGGTATGTTTGTTTATTGCACATGACCCGTGCTCATTTTTAAATCCCCTCAGCACGGGTGTCGCACATGCAATACGTCATCAAAACGTCACACCTTGGTTGCGGAACAAGAGGTGTTCCTTTTACATAGGGTTCTGGAATCACGATTCCACCTTAATCACAGCTCTGTTACTACCTCCAGAGGTGTTACAGAGCCGTGACAGAGGTGGGACTAAATGATCCCACTATTTTGTTTACACCGACGTCACTCTGGATTAAAGGTGTAATATTCACGGAGCAGAAGTGCTGTGTAAAATGGGCTAAAGAAAGTGACAAAAGTGATAAAAGTGATAAAAGCTAAAAGCACTGTTGTTTTCACCACTGAATAATACTGGACTTTTTAATTTTGGTCAATCCAGTAAGTACTTTACAATGAATCCTGTTTATGTGTGAAAATTTTTTTTAGCATAATTACAAAAGTTAAAGGTACACTATATATTTGTAATAGTCATGATTATGTTTTTATTGGCAGATAATCAGGAAAAAAATAGAATCTTTTGTTACCTTAGAATAGAGAAAGAGTAGGTTATCATTTATTATCGACAATGTCAATGAAATAGACTTCCTCTTCTCCATCTTTTCTGTTTTACATCAGGAACTGAACCTGCCGACTGTAGGGGCGGGTCAGTGTGTATTCAGTCGGCTGTAACGCAAAACTCCACCTTTAGACGTCACTAAATATCCCATACTGCACCTTTGGAAAAGCAGGTTGTTTTCTGGTTTTTAGCCCCTCAAACTGCTGGGAAATCTGGGTTGAAACATGACTCACCCTCCCTTAAGAATTATAACGTTCTGACTCAACTGCCCAAAGCGCTGAAATCCAGCTGCTGCACTAGAACGGCTGGTTGTACTGTGAAACATCATACAGACGGGTGAATTACACTAAACCAAAAACATAATCAAACCTTTGGTGTCTGTCATCCTGGAAGATCAACTCCATCAGGTTTTTTTTTTTTTTTTTTTTTTTTTAATTTGTCACCCGTCTGTGGATCTGACTGTTTGACAAAAGTAGGTTATTGAAGAAAATACACAATGTTTGGTAAGGTTTCCCTGAGGTAAGACTCTGAAATAACACTTCTATTTAAATGTTCAATATACAAATGCTAATACTCTGTAAAGTGAAGCCACTGAATGTACCAAAAAAAAAAAAAAAAACCCTCTAGAGGACATTTAATGACATATTTCTATTTAAAAGCAAACTTGCCTGACAGGACACAACATCAAAGGGGTAAAGTGAATGATGTTCCTCCATTAATAAGCCCCTGAAGGAGAATAAACACCGGCCTTTCTGGTTAAACTGAGCTGTGTTTGGCAGACAACTGACAGCCATTAAAATTTCATCAGTTTGTTGTGATGGAAAAGAAAAAAATATACCTGATTTAAAACCAAGTACCGCTAATAGCTGCCTCGAACTGTTAATATGGAGTGAATTAACTGTTGTTCTGGAATTAAGATGTGTAAAAATGTGCTTAATTCACTTTGGCAAAGTGTCAGATAGTAGCAGCAGTGCATTAGAAAAAGAGGAATCCACTTACATAGGCAGGATTTTATTTGTTTCAAAGACAAAGAACATAATACTTTTAATTTCAGAGTTTTAATGTCTGTGAAGTATCATAGAAAGAGTAAATCAAGTCCATGATCCATGAATACACCTAGAAATAATGTCATGTGTATGTTTATGCTAATTGTAACCCTAATTACGATGTGGCAATAGAGCACAGGTAATTAATGATCAATAATAGTAACTTCACCAGTATCAGAAGGTTCTAAGTTTTTAAGAGCCAGGAATTTGAACATCAGTGACACAGACACTATTGGTTTGTGTTTTTCTTATGACGCTTGTATTATAATTTTATAAAACAATACAAGTTCACAACATTTTGTAGAAACATAAACATTGTATGAAAAATAACAAACAAAAAAAAATAAGCCAGCAAAATAAACCCTCTGTTTGTTTTTTTCGCCAAAGTTTTTTTTATCCTTGTGTTTGGGCCCTTGTTTTCCAACCAGTGTCGGTGTTTGGTTTTGTCGTACCACACAGTAGAAAGATGAAGTCTGAAGGATCCTGATCAGTTGCTGAAGTTCAGTATCAATGGTTCGATGAGGCTCGCCACCCAGTTCACACTGGGAATCTTCCTTTGAATCTGGAACGCCGAAACTTCTTACACTCCTTGCAGGACGTGCTCACATGGATGGTGCGACGTGGCTGTAACACCTTTCACGGCGTCCAAAAAAAAAACCTGACCGCTGAGTCAAGGTAAGAACATGCTAACGGTTTTCCACCTCGGAAGACAGGAATTTTCATCGGACTCTCGCGCTGCTCAAGTGGATGGTGATGGAATAGATTCCGTGCGTTTCAACGCATGGCACACGAGGGAATGAGCGCTAATTACTTCTGTATCGGAGAAACAGGAAGTTGTCATGCCGGAAGGGCGGTACGAATAAGACTCGCTGTGATTGGTTGGTTGATAAGCTCATCAAACAGAGCCAGGTAAATTTACACAAACACTAGCACTTTCCAGCGGATATTAAGAAAATACATTCTGATTACAAATGATTGTTCCTACATTTATGCATATCGTTTTAAACATATAAATCAAATTAATGTATGAATAAATTCTACAAAAAAAGAATTATGTAATGACTTTAAAGCCTGGGCTACATAATACATCCCAAAAGTGTGTAAAAAAAAAAAAAGAAAAAAAGTGTGCTAACGTAAACATCCATGCCGCATCTCTTCTGTAGATTTTGACAGTATCATGTGATCATTAGAATCAGATTACACTAAGCATTTAAATAAGGTTAGAAAAAATTATTTAGTGATTTTATTTATATTTTCTGACACTTGAGCTAATTTTTATAAGATTATTTGTATGTGGTTTTATGTTTATAGACATTGCTTTCTTCTTTTATGTCTTTCATGTTTTGTTTTTGTTTAATTTTTATTTTTGTAACCCTTCATAGTTGTACATAGAATCATTGACTTAAAGGTGATGACACACATGAACCCTAGTGATAGCACATATAAAAATGTATTAATATGCAAATGTTTGAATTTTATAGGTAAAACTGACTGCTTCCTGTTTTCAAATCTTCTTGAGTCTTCCATTCTGATGATGATGATAATGATGATGTATTCATTCTTTTAGGACTGTTGTAGTTCTGTTATTTGTCTGATATCGTCCACCTGACCTCAGTCCAACAGGTCGAACTGAGGCTGTTCTATCATTCTGTTCTGAACCACTGGGCTCTGACGGGGTAATAATAATAATAATGATAATAATAATAATAAATTTTATTTGTATAGTACCTTTCATACAGAAATTGTAGCCCAAAGTGCTTCACATTGATTGAAAAAATACAATATTAAAATACATTAAGATTTGATTATACATCAAGAAATAAAATGAAATTTGAGAGAAATACAATAAAATAAAAATAAAAACAGTGCACATTAAAATATTTGACTATACATAGAATTTTTGAGTGCAAGAAATAAAATGAAATTTGAAATACAATAAAATAAAAAATAAAAACAGAAATACAATTAAAATAAATAAATAAATAAAAACAGCGCACATTCCTGGTTCCTGAATTGTGACCCCATTTGTATCTCCTTTCAAAGGCAAATGAGAATAAAAATGTTTTTAATTTGGTTTTAAATATATTCAGTGAACTGGCTTCTCTAATGTCTTTTGGAATTGTATTCCATAACTTTGGTGCATAGTTAGTAAAGGCTGCGTCCCCCATTTTCTTTGTAATATTTCTGGGAGTCGCTAGTAACCCTGCGTTTGATGACCTCAGTGTTCTAGTTTGTACATAATCGATCAGTGAGTTTGCAATGTAACTTGGTCCAGTTCCATTTAGAGCTTTATATGTGAGGAGTAGTATCTTAAAATCAATTCTGTAGGTTACTGGTAGCCAGTGCAGGGAAACCAACACTGGAGTAATGTGCTCTCTCTTCTTGGTTTTGGTTAATAACCTTGCTGCAGAGTTCTGAATCAGCTGAAGTCTGTCTGTGGTGCTTTTTGGGAGACCTGTAAGGAGTGCATTACAGTAGTCCAGTCTGCTGGAGATAAAAGCATGGACCAGTTTTTCAGCATCCTTTCGATTTATAACCGGTATTACTTTGGCTATGTTTCTGAGGTGGAAGAATGACGTTTTAGTGACTTTCTTTATGTGGGACTTAAAGTTTAAGTCTGAGTCATGACTCCCAGACTTGTCACTTCTGGTTTGATCCAGGAAGTGAGTTTGCCCATCCTATTCATCAGCATTTCCCTTTTTGCTTTTGGGCCAACAAGCAGGATTTCAGTTTTTTCCTCATTCGATTTCAGAAAGTTCCTGCACATCCATTGATTCATTGCTGTGAGGCAGTTTGTAATGGAATGGATGGCTGTCACGTCATTGGGTTCTGCGGAGATGTATATTTGTGTGTCGTCCGCGTAGCTATGGAAGCTAACATTATGTTTTCTGATGATGTCTCCAAGTGGAAGCATATATAAGGAGAATAGTAGTGGACCCAGGCAGCTCCCTTGTGGAACCCCATAGCATGTATCATGTGTGTTTGACACGTGATCTCCAAGCCTGACGTAGTACTGTCTTCCCTTAATATACGTTTTGAACCACTGTAGTACACTGTCAGAGAGACCTACGAGCTTTTCTAGCCGATTAATCAGGATGTCATGATCAGTTGTATCAAATGCAGCACTTAGGTCAAGGAGGACCAGGATTGAGACCTTGTTGGCATCAGAGTTGAGCCTGAGGTCACTGATTATTTTGGTGAGGGCGGTCTCAGTGCTATGACCAGCCCTGAAGCCTGATTGGAATTCCTCTAAGATGTTATTCTCTTTGAGATAGTGATTTATTTGAGCAGAGACTATCTTTTCCAGTACTTTGCCTATGAACGGGAGATTAGATATAGGACGAAAACTGGTCATAGCGTTACTGTCAAGGTTAGGTTTCTTTAGTAAGGGTTTGATAACAGCTGTTTTGAAGGCATCTGGAAAGATACCAGTATGAAGAGATTTGTTTATGATTTGGAGTAAATGATCTGAGACGCTGTCAAATATTCTCTTAAAGAATGCAGTGGGAATTGGATCGACACATGAGGTTGAGGAGTTACATTCCCTGACAGTTCGGTAGAGTTCTGCTGATGTAATGTAGGTGACTTTTCCCATGGTCACAGTACAGGGACTGAAGACTGCATCTGTTAATGTGGTGGAATTAATGCTGGATCTGATTGAACTTATTTTGTCCTTGAAGAACACTGCAAGCTCCTCGCACTTGGATGTGGAGGGCTGTAGTGGGGTGGGGGGTGCATTGAGCAGCTTGTCGATAGTGGATAAACGTGTAGTCGCGTGACACGTTATAAACATGTCATAAACATGTCGTCGCGTGACGCGTTACAAACGTGTAATAAACGTGTCGTCGCGTGACGCGTTATAAACGTGTCGTCGCGTGACGCGTTATAAACGTGTCATCGCGTGACGCGTTATGAACGTGACATAAACGTGTCGCGTGACGCGTTATAAACGTGTCATAAACGTGTCATAAACGTTTTGTCGCGTGACGCGTTATAAACGTGTCAAAAACGTGTCGTCACGTGATGTGTTATAAACGTGTCATAAACGTGTCGTCGCGTGACGCGTTATAAACGTGTCAAAAACGTGTCGTCGCGTGATGCATTGTAAATGTGTCATAAACGTGTCGTCGTGTGACGCGTTACAAACGTGTAATAAACGTGTCGTCGCGTGACGCGTTATAAACGTGTCGTCGCGTGACGCGTTATAAACGTGTCGTCGCGTGACGCGTTATAAACGTGTCATAAACGTGTCATCGCGTGACGCGTTATGAACGTGACATAAATGTGTCGCGTGACGCGTTATAAACGTGTCATAAACATTTTGTCGTGTGACGCGTTATAAACGTGTCAAAAATGTGTCGTTGCGTGATGCGTTATAAACGTGTCATAAACGTGTCGTCGCGTGACGCGTTATAAACGTGTCAAATACGTGTCGTCGCGTGATGCGTTGTAAATGTGTCATAAACGTGTCGTCGCGTGACGCGTTAAAAAGTGTCATAAACGTGTCGTTGCGTGACACGTAACAAACGTGAAAGAAACGTGTCGTCGCATGACGCGTTATAAACTTGTCGTCGCATGACACGTTATAAACGTGTCGTCGCGTGACGCGTTATAAACATGTCATAAATGTGTCGTCACGTGACGCGTTATAAACGTGTCGTCACGTCACGCGTTATAAACATGTCATAAATGTGTCGTTGCGTGACGCGTTATAAACGTGTCAAACGTTTCGTCGCGTGACGCGTTATAAACGTGTCATAAACGTGTCATCGTGTGACGCGTTATAAACATGTCTTAAACGTGTCGTCGCGTGACGCGTTATAAACGTGTCATAAACGTAGAGCTTTTGCCCTGTAAAACCCACGTCTCGATCTGATTATTTATTCCTTTATTTATTTTTTGTTGGTTGGAAAACAAAATGTTGTATTAAAACACCAGTGACACAAGAACACAGGCTGCAGAACTGGTCTGTTTGTCTGCGTAGGTTTCTGAGCTCCATTTCCCCGTGGGAGAAGACTGTATGACAGCAAGAAAAAGCAGTGAAAATATTCTAAATATAACACGCACTAAAACGGATATTGATTTTTTTTTTTTTTTTTCTCCAGGCTGGCCATTCCCACATGTCACTTCTTGACTATGCACAGCCCTCCCAGAACAATGAAGTCCACGTAGCTTGTTCTTGAAGTCTGTTGTAGAAGACAAACTCAGAAAGAGCTGCAGATTCACTTCAACACTTTAAATGTCTTCTCAAGGTGCAGCTTTACACTGGTATTTAACACAATTATTATTATTATTATTTTTTTTTTTTTTATTAAAACAGGGTGTTCGCCCTTTATCCAAATAAAAATTCCAGACTTTTTCAAAACTGCAACTTTTTTCCCCAAAACCTTGACTTTATGTACTTTTATACTTGTGTGCCTACTTTTTTGATTGAGATTGTACCTGTTGAGTGTAGTAGAAAAGGTCATTTTAATAAATGAATGAATGAATGAATAATTCGCAGTTAATTATGATTTACTGACAGAAATGTTTTCAAAACATATGAAAATCACAAAAGTGCATGAATATCACGCAAACACGTTTCACTAGAATCATTCCAGTACTGACCAGTTACTGAAATCATGTCTAGTTTTTTTTTTTGTTTTTTTTGTTTTTTTTTTTTTGTTTTTTTTTTTTTTTTTTAATATGCTTTCATCATGTATTTCTCATCTTACAAAATTATGTGCCTTTGATCCTACTCTAAAATTCACTGGTATTTAATACAATTATTATTATTATTATTATTATTATTATTATTATTATTATTATTATTATTATTTTATTAAAACAGGGTGTTCTCTGTTTATCCAAATAAAAATTCCTGCATCTTTTTTCCCCAAAACCTTGACTTTATGTACTTCTGTACTTGTGTGCCTACTTTTTTGATTGAGATTGTACCTGTTGAGTGTAGTAGAAAAGTTCATTTTAATAAATGAATGAATAATTTGCAGTTAATTATGATTTACTGACAGAAATGTTTTCAGAACATATGAAAATCACAAAAGTGCATGGATATCACACAAACACGTTTCACTAGAATCATTCCAGTACTGACCAGGTACTGAAATCATATCTAGTTTTTTTTTTTTGTTTTTTTTATATATGCTTCCATCATGTATTTCTCATCTTACAAAATTATGTGCCTTTGATCCTACTCTAAAATTCAATTATGAGAGAAACTTTTTTTCCATCCACAAAATTCCAGACTTTTCAAGGTCTGGACAAATGTACAAGTACTTACTCCATTTAACACAGGTGAATTCATCTTCCATGGCTTCAACAGGTAAAGGACATACTGAACAACTGTGGCCTGTCGTCCATCTGGACCACACAGCTATTCACTAATGTCACTTGGCGAAAACAAACTGTGGAACAGGTCCTGAAAGACCAGCATGTACAAAAATGGGAGAATGAAATCAGGGACATGACTTCATGTGATGTTTATGTTCAGAATATAAACTTGAAAAATATCTGTTACGTGAAAACCTTAGTTACAGGCAAGCACGTCATAACAACACAAGGATATCTAAAGTCACCAGATGATACAAAGGTTTGGAAAGAAGTCTGAGAGTCTGTCATTTATGTGGTATGTTACGCCCCGGCCTAGGGGTTCACCAGGGCGAACATAATGTGCTCAACTTTTGTCCCCTCCCAGCTCCCAAGCACACACGTCAGTCAAAAAACTAAAAGTTCACAATAATTATTATTATTATTTTTTTCTCAACAACTAAGGAAGGGTTAGGGGAGGGAGCGGCTAAAACAACAAACAAAATATCTTCTTTTACAATTTAAACTAAATTACCTACTCAAAATAAATGCACGAAATAAAATACAGAAAACTTACCTAACTACCTAACCAAAACAGGAGAAAAGGTGAAAACAAAAGAGCCGACCTCCCCTACCAGAAAAAGGATCGAATTTACAAAACAAATCTATTTACAATTATATACAATCGAAGTTTTACACAATCACACGAAGACTGACGGTCACACACACGAACACAGGGTTGGAAGCTGGCAGAAGAGCAAGAGCGAGCAAGGATGGAAGCTCCAGGGCCATCTTTAAAGGGCCGGGCAATCATGCTCCACCAATCAGAAACCTGCAACAAACGGAAACAGAAAGGGCACAGCACACCTACAGGACGGGGGGAAAACACACACACTAAACAGAAAACACATACATATAAATAGACAAATTATGACCCAGGGTCATAACAGGTAATTGTTGTGTGGGTGACGAATTCCATGTTTTATTTGAATGTACAGGCCAGAGTATTTGCCTAAATACTACTCACAGCATCCATCAGTGTATAAACTCGTAATGCCTCTTCAGTCCAAACAACCAAAGACAATCCATAAGTTAGGTGTCGTTTTGAAAAGGGTTTTACCTCTTTTTCAATGAATGTTATTGAATGTACATTATTTTTTCTGTTTTTTCTGTTTTCTGGAAAACAGCGTTTCAAAATGTCATACTTTTTAAGACTTTCAAGACCTGCACAAGGACCCTGTTATAATTACTGTATCATGTAAAATTGCATTATATTCTTTATTTTTTATTTTTAATGTAACAACAAACAAAAACTTAAACTTAAAAAAAAAAAAAAAAAAAAAAAAAAAGGAAAAAAAGTAGTACCACCCCCCAACCACATTGGTCCACATTCACTTAATTATGAGTGTTATAACTATTTTATTCTGTTATATTTTCTATAGATGTTTTATCAAAGTAAGAGAGGAAAGGCTTCCATGTAATGTCAAATTTCTCAGTTGATCCTCAGAGAAAATTTGATCTCTTCCAGTTTCAAGACAGACATTACGTCCGTTTTCCAGGTGTGTTCTGCTGGAGGTTTAGACGACTTCCAATGTAGAAGGACACATCTACGGGTAATCAAAGAAGCAAATGCTAACACACTTAGTTTCTGTGTGGTGAACTTAGGATAATTCAGGGGGACTCCAAGTTGTATTATATTCTAATGAATTGTTGCTTCTTTAAACTGTTTTTGTATTTCATGGTTATTTATTTATTTTTCAATTTTATTTATTTATTTATTTATTTTATTTAATTTTTTATTTATTTATTTAATTTTATCTCTTTATTTATTTACTTACTTACTTACTTACTTACTTAATATTTGAACCCTGTACAGCATTTTGGGCAGTGAGAGTTGTTTTAAACATTGACAGTGAAAACCAGAACAAACACTCTATGAGCGTCTCCTGTCTCACATCCACACTTGGACATCCAGACACCAATCACCAAAACTCTCCGCCTCTTTACTTTATACTTATTATCCTTCAAAGATATTTAGAGGGAATAACATCCATTGAACGACCCAGGCCAGGAACTGAACCCACGTCACTGATAGTGCCCTGGGTCATATGAGTCATTCCGATACAGTCAAGTCCATCTGTTTCCAATACAGGAACATGGATGCGTCAAATACTGTTTTCCTAAATTCTTCCCATGACCACATTTTATGCTCCTTTTTTCTAAACTAGACCATTTTTGTTCATTTGGTTGTTCAGTCATATCAGATGTCAGCGCTCATTCAGTCTCTTTCATTCAAAACACGCAGCTGCTACAGCTTGTACAAACATAACGTATCTAATGTAGTGCAGCAGAGGAATTATCAGAGGTACGAGTTACTGGAGGCTTTAATGTCTGATGAGAAAGGCTGGATACAGCAGGATGAGTTCCATTTAGCCACATTTATACTCCATTTAAGGGTGTGTTAAGCAGAAATGAGCATCATGTTTCAAATGGCAGCATACCAATGAGCTTACTGCCTTGTCTTACAACAACAACCCATATGATTATTACTAAAGTGAATCAGATTAGGGTTTTGTGCCACAATGTGATGGTAATTTGACAAAAAATAATTGTGCAGAAACAGGCCTTCTACAGGGTGTTTCAAAAAAAAGTATACACTCAGAAAAATGCCTAAAAAATGAAAGTTCCATAAGTTTCAGAAAATATCTATACGGTTATTGATAGACCAAGGTCTCATGCTTTCGTTACCACAATGGCAGGTATCAGCCATACCACGTGAGTGAGCATGGTCCTTGCACTTTATTGGGATAGAAAATGGCTTGTGCACAGATATGAGAGGGATAAAACAAGATCAGACACCACAATTGGAAAGCTTAGGCACGTGCTTTAATGCTGTGTAATTTACAAGAAAATTCAGTTAACCCTTTGTCTTCCAGAAGCCTCCAAACTTTGCACCCAGGTTAAGCCATCCAGGCATGACTATGTAAATTTCTCGGAAGCTACGAAGCACTGTTTACATTTGTCAGACCACAGTCCATTTTAGGCACTGAACCATCCCATTGAGTGGCCCCCAAGATCCCCCGATCTTACCCCACTTGACTTTTTCTTGTGGGGCCATCTGAAGTCAAAGGTCTACGAAACCTGGATGACCTGCAGGATCGTATTGAAGCTGAAGTAACTCTTTTGAGGCAGGATGGTGGAATGATAAGGCGTGCGGTTTATGACATGTTAAGGAGGGCAGAGCTGTGCCTGCGAAGAAATGGTGGCCACATAGAAGACTGAACTGTGTGTGCCTGCGTTCTTTGGCATGGACTACGATCAGAACCAGACGTGCAAGGACCTGCTGTTTGAGTGAAGGAAGGCACAGCCTGGGTGCAAAGTTTGGAGGCTTCTGGAAGACAAAGGGTTAACTGAATTTTCTTGTAAATTACACAGCATTAAAGCACCTGCCTAAGCTTTCCAATTGTGGTGTCTGATCTTGTTTTATCCCTCTCATATCTGTGTGCAAGCCATTTTCTATCCCAATTAAGTACAAGGACCATGCTCACTCACGTGGTATGGCTGATACCTGCCATTGTGGTAATGAAAGCATGAGACCTTGGTCTATCAATAACCGTATAGATATTTTCTGAAACTTATGGAACTTTCATTTTTTAGGCATTTTTCTGGGTGTATATTTTTTTTTGAAACACCCTGTATAGGATATTGTGTTGTATTTGCTATATTGAGCATGTTAGTGTCTGTTACTTCTTCATTCATTGTGCTGCGTTCCTTTAACCACAAACAAAAGAATCTGCACAGTTTTTAAAGATGACTTTCATAATGTGCAGTGCAGATCACCTGCTGAATACATCTTTTACGTCATATCATACCAGAACCACAAAAACAGGGGTAATGCTACCAGGTACACCAGGGGTCAAACTCATTTTAGTTCAGAGGTTAAATTCAGTCCACGTACGTATTGTAGCTTATCTTTACATCGATCCAGCTGATGTCATCATGTCTATGCCTGTGCTGATGTCAGCATATCAACTGCCTCTATATACAGGGTGGGGAAGCAAAATTTACATTGAACATTTAGTTGTTTTTTCTCAGCAGGCACTACGTCAATAGTTTTGAAACCAAACATATACTGATGTCATAATCATACCTAACACTATTATCCATACCTTTTCAGAAACTTTTGCCCATATGAGTAATCAGGAAAGCAAACGTCAAAGGGTGTGTGATTTGCTGAATGCACTCGTCACACCAAAGGAGATTTCAAAAATAGTTGGAGTGTCCATAAAGACTGTTTATAATGGAAAGAAGAGAATGACTATGAGCAAAACTATTAGGAGAAAGTCTGGAAGATACTATTAAAGAAAAATGGGAGAAGTTGTCACCCGAATATTTGAGGAACACTTGCACAAGTTTCAGGAAGCGTGTGAAGGCAGTTATTGAGAAAGAAGGAGGACACATAGAATAAAAACATTTTCTATAATGTCAATTTTCTTGTGGCAAATAAATTCTCATGACTTTCAATAAACTAATTGGTCATACACTGTCTTTCAATCCATGCCTCAAAATATTGTAAATTTTGCTTCCCCACCCTGTATGTGCCAAGTTTGAAATAAATTGAAACAAAATTGATGTTTGTATAGACATGTGAAATTTTGCCCATTATAAGTAAATGGGAGAAGAAAAAAGATTTACAAAATTCATAAAAAATTTGAACTTTGACCTACTTTTCCCAAAATGTAACCACATCTGTTCTGGTTCACTGGCAATCTATAACCCAATTTGGTATGAATTCAACCAATAGTTTTATGTTACAGACATTTGAAATCTTGCCCATTATAAGTCAAAGGGAAAAAAAAGATTTTAAAAATTCATAAAAAATTTAAACTTTGACCTACTGTTCCCAAAATGTAATCAGATCTATTCTGGGTCACTAGCAATCTATAAACCCAATCTGGTATGAATTTAACCAATAGTTTTGCTGCTAGAGTGTTAAGAAACAAACAGACAAACTGAACCAAAAACAATACCCCTTGCCTGCCCTTCAGGGAGGCGGGGTAATAACCCATAAATAATGTCAAATACAAACCTTTCTCTATATTTTAGAGTGACGACAGTAAGATTACATCAGGGAAATGTTTACTTTTACAAAACTATTACAAAATTATGACAATTATTATAACTATTATATTATTATTATTTACAAAACTTTAAAAAATGTGAATAACATCACAATAACAACCACAAACAACCTGAAATTTCTTAGGCAAAGTAAGTGCAATTTTAACAATATTATGCATCAGTTTATCATTTACACGTGTGTATTACACCTTCCAGATCACAGTGGATTTACAAATACACAAAGCATTTAGTAACAAGGAGAATATTGTTAAAATTGCACTGACTTCTCTTAAGATATTTCAGGTTGTTCATATTTGGTCAGGTTATTCACATTTTTGTGAAAGAATAGTTTGTAAATGTACAAATTTCCATGTAATTTTACTTTTTACACTAAAAGAGAAAAATTTGGAGTTGTCATTATCTACAGGTTATTATGACAGTATTATACTGGTTTGACCCACTTGTTGTCATATTAGTCTGTGTGTGGTCTCTGAACTAAAATGATTTAATATCCTTGATTGTTAATATCTTAAGTGTCATTTTTCCATTTCATAAATTCATCCAATGGACCGGAATGAACCTTTTTTCAGAGCAGTTTTGGCCCACGGGGCATATGTTTAACACCCTGAGGTAGACCATCTGGTAATGAGATGACAGAGAATAAATGAAAGTAAAAGCCCATTTGTCACAGAAAAAAATGTGGATTTCCAATTAGCAAGAGCACAGCTTTTTGTTTTTGCTTTCCTAAATGCCAGCAAAATTACACTCATCAGGCAGAACTGAGTCCATATACTAGAGTCTGCATCACAAGGTCTATTATTGTAAAATTCAAAGAGCATTAGAGAAGAGCACAACATATTTTTTTAAATGCCACAGATTATTGGCTTGTTAAGTCTTAATGCTGTCATTATTCTAAAGTGTTTTCCCCACCTATCTAAAGATCAACAGCCTTGAAAGAGTAGTTTCTTAGCAACAGCTACAGGACATGGATTTTCAGGCATCTCTGCTGCCATTCAAAACTGGAAAGGCTGAACCCTTTCTGCGGCTGTGCACTTCACACAACAGCCTGTTGAAAGTGATCTCTTCAAATTATACAACAGCAGATTTATTTCAGCACAATAACCCTGACTGCACTGCAGCACCGCTCAGCGTGAGTGTGTGGCAGTTTTCAGTTTGCTCTGCCAGTAATGCCGGCTAAACTTACACATGTGCACACACACAGAAATGCACAAACCCCTGCACACAAAGGAAGCTTTTGGCAGTTGCAGGCTTTACGGAGCAAACAGTCTGATCCAGAGGCCTGAACACTCATTAAACCCCAGCTCGACCTCTCTAACACACACACACAGACAATACCACGCACACAAAACTCTATGAATACTCGCAGAAAGCACACACATACCTACAGACACCCTGCAATACACACACACACACACACACATTAAGCTGCTGAAGCAGAGCTTAGCTTGGTGTTCTTTGAAGCTGAGAGCTAAAGCAGATATTGATCTGATAGGCTGATCTCTGTCTCTCTCTCCTCCTCCTCCCTCTGTTTCTCTATCTCCCTCTGTCAGATATTACCTGTGCTTGGCGTTCTCATCCCTCTCACCGGTCGTCTCTCATCCTCGTCTCCTTTGCTGCTTCTCTACACCTGTCTGTCAAGAACACATTTTCTGCTAATGAGTGTCAGGCTTCTATGAACACTGAGGCTGTACTTTGTAATCCTGATAAAACAGCCACTGTGAGAAAAAAAGAAGAAAAAAAACCATAATAAACACTACAAAACACCATTTACAGACTCTTCATGATGTTTAGTTTTAGACCTTTACTGAAGGGGGATTAATGCCAGTGTCTGGTGTCATATTAGAGTGGATGTTCGAAGTATTGATATAAATCTCAAGTGTCTATGATGGTTTTCTCGATTTACATACAAAGTCTGGCTTTAGATTTTCTATATTTTTAAGTGTGAAATCCTACACTGAAATATTCTGAATCTTTCATGAGCCAAGTAAAGAAAAAAAACATCATTCAATTGGAGAATAAACCATGTGTGCTCTCTTTTCATTCAGCTTATTAAATATTTGCTGTTTATCCACAGATGCTACATCATTCTAACCGTTTACCAGCCGTATACATCTTTACACAGTAGACATAATTAAATAGTTTGCATATTAAGAAATCTCACATTATTTCTATTCAGTGTTGCAAAACTTGGTGAATACCATCTTTCAAAGGAGGTTTCCAAGGCCATTAAAGCAAATGAGCAGTAACATAAAGCACTGTTTTATGGAGACTAACTAGCTGCTGCCTTTTCTATACTTTACAATGTCAACAATAAGTCAAGGCTGGTGCTACCAGCTGGAAAAGGAACATTTAATGTATAGAAACACAATTCAGTGTTTCTGCTTAAAAGTTCTTTTGTACAGACATTTCTACCTCTGTTAGAAAGACATGACAGCCACAACCTGAAGGGTTCATTTGTGCTTTCATAGTACATTGTCTGTCCAAAAAATAAAATAATATTTTAATATTTTAATAAAAGAATGGAACAAGGTCAGTCTGGACTCATCAGACCACGTGACCTTGTGCCACTGAAACAACAACAGTACAATCTTTATTCTCTCTTTCAAACTGATAATAATAATAATAATAATAATACATCAGTTTTATATAGCGCTTTTCTAAGTACTCAAAGACGCTTTACAAAAAACAACCAAGGGACAAACATACATCCAACGGGTAAACAGATACAAAGTTAATGCTAAATGGTAATCGAAGAACAAATACAGAGACAAATACTGATTAAAGAAAAACACACAAAAGAAGGTATGTGAGAGTGGAGGAGGTTGAGCGGGCGGTCAGTTTTCGAATGATGATCTGAAGAGGTGGGATTTGAGTTGGCTTTTGAATGAGGTGACTGTGTCAGAGTTCCGGATGTGAATGGGTAGAGAGTTCCAGAGGGTGGGGGCGGCGATGGCAAAAGCCCTGTCACCCAGGGTACGGAACTTAGTCTTGGTGATGGGGGTGAGAAGGTTAGCACCTGCAGAGCGGAGGCGGCGAGTAGGGGAGTGGCGGTGAAGTAAATCAGTCAGGTAAGGGGGGGCAAGGTTGTGTAGGGCTTTGTAGGTGATGAGGAGGATCTTGAAGTTAATGTGTTGTTGAACAGGGAGCCAATGAAGTTGACGGAGGATGGGTGTGATGTGATTTCTGGAGCGGGAGTGGGTGAGTAACCGGGCGGCTGAGTTCTGAACATACTGTAATGGATGGTTGTTTAAGAAATGAGAAGCTCCTCATTGCATCAGTTGTAACTGAAATATAGTAATTACAGTAAATATCCAATGGAAGGATCTGAACCATTTGTGCAGTTACATGGAGTTGCAGACTCTTAATTTAGACATTCATGCCTTCACTTGTAACCACAACATGATATATTTTATTATTTTTAATGAAAATATGTGCCTTAACACCAGTTATTTCCCTACTTTGACTGTCCTGTCTAAGTAGCCTGTCTTTTTACTATGTTTTCTTCTGGGTTATGGCTGAAAGTGTTTGCATGTTACGTAAATCTGAGCTAATGATGCACCGCATCATCCACCTTTCGCTTTTTGCTCTGCAGATGTACTGCACACATACTACGCCACCCCCAAAGGGGAGGCAAGGGGAAATGGTTTTGGTTCGGTTAGTTTCTTTAACACTTTAGCAGCAAAACTATTGATTGAATTCATACCAAATTGGGTTTATAGATTGCCAGTGACCCAGAATAGATCTGATTACATTTTGGGAAAAGTAGGTCAAAGTTAACATTTTTTTCAATCTTTTTTTTTTCTCATTTACTAAATGGCCGAAATGTATGTATGCTGTCTATGTCTATGCTGACATCACCACACACATAGACATGATGACATCAGCTGGATCGATGCCAAAATAAGCCACAATATGTGTGAGGGCTGGGGTTTGTTGTGCGTGGCACCACTTGTTTCCATTGAAAAGGTCATCATGTCATTGGCTTACTGCTTTTTTGTCCGTTATCCAATGCCCGCTTTCATCTGACGGATTAGTAATATTAAATTTCTATTTGAGGAATCTGCTTTATATAAATATATTCTCAGAGCCCAACCTTAGTGATCAAGATGATAAATTCAGGATAAAATATAATGGAAAATAACAGTTTTGAGGAAACTTTTTTTTCCTTCATGTTCCTTTGAGACTAAAATTGAAGAAAATGAAAGGAGAATTACAAAGAGTGCCAGCCTTTTGGTTGTGTTAATGCCTACGTTCAGCTATGCAAGACTTTCAGCCAACAGATGGTGTTTTTATTTCTTGTTTCATCTAGTCTCAAGATGGAAAATGGCTAATAGTGTTTCGCTGAAAACAGTTCCCAAAAGGAATACCAATTTTAATGTTTACTAATGTTTGATACATTCATCCTGTGCCTCTTTTTTCACAGTGATGGATTACGCCTCTCCAAGCAAATGTGCTTTGCAGAGTCATTTCTGAAGGTGTTAGGAAGAGGGAACAGAATAGCATGGTGTCTGGAAAAAAAAAAAGCACTGTAGGTGTTTATGAAATTATTTCAATCAGTCAGTGCAGTGACTTTACATCTTAAATCACAGTTTGTGTCTTAAAGCAACAGCACAGAACTTTTGCTCGCGGGGTCCCCCTAAAGTCAGGAAACAGTATTGTCTGTAACTACTGTTGTAAAATCTCTATCTCGGTAATACCTGTGCATTTGGTGACAAGCCACTGATGCCCACAAACTTCTTGAAGCAAGACAGGAGACATACTGATAAAAATTTACTAGGGTCTTCCTCAGTGAGACATGATTAAAATAACCCAATATAAAGTTCGGAGCCTCCAGTGAGATCTCTGTACAACATCAAATACAAGGTGGGAGGCAGAATCTGTATTTCCCTTTGCAAAGGTAAAGCGAAACTTCAGACGCTGTTATGAAGCTCACTTACCTTTTCCCTGCCCCTACCACCAAACTTTAATTTGAGGGGGCAGGACATTGTTTTTAAACATTTGTTTTTGGTTTTTTTTTTCTGGTTCTAGGAGGGTTTATCCCCCCAGTGGCAGCCCCAGACAGAACTCCCAGGGCAGGTAAAATGGGTGCAATGACACCAACAAAAGTTTAATGTCTGGTGCCCAGACTTGTTCTCTGATAATAACAGAGCTGCAGTATCGTGCATTAATATACAGACAGACCCCACCTCCCTGTGTTTAACATGTTACTTCAGTGTTGCGGGTCAGTTGGAAGGGGGTCCTGAAGCTGTCAATAGTAAGATCGGTGTCGTGGTCCTGTTCAGTGAGCCATGACTCAGTGGAAGCCAATGGCACAACAGTCCTTAAAACCCTTTTGGAAGCAAATGTTCTCCAGGAGCTCATCTGCTTTATTCCTTAAAAACAAACATAAAAGCTCAAAAGCCAGGACGCCAAGCTCCTTACTGCCATTCTCTGCATGTGCATGCGCCCATCAATTACATGATGTGTGCCATAAAGCAGTAAAATTTTGTAGTTATTTTTGTGTAGGGGTCCTGACCCGAATCTAGAGGTTGCATATTGCCAGCGCAGGCAAAACCAACGCTCTGGAGTGATGACGAAAGTGTAATTGAACCCATTGTGAGTAGTTGTACCACCAAAACGACCTGGAAAATGTAGTTTGAAGGCTGGAAAAAGTCAGTTGTGTTGCTTTAAAGTGAAAATGAACACTTGCTTATCTTTATATTTGTGTTGGAGAAGTTACCTAAACAGAGCTACATTACATTAAATCATCTGATCACCAGACTGTGACATGTGAGAGATCTGACAGTCACTCCATGCATTTACATGACAACTTTTATTCCTGGTTTAAACTGATTAAAGGTTAGATCCTATTTCAGATGCCCATGTAAACACCTTATTCCAGTTGAAAAAGAAAAATTGGGATTAAATTTAAACCCGATTAAAGTCACTGGTTTAATCCACTTTTGTATCCAGGCTAAATTATTCCTGGGACATGTAAACCCTTTATTCCGTTTGGACTTTATTCCTGCCATTCTGCGCATGCTTGTTGTCTTGTCCTGTCGTGATGACGCACACATTCTGCGCTAGCGGAAGAATATGCAATGCAGTCTAGTCAACCCAAACCATTCCAGTGGGCTATTCTGATGGGATCTACCAGCCTGGAAAACCCTGAAGGGATAGTTCACCACTTGTTTTTTATTAATTAATTTGTCATACACTAATGAGTTCGATAAGTGGGCAAATCAGTTTGCACTGCAGTGCACCGATTGCCTTGTTCTCACAGCCCTTCCGTTAGCTTAGCTTAGCCTAGCTTAGCATAATCGCTTCATTCCTATGGTCAGACGTAGCCAGGCTTTTATAGGTGATTCGTAGTATTATATGAGTGATTTTGTGAAATTCACTTCTCCCTAATCATTACTTTAGTCCGGTGGGGTCAATATGATCACAAACTCAGGCTCAAATCATGGCGATGTGACTTACTGCAGTAATAAAATTTTGGGAAATAAAAGCTCATGTGAAGCTAAAACGGTAAAGCAAAGCTAATTTAGCACATGCGTCCCTTCCAACAAAAAGATTTTCCAACTTCCGTCAACACAACAGTCCCAAGATTGTATGAGTGCAGTAAGTCGCGGATCTAAAGAAATAATTAGGGAGAATCGGATTTCCCAAAATCACTTACAAAAGACTACAAATCACCTTTGAAAACATGTTACGTGTGACCATGGAAATGCAGTGACTATGCTAAGCTAAGCTAAAAGAAGGGCTGCGAGAACCGAATAAATGTTTCTCAGGTAAACCTTTATTCGGGTTTAACATTTCCATGTAAACAGAAGAGAAAGTACTTTAGTTCCAGATTAATTCCTTCTGGAAAAATAAATCAGATTTAAAAAACATCATGTAACCGTACCCACTGTTGTTACGGAACTTGAGCTAATATGATGTCTATTTACACAGGACTCAGACAGCCTGGCAGCAACACAACAAAGACTGACAGAAGGATAGGGAGGGAGAGCAGCTGCAACTGCAGCACAGTGTCAGTGCTTTGTCCACAGTCCAGGCACTAGCTGTTCACAACACTGTAAAGTTAGCATGGCCCTTCATCCAGATTTCTACTTTGTAGTCAGCCAGCTGCAGTCTCAGACCTCTGGTCCAGCTTTGTTTCCACAGCAACACATCCTCTGACAAACTACCACACCTCACATCCGTTCATAAACACATTGCACAGAGGAAAAGATTGACTATGTGGGCATTTGTTGACTTGAAAATGATAATGTATTACACTTTAGGTAGTGCACTGGAGGAAGGTTTTATGCAAATCTATGATGTCAAATGACTATGTATGCTCAGATAGTGAATCACAGGAACATTGGATGCTGGTGGAAAATCATGGGTATTGACGTTATCAGCACTTGGCATATATATAGTGTACTGCAGTCGGTTTTGACTCATATAAAACTGCTACTTACAGCTAACCGTAACCCTTTATAGGGCACTCATAGAAATACTCTGAAATTCAGAATTTTCAATCGTATGTTAATGGAGGACATAAGACTTTATTACTTTTGTGAATTTTTTCTAGATTTTTTATGTAGAAAGTAGAGTTCAATGAATTTACCATATTTGGTTCCTTGCCCATACATGTCAACAAAAAAAGAAAGAAAAGAAAAATCAGAGAAGTGGATATAAAAAATACAAGACAAACACATGTAAGGTGAAAGGAACATGTACATTTCAACAACATAAGTGCTGATCCAGACACCTGTCCACATCCACATTATCCCTTTGAACATAATTCCTTACATTAGTACCATTACTTCATGGTACCGAACAAAGCAGGTACACTCACTGTTCATGTAGAGGTGGACCTTACAGACCCTGTAGACCAGGGGTGGGGAATTAAGTTTCCTATGGGGCCACATGAGAAACTTTGACAGTTGTTAAGGGCTGGATCAATACACTTGCAGCTCTCCTTAACATATCTCTCTCTATATATATATACATATATATATATATATATATATATATATATATATATATATATATATATACATATATATATACATACATATATATATATATATATATATATATATATATATATATATATATATATATATATATATATGTATATACACTTTACTATAATACAAAAACAGTAAATGCAACAATACAATAATAACATGAAAATGTGGAGCACAGAATACAACTATTTAATGAATATTCGCAAAAAGACTTTCAAAAATGTGCAAAACCAGCTCCACATTAACTTTACATGAAAAACTATGAATGCATCCAGCTTTGTTTGTTTGCATACCACAGTTCCTTTTCTTTTTCTTTACCTCTGACTTCAGTAAAGAAATACTTTCAAGTCCATGTCTTGTCTGCATTCGGAATCAGTCATTCTTTTTTTGCTGTTAGCTGACATCTTCATGAGCTGAAACTGACCAACAAACCAATCAGTGCATAAGCCTTATGCAAGTACAGAAAGTATGTGTGGAAAAAATGGTAAATCAGCAGATCCTTCAAAATAAAAGTGGTGGCGTTGTATTGGTTACGTCTATTATGATGATATATGTTTGCAGTGACTTTTAATTTGCCAATGACCTCATGTGGGCCAGTTAGGGTCAGCTGTCGGGCCGCATGTGGCCCCCGGGCCTTACAATGCCCAGGTCTGCTGTAGACCATAGATATGATGACATCAGCTGGATTGATGCCAAAATAAGATACAATACATTTGGGGGGTGGGGTTTGGTGTGCCTGGCACCACTTGTTAGTAATGTTTCTTGGTTTTCATCTAAGCTTGCAGTAAAGATAAAGGTCTGTGCATTAGCATTTTAGCTGGACTTTCCTGACAAACACCATTTCACCAGTTCAGTTTGTATATGGGTGCTTCTATGAAACTGGTCCCTAAAAACAGGACATGGGGGCTAAATGTTCAAACTGGATGTAGACTAATGTTATGAAGCAAGTTTGGGAGCACTTTGGGTCCATTTTAAAAATAAATACTGCCATAAAAGAGAAACTATTTTTCAGATAAAACACATTTTTATATTTTACATTATATTTAACCTTTTCATGCATGAATTATGAGAACCTTAGTTGAGGTTTTTTTTTTTTTTTTTTTTTTTTTTTTGGAGTGTTTTTATTCTTCCTTAGGCATGAAAAAAAAACAATGAGATTGAGTTTTTTTTGCATAGATTTACAAAAAATGTCCACTCAGCTACACCATGAATTTTATTCTTGAAGCAAAGAAACATGTATTTAAAACCCAAATATGATAAAGTGATATGAAAACAGTGACATGAAACCATGTTTAATGCAGCTAATCTGATGTTTTCTCACATTTTAACATATTCTAATACTAGTTATTACTCACTTCATGGAGATAATATGCAAAAAATAACAATTAACAATTGATTTCCACTCTAGAACCAACCAAGAACAGCAAAGTTACAGTAATGGTATTAATTGCAGTTTATGAGATGATGCATAAGTGTCCACTGTGTTGGCTGATATGGAACTAAAACAACTAAACCCATGAATATACAAGAGAACAGCTGGAGAATAGCTGTCCACTGTAGTGACCACAATGCATGAAAGGGTTAATACAAAAATCTGCATGTAACACGGTCAAAAGGACACAAAAATTATGCGCTACTATTTTTTTTAAAATATCTCTTTATTTTCTCACAGGTACATTTTGGGAATTGAACTAATTCTGCAAGGCTGAGTATTTCACACAAATAACCACTGTTGCAAAAATAATTTGCAATTTATATGTGTTTAAATGGGCAGGTTCTGTATGTAACACAAGTGGACACAATGGGTTACATTGTGACTGAAATTCATGATAAACCTGCATATCTGGGTTAGAAAAACCACTAGGATCGACAAATTTAACACAATGTCTTCATTTATATTGCTATTTAAGACCATTTCAAGTAATGTTGCTCACTGACACCTCAGTAGTTTTTCATGTCCCAATTTTGGTCCTATTTTTGGCCCTAATATTTTATCAAAAATTCATTAATTTTGGGATGGCTAAGAGTAAAAGTATAATTTTTTTTTTTTTTTAATTTATCTGAGGTCATCATTAGGTACATCCTGGGGGGAAATATGTCTAAACTTACCTTTTATTATTGGGTCTAAAAACATGGAAAAGTGCCAGATACTAAAAAGTTTCATCGAAGCATCCATATCCACAAACACATGTACTTGTTACAGAGAGGGGGAGTGATGTGGACTAACTAATTCACTTGCCTATGGTGGAATTCTGATAAAATAAGGGCTATCGAACCAAGCATGCCCCCATGAGATACACATGACTCAATAAGGGATGTTTAAAGGTCAGAGTGCAGTAGTTAATCTGGAGAGAGCTAAAACAGAGCCAGCAGGAAGGCCAACCAGGGTGTATACTACTATATCTGTCTTTCTCTCTTACACACAATCTTGCCCTGGCCTCTCTTTACCCTGAAAAAGATGCTGTGTTGTCGACAGTGTTTGTGGAAAGCTAAGACCTGATTTAATCTGTGGGGCTGAACCAGAGCATTGTCTCATTCACCGGCTCGGCTGTAGATACGGTTTTATTCAGTGTGAGAGAGAGGGACAGACAGATAGAACGAAACAAGGAGAAATGAGGAGAGCAGGATCGAGTGGGATTAGGCTGTCACTGACACGACTAACTAGATACATAGTGAAAGATCCCTGACAGTTCGCACTCCGCCCCCAAACTGTTCAGCCTCCAGCGGAAAAGAACACGATGAAACTTTATTGATGACTGAGGAGGAAATTGGATACAAAGGTGACCATACCCAAGGTCCTGGAAATAATAGTGTCATATTCTGCCATACTGGGAGGGGACAGTTACAAACTCATTGTCCTATTATTATTTGGTTGGTTTGTTTACTCATATTTTTGACTTAATATTTTGGTATTGTCATTAAGGGTTTCCATGATCCAAAAGTTTAGTGAGTATTTACTTGAAATGTTTTGCTTGTCCTACATCCTACTGACAGACATGGATTAACCTAAATGCCCACCAGCAAAATATCTTGGCTTTACTTTGAAGGCTCGATATATGAGATCAGTGCCACTGACGGTACCAAAAAGAAAAACAAGACTATTAAATACTGAACTTGCTGTGATTAACAACTTCTTCTTAATTTTCTTTCATCTAAATAATTATTTTTTCACTGTAAAATCCTGAAAAGGGTGGATTTGCTCTACAAAGGAAAGCCCATAAACCCAGAATCTTCTTGCTAACCAGTATACCACCGCACCGCCCCAACTATAAAATCACAGAATTGATTTAAAGTAGTGCTGTCAAATAATAAAAATGTTTAATCAGATTGCGGTGGATTAATTTCAATTAATGATGATTAAATATCAATCATTTTTAATTTGTATTGTGTTTCATTTTGCATGAGTAAAGAGACTGAAGAAAGAAGAGAATATATATGCATGCAACATGTTTATTAAACACCTCCAACAGTTTCAGCAAAACAACTTGAAACAAAACTACTTAAAACAACTGTTCCGTCTTGGTTTTTTGTCCTCATATTTCCATCCAGAGGACCAAAGTGCTATTTAGTGTCTTCCATCTTTATGGGTTGGCTCTGCTGCCTGTCACTACTGCCTATTTGCACATGTGCAATGGTAACTCTACTCGGACAAACCGCCCCAAATGCATTGGCAAAGATGTTCAGAGTCATTCTGCACGGCAGATGGGTTAATTACGTGAACATTTTTAATCAGATTAATCATGATGAAGGATTAATTCATGTTAACGTGTTAATTTTGACAGCCCTAGTTATAAGTTAATACAAAGGAAGTATATTTCACAACAGGTATTGACTGGTAAATAGTATACTGTTATTCTGTCCTATTAAATGCAGATTTACATGAAACAATAAACATCATCAAACTGAGTTTTAATAAAGGGTGGGGAAGCAAAATTTACAATGAACATTTAGTTGTTTTTTCTCAGCAGGCACTATGTCAATTGTTTTGAAACCAAACATATATTGATGTCATAATCATACCTAACACTATTATCCATACCTTTTCAGAAACTTTTGCCCATATGAGTAATCAGGAAAGCAAACGTCAAAGAGTGTGTGATTTGCTGAATGCACTCGTCACACCAAAGGAGATTTCAAAAATAGTTGGAGTGTCCATAAAGACTGTTTATAATGGAAAGAAGAGAATGACTATGAGCAAAACTATTACGAGAAAGTCTGGAAGATACTATTAAAGAAGAATGGGAGAAGTTGTCACCCGAATATTTGAGGAACACTTGCGCAAGTTTCAGGAAGCGTGTGAAGGCAGTTACTGAGAAAGAAGGAGGACACATAGAATAAAAACATTTTCTATTATGTCAATTTTCTTGTGGCAAACAAATTCTCATGACTTTCAATAAACTAATTGGTCATACACTGTCTTTCAATCCCTGCCTCAAAATATTGTAAATTTTGCTTCCCCACCCTGTAGATACTAGGGTTTTAAAAGACTTCTGTATATTTCTTACTTGCACTAACAACACTAAGAACAAAACCCAGAACTGTGTCAATATACTCATTGAATCAATCAAGACTATTAGAATTACAGATCACCTTAGCAGGAAAGAGCTGTTTATATACACTGACATAAGTGGTAACAAAGACAGTCCAGTAAACAGGACAAATAACAAGGAAAGCTTGCACTGAGACTTTAGAATGAGGAATCTGTCCAGTCTGTTTGCATGATCAGGTACAAATGGTTGGAGAAAACATAATTTGCAGTTTCATCCACTCTTAGCTCTATTGTCAGGTTGCAGTTATCATGTAATGCTGTCTGCACACTTTGCCTTGTACTCTGTCTGGATTTGCAGACGAGATGTCTACAGCCCAAGGTTCATAGACATATTATGCCTCAACTATCTGCTTCTGTCTCCTCTAGGAATGTGCACACATGTTTCTATGTTGTCCTTAATGTTGGGTAATCACAACGACTACATACCATAGATTCTTCAGTCTGTTGTATTGAGTAAACTGTTCTCACTAGCTTGTTCCAATGAATGTTTCCTGTTTTATGCACTCAGAGAGTCTTCTGAGAGTGTTCTTCAGTCTCTGTATTTTCTCCACCTGCTCACAGAAAAATCCTAGGTCACCAACCGTTCTTAGCAGAGGTACACAGATGCATTATTTTGAATTAAGCAAAAAAAATCTTGAATTAAGGGAAAAAAATGTACAATGGAACAAGTGAAAATTATCTTGGTAAGATTTCTTGAAATAAGATTTTCAAGATCTATTGTCTAAAAATAAGTTCTTATATCTCACTGAAAAGTTACTCTTTAGGTGATTATGTCTTATTTTAAGTGTGATGAGATATTTTGACTAGAAATGAGAAAAATACACTTGGTAAGATGTTGATTTTTGCAGTGTATATATCTGTCCATGGCATTGGTGTCACATACCTCTTAATTTGGGAAAAAAAAAAAAAAAAAAAAAAGTTGCGGTAACACTTTACTTGAAGGTCTAGTTTATAATGCATTAAAGCACACATTCACAAGATATTATAAAAGTCATTACAACAGTTTATGATCATGTAAAACAACTTATACCAAGGTTAACAAAGTATTATAAGTGTAGGCATAATGTATTATAAATTCAGCTTTCATAATGTTTTATACAGCCATATCAAAGTGACAACAGTATTTGTAGGAAGAATCTCAAGTCCTGGGTTACAGAACACATTATCAATTGTATGATATAACATAAGTATGATGACTTATGAGCAGTATCTGCTGGCTCTAAGTAAAGTGTAAGTCAAAAATTATACATCTAAGTGTTCTTAATAACTCTTTATTTTGCAAAAACAAAACATTAAAAGAACAGAGACAGTAAATACAAGTGTTACATGTTGCTTTATACAGAAATAAAAAATAATGTGGCAGCTCTAAATCTTTGTTAATTCAAACACATACTTTTTTTTTTAAATAAATATGAAATCCCTAAAATAGATGGGTATAGGGACCAGTGACAAACCTAACAAAAGTTCCCCACCTAAAAAAATAAATTCCTTCACACTGCTTTGGTATGGATGTATAAAACATTATGAAAGCTGAATTTATTATTACATTATATTATCCCTACACTTATAATACTTTATTAACCTTGGTATAAGTTGCTGTACATGATCATAAACTGTTGTAACGACTTTTATAATGCATTATGAATGCATTATAATGTCTTATGAATGTGCACTTAATGCATTATAAACTAGACACTACTACAATACTTGTTCAATAAAATAACTCCACTATTGAACAGCTATGTATTTCAGAAAACAGCGACATTGCTACCACAATGAAATGAAAATATATTTAAAGAACTAAATGTACAACATGTTGTAACACTGCTGCACTATTTTTCAGGGCTTCCAAGTCTTCCAAGAGACACATGCATTTCAACCTGTTCACACGCTCACACCTTGTATTTCTCGCACAGAGAAATTACCAGGATAACACCCACTGAGTTGCGCCACTATTTCTTTTAACAGTGGAACAGGTACAAATCAAGTGGGTTCCCTGTAGAGTTCAGAAGGCAACTGCTACCACGCACCAGCTAATCATATAAAAAGAACAGAGCTACCGAACAGCATATCAAAAAATAGCATTGCTGTATCTGGGTAAGATTTGGATATTCCCATTACAACAACATTACATAAGAGGACAACTGTCACAATGATCTCACTGAAGCTCAATAAACAACACTAACATTATCCCTCTCTCTCTCTTGCTTTCTCTCTCTCTCACACATACATATATACTCACACCTGCACTAAGTAATGTTGAATTAAATTAATATTTTTATTTGTATGATTTTATGTGTCACTTATCAGATCAGACACTCCGACCCCTCCCCAACCAAACCCCCACCGCCAAAACTATCACTCTGAGCTCAGTTGACAACTTGACAACCCTGATTTTTTTTTTTTTTTTTTTTTAAAGTTTAGTTTATTTTGAATATGCAATAAAACAACATAATCTAACTTAGTCCTTAGAAATAAAACAGATAGTTAGTGGTATTGTCGGTGTTCTCCTGTGGGGGGGTCTTCACCAGTTTCTTGTCCCATTTTGTCCCTCCTTTGCTCTCTCCTTCTCTCCTCACCCTTTTAGAACACATTTCACTGGAAAACCTAAACTGAACCACCTCCATGCAACACCCAGCAGTAAAGCCCCTCGATGTTTGGTCCCCCTCCTCTCTCTCACACACACACACACACACAAATGTATAATGATGAATATGTAATCAGAATCTGTTTTTGTCTTGTCTTACTTGTTGTCACATCTCTCACATGTTTTATGTTTTCAGCAGCAACCATGTAGCAGGCTTGTCCCATTGTCTTGTCTTATGACCATTTTGTCCCACTGTCTTGTCTCGTCCTGTCCCTGTACACTGTCGTCTGTGTGAGTCCTCCCTGTATATAACATGTGAATATGAAGTTGGAGATTGTTGCTGAAACACAAGCTGTAATTAAAAATAAAGTTGTCCTCCGAAGAGGGGTGGGGGTAGCAGGTAAAAATAAATAAATAAATAAAATAGATAGTAAGAAATAGGGAAAAAACAAACATACATATACATGAAAGCAAAATATGACTTTATTTGCATATTTGAAAAAAGAATGGGAGGAAGTATAACTTATTTAATCCCACACCTTCTTCACACAACAGTCTATCCTTTAGCTTCCTATCAGCATAATATATGAATAATCAAGTCCCTTGGATCTCTTATGAGTAACTAACCTCACTTATCATCCTCACATACTGTACACATACATACATACCAATATTGACATACCAGAAAAGTAAATAAGTAAATAAGTACATACATATATACATACATAAGTCCTTGAAGGCAACACAAATGAATACACAGTAAAGTAAACAAGACAAAGTAGACAACAACAGTAATCAAGCAAAACATAACTAGAAAAGCACTCAGGGAGCGCAGACCTCCGCCAAGGCAGATCAGCCCCCCCGATCACCACCAAAATGTGATCAGTTGTTCCTTGTACCACTATCAACATTTTCTGAAAATTTCATCCAAATCCATCCATAATTTTTTGAGTTATGTTGCAAACAGACAGACAAACAAACAAACAACGCCCCCCCCCCCCCCCAATCACCACCAAAATTTAATCATTTGTTCCTTGTGCCAGTATCAACATTTCCTGAAAATTACCTAAAAAATCATCCATAACTTTTTGACTTATCTTGCTAACAGACAAACAGACAGACAGACAAACCCTGATGAAAACATAACCTCCGCCAAGTGTAACGGCGGAGGTAACGATCAACAAACACACAAATAAACAAGAAACAAATGAAATATGAATCTTTTTATGCATTGGATATTTCAGATTAATTGCAAACATTGGCATGTTCATTTTGCCAGCACACACTATTAGTTGTAACAGATTAAACAAAAAGTTAAAAAAAGGAAGAGCAGAAAAGTTTCAGCACTACTTGATATTCAATCTGGTGGAATTTGGTGGAGTTTCCGTGTATTTTGCCTTTAGATGTATCAAGACAAAGTGTTTTAAAAGTTCGGTCTTTACAGATAAAGCCTAAAAGCCCCACTGTGCAACTGTATGCTGCTAAAGGCTACAGATATATGTAGTTAGAATTTCCCAGCAGCATTATTTCCTCAAAGTACACTATCTAAAATTATATATCAGTGGTTTTATTTGAGCTACTTGAAATAAGCTCCTTTTCTGCATTAAGAGTCTGCAGCCTTTTCTAAATCAGCCCGAAAAAAAAGTCAGAGGGCAGTGGCAAGAATGAGATGGGGTAAGACAGACTGAAACAGAGGACGGGTAGGGATGGAGAGATTGTGACAGCACCAAGAAAGTAAAGAGAAAAGGAGGGTAGAGAGCTGATAAATATGGCTATATGGATTTTTTTTTTTCCCCTTTCTGCTCAAGTAGTAGAAAGTGATAAGGTGACAGAAAGACGTAGGGAGGGGGAGAAAGAGTATATCACGGCCAGGAAGCTAATATATGTGACAGCATTTCGCCCGCTCTCCAAACAGAATTGGACTTCAACCCTGTCCAGTCTGCACCCAGAGGAGGGAAATTAACAATCTGTCTGTTCGTTTAGTGACTCTTCGTTCCCTGACGCCTTCCAGTGCCTGCTAGGAATCTTAACAAGGAGCAGAGATGGCAGTGAGAGAGACAAACAAGCAAAGCAAAAGAGAGAGAGGGAGATGGAAAAGGGGGATCAGACACAGAAGCACAAGTGGTGATACCGGGGTCTGCCCTAATTCACTTCAAGTCAGATGAGACGAGGCACCGCTAAATGTGACTGTTCCTTCATTCCAGTGCAGACAATACAACGCAGTTCACTGTAGAGCTCTAGAAAGTACAAGTGGAGTCAAAAGAGACACTTGACGTGGTTTTAATTCATATAAGTGTTGACATTTCTTTAAAGGAGTCGAAGCAACCTATTTTGACGCCATACCAAATGTAAATACTTTAAAGTTAGGAGAGATTTATATGAAAACCTGCTTTTAAGGCCAAATTCTCTAATTATTTCTGTACATATTTGGTCTAATTGTTAATGGCATGATACACAATTACTGCCTGGAAATTGAACAGCCTTTTCAGGTGTAGGAAAGCTGTTCATATTGTGTTCTCTGTATAAGTTTGTGCATTTTTTGTTTTCATTATTGTTGTATTATAGTCTTATAACAGCAGCAAATTATATCAAAATTCAATGCAATTTCTCACCGTTGCTACATTTAGCAAGAAACACTCACAGGAAACATGGATGTGTGGTGCATTTAATGACTACTTTTTTTGTATTTAGAGTTTTCCATACAGTTATTCTTTTTCTTTCTTTCTTTCTTTCTTTCTTTCTTTCTTTCTTTCTTTCTTTCTTTCTTTCTTTATAAACTTGTCTTGTCTCGCATCATAACAGTAGAATAGTGGTGTGGCTACCTTGTTGTACTGAACAAATTTGCTTTGCCAAGGGAACTCACCTTGATATTCTATTGACTTTATTTTGGGTTTTGTTGAACCACATTTTGATGTCAGACCTGACAGGAAGAAATGGGGGGGCATGGCCAAGACCCTCACAAGAAAATATCAACAATAGTAGCAATAACAACCATGGTGCTAATTACAATGATAACTAGAAAAGCACTCTGAGAGCGCAGACCTCCGCCAAGGCTGATCAGTGGGCCCTCCTGCCCCCCCACCCCCGATCACCACCAAAATTTAATCATTTGTTCCTTGTGCTAGTATCAACATTTCCTGAAATTTTCATCCAAATCCGTCCATAACTTTTTGAGTTATCTTGCACACAAACAAACAGACAAACCAATGCTGACAAAAACATAACCTCCTTGGCGGAGGTAACAATAACGAGAGCAAGAACTGAGTACAACTAAAACAAGAAAAGCACTCGGTGAGCGCAGACCTCCGCCAAGACAGATCCCCCCCTCCCCCCCGATCACCACCAAAATTTTATCATTTCTTGCTTGTGCCAGTATTAACATTTCTTGAAAATTTCATGAAAATCCGTCCATAACTTTTTGAGTTATCTTGCTATCAAACAAACAAACATGCAAACAAACAAACACGCAAACAAACAAACATGCACACAAACACACAAAGCAAAGTGATTACAATACCTCCTGGTGGAGGTAATAAGAATAAATAAAACATATTAACTGAAAAAAACATGAACAAAATATCTTTCTTTTTATTTAATGCATGTTTTGACTATCTGAATGTCCAGAGTCCATTGATATTTCAGTCAAAAACAATCGCATAATCTGCTGATCACCAAATACAAAGTTTAGTGTGATGTAAAGTGATGCACATCTATCATTCATCAATAATGCAGGACTGAAGGACTTAAATTTATCAAGTATATGTGTTCAACATAGCTGGTGAATCTGTCTGTTAACAATCTCAACAAGGCCTTACAATAGCCGTCACATTAAACAACATCCCTTATCAACTTCTTGTGCTAACCCATTCACATAAAAGAGGTGGTTGTTGGCCACTTAATGAGTAATTAAAAACATGGGCAGGACACAAACTGCCCACAGTGTGAACGTGTAAGATTTTTTTTTTTTTTTATCAATATCACATCACTGCAGTTCTTGATGGCTTTTTGGGAAAAGTGGTAAAAAAAAAAAATCTTCATTTTTGTCTTTCAGCATATTGTAATTCAATGGGGTAGATGGGTAGCATGGATACTACTGTGGGCAGATGCAAAAAATACACTTGGTGAAGTGGATTTAGTTGATTATAGGTTGGTTTAATGCATGACCACATTGGTGCCTGCAGGTGTACGTCCGTATGGCTTGTGCGTACAGAGTGAAATCTGAGAGAGAGAGAGAGGTACATTGCGGTACTTATGGAGAACTCCCTCCTCCACTCTTACGAATTACCAACCTGTCACCAGTGTCCTCCTGACCTCCGCCCACTGACACACAAAACAAAGACAAAGGCCTCAGACACCAGCATGCAAATATTGGCAGAATTCATGGAATTCTGAATTCTGTGCAAAAAAAGATGCAACTACAGAAAAGAATGGGAAAATGTTTATACATGGGTGACAGTGGTGGGGAATGATTCACAGACGGTATTCTGCGAACTATGTCAAACTTATTTCTCCATCGCGCATAGAGGCGAGTGTGACTTGAAGCGACACACGGTATGTATGTGATGTTTGGTTAGATTTGATCCATATTCCCTTTTACCTATTTTTAAGTTTGGAGTTTGAACTGAGAGACTTAAGGTGACAAATATGCTTCTGTTAAGTATGTGGATATGTATTTTTTGACAAAATTCCACAGGATATTTACTTTATCTTATTCTATTTTTATTACTCTGTTAGAATGCTAAATGTTTGACTGTTCTGTGTTTGGATGCACAAAGGTTTTTGGTCCAAGTAATTTTAGGTTGACTGGAAGTGGAAACAGCTGTTCTAATGTTGTTCAGTAATGCCTTTTTGTTTTATTGCACATAGATGAGTTTACCTTTGAGGGTTGAAAACATGCACTCAAATAAAAAAAAAGTTGATTTTCTAAAAGTATTCAATTACAATATTTGAAACTTGATGTTTCCTTTTGAATTTTTACAGGAAGATTTTTTGTTTTGTTTTTACAAGCAAAAAAAGTTGTTGAAACCTGTGCAAAAAAATAAATAAATAAATAAATGCCCGGTGCAAAAATATGCATCCTGTGTGCAACCAAATCAAATTGTTATTTATATTTATAAGCTGGACAATAAGATGGACATTGTTTAAAAATCTAGACTTTGTTCCAGCATTACTGTTACGTGGTCCCACATTGTCCCATATGTGGCTCGTAAGCACCTGGTCACCCTACCCCCAGCCCCCTTCTTTCACCATTTCAGCCTTAGTTTTTAACCAGAAATACATGCCAAACCAATAAATGGCTATTTACCTCTGTAAAATGTATGTGAGATCCTTGTGAACACCTACCATTATCCTAGAACACTGACATTCTCTCAGTCCTGCTCATGATACAAGCTGCTGGTAGCATAAGATAGAGTACATGTACTAAGAATCTTTTTTTGGTTTTTCAGATACAGCATGTCCATCCTGCGCTGATATCTTGCTTTCAGTAAAACACCTCAAAACATTCCTTGTGGAAGATAAGCTTGAAAAAGCTCTGGTGATCTTTAGCAGTGAATCGGCTATTTAAACTTTAGCGTTCAGCTACAAATGTTTGCACTGCTCTTAAACCCTCATTTAGAGGAAAACGTAAACACTAAATTCCGCCTGAAGGAAGGGGAAAGAGTGTCAAAGAAAGGCTGAGCTGCAAGGAGAGAAAGTTTTATCACATTTTGCCAGTGAAACAACTGGCACAGCGCAGATATTAGAAAATGGATGAGGCACTGCCAGCCAGCACACACACCTGCTGACACACACGCTCAACTAAGTGACCTGAACGCATCGCTATGCATACCAACGCCAGCTCCAAGTAGAAACAAGAAATATGAGTGTTTGTTTATCCTCTGATAACTCCCACAACATCATAACACCTCTTTAACAAATGACTTGACCTTTGCAGGCATTTTATGCATTTAGAAACTGTATTCATCCACAGCAAATTACTTTGGAAGCAGAAAGTAGAACACAGTCAAAAAGATCAATTTTTAACATTAGAAGTTACAACATGCAACAGTTTTTTTTTTTCCCTCTGTAAACACAGCATAGGCTGATTAAACCATCAGACAACTTCTATATTAAGCAACCCTTCATTTTCCTCACAGACAAAAACTCCATCAGGGAAGTTGGGAGGAGCCAGACCACTGCTGTAACTATAGTTTTCTTGTCAATGGCCGTGACATAAGACATGACTGATTACCTACATTACTTGTCCTGTTAAACACACTTGTCACTTTTCACAGGACAAGCAATAATTAGGGTGTGATATTAAAATGTCTGCTTAAAACAACAAGGCACTTGGATAACAAAACTAAGGGTATGGTTTGATATAATACATTTAATATATGAATAAGACTTTTATTAAATCAGTGGAGTTGAATGTGTTTCTTATCAATTCGTTAAAAGTGTTGTAATTTATTTCATGTCATAATACGTGCAGTTTGTAAAAGGACCATCATCAAGGTACAAAATTCTACAATTATGTTTAATGTCACTCTCAATCTCAGCAAATTTCATGGTAATGATATTGTGTTTTATTTGATGTTTTGATGTACTTTGTGTGGCATGAATGCATGTTCTAGTGGAATAAGGGATCCTGCTGCCAATTGAATAAACAGGATTAACAATGATGAGCAGATTAAATATCGTAAAATAGGAGAATTTCACACAAAAAATGCAAAGTGCAGAGGATAATGTTACAACAAATGGTGATAAATCCATTAGGAAAGGTTGAAAGTGAGATAAATGCATTTAGAAGTCACCTCAAAAATACTTCTACATCTATAAGGGTTAAAGTATGGTGTGTTCGTATACACAGGAGACAATACATTGCATATTTATGAGAAATTTGCAGACCTGTATTACCAGAGGAGGTGTATTGCAAGAAGAGCCTCTTCAGGGTAAGTTGTTCTGAAGTGTTTACCTGCTCTGAATGACAATTAAACAAAGGTGTGTATAATATATGTGCAAATGTGTGTGTCTTGAGTATCTGCATATTCTATTAAGAAAGAGTCATAAGTTCTCAGGTTGGCAAGGTACATGGAAATCGTGTGTGTGTGTGTGTGTGCGCATGTGTGTGTGCATATGTACAGTTGGTGCATAACAACCCATGTCTCATTGAGTGTGAATGGCTGTGTGTTCTCTGCATCTCCCCCTGTGCTTTAATTAGTTCTCCTGTGGTAATCATACAGTGCATGTCTTATTAGTCTTGTTGTCATGGCAGCACTCCAGGGTGCCAACATTCCCAGGATGATGGGAGGTGTGGCTCTGCTGGACAAATCACTCCAGAGCCTCTGAACTCCTGGAGAGTATTTTTTTTTTATAATGGAACAGGTGTGAGATGACGGCTGTGCTGAGACGGCCCAAAACCTTGACATGAGTCTGGCCGTCTGTTCACTGAATTAAAGACGTGAATTTAGAATCTGCACTTTTTTGTGTTAAATATGCTCAAAATAAAAAATGTCACACATCCTGTACTTCATGGGACCACCCAGCTTTGATTACAGGATGCATCTGTTTTTTTTATGTAATGTTGCAATTAATGCCAATATTGATTCTTGTCCATAGATGTGTTAATTGTTTCTTTGTTAACACTCAAGCAGCAAAACTATTGCTTCAATTCATACCAAATTGGGTTGACTGATTGCCAGTGACCCAGAATAGATGTCATTACATTAAGAGAACAGTAGATCAAAGTTTTAAATTTTTTTTTATACATTTAAAAAACATTTTTTTTCCCCATGTACTTATAATGAAATAGACTCTGTGTCCGGGGATCGGGTTGTCGGGGCCCCTGCCGTCGACTGCCACCCAATCCACATAGCACCAAGCCCCTACAATTCCCTCGGTGGGTGGTGAGTCCACCGGAGGGTGGGCCCACGTCGCTCCTTCGGGCTGGGCCGGCCGGACCCCGTGGGCATAGGCCCGGCCACCAGGTGCTCGCATTCGAGCCCCAACCCCGGGTCTGGCTCCAGGGTGGGCTGCGCCATACCGGGCGACGTCACATTCTTGAGTTGTTTCATTTTCATAAGGGCTTCTGAACTGCTCTTAGTCTGGCCCATCACCCAGGATCTGTTTGCCTTGGGAGACCCTACCAGGGGCATAAAGCCCCCAACAACATAGCTCCTGGGATCATTTGGGCACTCAAACTCCCCCACCACGGTAAGGTGGCAGTTCAAGGGGGAACGGCTCTACTCCGACCAGGGAGGAGCTCGGAGTAGAGCCGCTGCTCCTCCGCGTCGAGAGGGGCCAGCTGAGGTGGCTCGGGCATCTGTTTTGGATGCCTCCTGGACGCCTCCCTGGGGAGGTGTTCCGGGCATGTCCCGCCGGGAGGAGACCTCGGGGAAGACTCAGGACACGCTGGAAAGACTATGTCTCTCAGGCTGGCCTGGGAACGCATCAGGGTCCCCTGGAAGAGCTGGAGGAGGTGTCTGGGGAGAGGGAAGTCTGGGCATCCCTGCTTAGACTGTTACCCCCCCAACCCGGCCCCGGAAGAAGCGGAAGATAATGGATGGATGGATGGACTTATAATGAGAAAAATTTCAAATGTCTGTCGCAGCAAAACTATTGGTTGAGTTCATACCAAATTGAGTTTATAGATTGCCAGTAACCCAGAATGGATGTGATTACATTTTGGGAAAAATAGGTCAACTCATGTGAAAATGATGTTTCATGCTCCCTGAACCACACTTTCACAGTTTGAGCCTGATGAACCCTGGTGTTGTTATTTTGAAAAGAGAAAAAGTCAAAGTTCAGCTCTGGTCCTTCAGTATCTTCAGGTTCGTCTGACCTCATTTTATGGACACATAACAGTACTGAACCTAGACCTGACCAACTGAGGCAAACCCAGATCATGACACTGCCCCCACAGGCCTGTACTGTAGGCACTAGGCATGATGGGTAATCCCTTCATCTATCTCTGTTGTCACCGTGATGAATCCATCACTCTGGAATAATAATAATAATAATAATAATAATAATAAGAAGAAGAAGAAGAAGAAGAAGAAGAAGAAGAAGAATGGATTATATTTATATAGCGCTTTTTTATGAATGCATACTCAAAGCACATATAGTGGATCCATTATTCATTCACTCACACATTCACACTCTGGTGGCAAGGAGGGTGAAGTGTCTTGCCCAAGGACAAAAAAAAGTGCATGACTGGGACAGAGGGGGATTTGAACCACCAACCCTTCAGTTTTTGGACAACCCACTCTACCATATGAGCCATGGCTGCCCTTACAAGACAGGAACAGGGTCAATCTGAACTCATCAGACCACATGACCTTTTTCTATTGAAACACAGTCCAATCTTTATGCTCACCAGTAAACTGACCTTTGAATTAACTTTTTATCAGCTGAATCATACTGATCACTGTAGAAGCGTTAATTATCCAGTGGAAGGCTTTTCACTTCCATTGGACTGGTTAAACCAAGCTGGTGACTTGTGACATGTATTAATCTTTTCACACATGTAGTGTTCAGCATAACTATTCATAAGAACCCATAGTTAAACAACAACACTGACCAATACAATTACTAGTACTCATAACGATAACCAAACTCTTATATATATATATATATATATACCCTTATAAAAGATATAAAATACTTACTGCAAATGCTATGGTTATGGGACTGAAAATATTAAATGTTTGGCAGTTTTCAACCAATTAATTATTATAAGCCAATTTTCTCTCCACAGTACCCATAGCCTTTTAGAAGATTAGGCAAATGAGTCCACTGACATGTAACAAAATTGTAGCAGTGTTTACATACCCGGCTACACAACAATTAGAATTCCTCCTGAGTATGAATGTGTCTAAAAGCCGTGACTTTGTAGTTTGTCTATGCCTTCTCCTGTTATTCCCTGATAAAGTGTTGTATGTGCAAATGACAAAAAAAAAAAAAAAAAAAAAAAAAAAGAAAACATTTCTGAGATTTTTTATCCAACCCCAACCTGTGGCTTTGGGGGAATAAATACTCTACTGGACAGAAATTTGGTGGAAATACAACACTTTTTTTTAACAAGAATAAATAAGAATGACCTAGCTTAGCAGGCTGAATCATAAGACTGTCAAAACGATCCAACATGGTTTAATCTCAGGGTGAATAACAGTCTTGAACTTCTTGTATCACAGATGAGAGCCTGAAAGAGAAGTTAAAGGGGTCATATTTTGCTGAACACACTTTTATTAGTCTTTGGTTCATTTATTTGTGTGTTTGATGACCCTAATAGTTCAAAAAGTTCTTCTCTTTATAGACTGGAACTACATCCATAAATGGACGTCCATCAGTCCTGGTGCATCTATAGTCTGTCCGTCCATGGTGGTGGATCTTTCTTTCACTGTGGTTCTCCCTGAGGTTTCTCTTTTCCCACTGGGTTTTTGGAGTTTTTCGTTGCAGAGAAGGAGGGTCTGAGGACGGCAGATGCCCGGGACATTAATCCATTTCCATCATCTACTGTTTATTTGACTGTTGTTTGTTTTCATATCCAACTAATTCTGTAAAGCCCTGTGAGGCAACCTTGTTGTGATATAGGGCTCTATAAATAAACTTGAACTGAACTGAATATTATTTCATTTGAAGGGCCAGCGCTCAAAACGACCTTTCTGGTGTCATTAGTCAGAAATAGGGTTGAAGATGGACCTGTGGAGTTTAATTAAAGGGGTCATATTTTGCTAAACCCACTTTTATTAGTCTTCGGTTCATTTATTTGTGTATTTGGACCCTAATAGTTCAAAAAGTTTGAATTTGAACCCTCCAGGTGCTGCAAAGCTATCTTCATATTAATTTTGGAAAAAATCGAGTGTATTTCTACAACCTGTTGTAATTCCTTCTTAATTTGTTTTATTTTATAACTAGTTATATCACAACATTTGCACATATAAGGTCAAGACTTTCCACGAACATTTCTCCCAGTGTGATATAATTGTTTATCAGCGGTTGTTGTCCATACTGTAAATATGTCCAAACTTTGAGCTGATTACCTAAAAAGTTCAGTTGTTGGTTGAATTAACAAACACAACTGGCTGAACGGGACAGAAAGCATGGTCAACAACCTGGAGGAGGTGGGGCATGAAGTGGCTCATTTGCATTTAAAGGGCCAGCGCTCAAAACAACCTTTCTAGTGTCATTACTCAGAAATAGTGTTGAAGACGGACCTGTGGAGTTGAATTAATGAAGAATTCAGACCCAAGCAGAGCATTTACAGTTTATGTAGACCACAGGGAAATGTTTTCAAATGTATAATTCCATGACAAAAACCTAAATATCACTCCTTTAAACAAGCAACAAATTAACATTTAACCCTTTTCTATTTAAGCTCATGCTCTTCAGTCCTGAGTCAGAGGAGAATCCGTTTATTACTTTCTGTTCTGGTCACTTCACTGAGCAAATCTTGTTATTTCTTCTTTTTTTGGTAAAACATGTCGCGGCTACAATTGAATGTCAAACCTTTCAAAGCTGTGTAAATGACTAAAACAGCCCTCTGTGATTACATATAGTACTAAGAACCTTGCAATCACAGCTCGCAGTTATTTTTCCTTTATTTTCTTGGATTCTCGTTCCAGGAACCTCCTTCAAATGTCAGTATAAACATTGCTGATTACATCTGCCGAGAAAGGCAAAGTGAAATTTATGGAAATCTTGAAAACTTTGCCTGAATGAAGTCGTCACCGTCACTGTGTGAGGATTGGTTGTTCTTTGACGAAACTGATAAATAGGAGAATTCTTCAGAACACTTTCTATTAAAATTGGATTAAAAATTTAAATCCGTTCTGAATTGCACAAAAGAGATTCCCAGTAACTAGAGCACATTTGTCATCATACACAGATATGAATACAGATCAGTATATCATCCTGTCTGATCAGATTTGCTGTACGGTATCTGGGTTTTAGCCATCTTCAGGAAACGTGACCCAAAAACAAAGCAGAGAAAGGCATTATGGGACAGATGATTAAGTACTTTTGACTAACTGCTCTCCGGATTACAGAAGGCCCTTCTCAATTCCAAATTTTGCACCTCCTCATCTCCTCTCTCCTCCATTCTCTTACTTGTGACCCAGAAATCGATCTGGGTGTACCACACTGAGGGATGTTTCAGATTCTAAAATGCATCTTGAGCAAAGAGGATTGAGGAGGGTTGTCAGAGGAGCTATGAGTGAGGATACACGTCTATCATCTCCATACTAGAGGTGGAGGCAAGGACATAAAGAGGACACTTGAGAATGTACAGAATGAGGAATGGGGAGTGAGGAAATGTACACAAACACACACTCACAGGAGAAAAACAATGCATCTGTTTGTGGTGATGGAGTCTGAGTTTTACAGTAGTTTCTGCAGGAACTAGTGGGATCACTTTTGAGATACAAGTGTGTTGTTATCCAGCTCAAAACATGCTGCAACTTTAAAATTTGGAGCATTTTCTTAGACTGATATTGCTGCAGAATTTAGCTGGAACTTTACATAAATAGATAAGTCACACTAAAGTCTGAGTCAGAGCAGAGCTAAGTGTTGTTGGTGAAGTCAAGGTTACTACACAACAGTGATGGAAGTACCATGTTATAAAAGTAATTCATTACAGTAACAGATTACTTTTTGCTGTAACAGTAGTGTAAGGCATTACTAATCAATTTTCAGTAATATTTTACTCTGTACATGCTAAATGGACTAACATGGCGCCCAAAGTGCTTTACAAGGCCTCACATTCTCACATATACCAGTATGCGGCTGCCAGACACTATTGAGGAAGTGGCTTGCCTAAGGACACTTAGTCACGTGGACAGTCAGAGCCAGGATTCGAACCGCTGACCCTTTGGTCACTGGATGACCCACTCTACCAACTGAGCCACAGCCACCCACATGTTCAGTAGTGCCTCCCGAGAAGCACACTTTTCGCCCATGATTTAATTACGCAAATAAAAAAAAACCCAAAACAAAACAGCAAGACCTTGAGACCTTAAGGAATCAAAAATGCAGCAGGAAAATTCTATGTCCTGTTGGTGTTCAGTCAGTGGGTGACGATGGCAGAAGACAGTACATTGGCTACATGGACGTATGCACATTACCAACCCTAACCCTCCTGCTTTACAGTAGCTAGTTAGCATGATCCCTGTGATCAGCAATGACAAGGTAAGCTAACGTTTCTATGACTAGTTAGAATTCTTCATCAATTGCAGATTTATCCACCAGCGTCCTTGGCACCACGCCCCCTCTGTGAACATGGTTCTAGGGTGACGACACTCGGCTCCGCCTCAAGATACTTGATCACACACTATGTGCAAGTGCCTATAAACCAGGAGAAAATATTTCAGTGAAACAGACTGCTTGGAATTATTTGATTAATCTAGCTGTAGAAGTGTCATAAAAGCTGTTGTTTGTACTTGTGTCCTTTTTCACTTCATATTTGTTAAGTTATTCACATTTTATTTTTAAAGGATAGTTTGTTAAAGCTATACCTACCGATGTGGCATTTCTCACAGCACTTAGTAAAAGTTTGAACATGAACAACCCGCCTCCCTCCAAAGCCCCGCCCACTTCCCTCTGCCTGAGCTCTGATGCTCGCCTTCTCTCACCTTGTGCGCGCGGAGGAAGCAGAGGTGCAGGTCCGGTCCACCTCGGTGTGTCCGTGGACCCCTCCCTCAGTAATCAGATGCATCATCCACCTGCCGCGGGCCCGCGGCCCCTGTTCCATCAGTAGACCCTGAATTTAAGGGTCTGGTCTGTGCGGTACTGGGTCAGTGTCTTCACTGCACCACAGAGATGAGGTGCGACGGGCGCGCGCACTGTGAACGCGCGGCCTCCGCGAATTTTCCGTGGACATTAGAAGTTTCATAGTCCATACATTTATCATCCACGTAATCCTACATTGTGTGACACCAAGTACATGTACGTGTATGAGTCCCATGGTCATAAAAGCTGAGCTTTCTGCAGACCTGTTCAGTCCAGTACATCCGACTTCCGGACTTTTATCTCCATCCTTCATTCATCAGACTCCCGTTTGTTCCCCTTAGTTGTTGTTTCTGTTAATAAATCCGTTTTTTTCCCCTTCCACATGTGCATGTCAGTTCTATCCATACACATTCTAGACAGTAGACTGTGGTCAGGGACAGGAGCAGCGTGAGTGAAGCGTCAGATTCAGAGGGACACATATCGGATGCGGAGACACCGATAATGGATCGGATGCTGGACGGCCGTAATGGATGATTGACAGGAGGCTCAGCCAGGTTCGGCCAATTATTTTATTCGGACCGACTAAAATGATTGGTCAGACTTTTATCAGAAATATATGAGAATTAAACATTTTTGAGTTTCAATACCTGGTGGATTTCTTTTACATTTTAGTTTGACACACGCTTATTAGGAGCATTTTAAGATGGCAAAAGAAAAGTGTAAAAATGCCACATCATACGGTATAGCTTTAAAATAAATATTTTCAAAATTTAATGTTTATTTTATTATTATTATTTATTGGCATTATTTATTTATTTATTTATTTTTCCACATTAAACCAACAAGAAAATGTGGAGTCATTAGTTATAGGTCATTATGCTATTATTTTACTTGAGATCACAATTGGTCTGTATATGGAACCTGAACTAAAACAAGTATGACACCTTCAAGTCTTAATAACTTCTGTATAATTTTTGCACTTTGCAAATTCATACTGCGGGCCAGTTTTGGCACACATCCTTTATGATGTGAGTCTGTATGTAACTCAAAAGTAATACAGGAGTCATGTAACGCATCACATCTCTGAGGCAGTAATATTGTAAGGTAAGGAATTACTTTAAATAACTGTAACAAGTAATCTGTAATGCATTACAGTTTGGAAGTAACTTACACAACACTGCTACACAGTCGGACATTAGCAGCCAGTTGAATCAGAATCAGTTTCACTTTGTTTTGTACTTGTTTTCTGTCCTGATGACTTTGTTTGGTGGCGACAAAACATGAAGCAAACTCCTGTTTGTGATACAAATACTAATACTAAAAAACTTGCTAGCCACATAGCATTAAAGATCAACTTTCACAATGCAATAAAATGCAGAACTTCCACCATCTTTTTTGGGTTTTTTTCAAGCTTACTTATTAAGTGCTTATTTCTGAAAGCTGTTAGCACTGTTTTCACATTTTTCTGTGAAAGTCTTACAATAGCAGAAAAAACCCTGTTTATACAGCATAGAACCACTTTTGATGATGTACTTTAGGAATGATTAATGGATGGCTAAATGAATGATTAATCCATCAGGGATCATCATCTTAAGGAAAAATCCCTTTGACACCACAAGCATAAATCAAAATTAAGATGATGAGTGTTGGTTAGCTTTGACATTGAATAAATATTAAAACATATCAATTCTACAAAAGAGATATTCCTGTGAAGATGAAAAGGTTTCCTCTGGTGTGGAAATAACTTCAGAGATATCCTGATGCAGTTAAACACAAAAGAGAGAGAATAGAAAGTGGGACAACCAGCCCCAGTTTCCCCAAACTTAAAATTGTGTGTCAGCATCAACAGCTCTGCTCTGAAGCCAATGTGCTCCAATAACTCTAGGCTGACAGGAAAAGGCTGCTGGAAGGAGTTGATGGATGTTCCCATTGCATGGAGCAGAGTTTTTACTTAAATAAGATTAAAAATTTGATACAGATCTGCACTTTTCCACAGTTCTATGGTAACCACTTCGCAGAGTTTTATGACAAAAATCCTCTTTTAACATCTATAAGGTGGAACAAAGACTAGTGTGTGTTGTCAGATGTGTTTAGACCCGTCAGAGTCAAATACATGCGTCGTTAAAATCATGACAAACTGCAGTTTCTGGACTCAGGACTGGTTTTGAAACAGTCATGTAAATAAGGTTCATCTAACACTCCAAAACATAATCATAATTATTTCTGCATCAGAGGTGATTTTTAGCTCACTTAACACTTGAACTCATTTACAGCTTGTTTGCGTCAAAGAATATTGACATTTTCACTGTAGCTGCCCCGACATCAACCTCAGAAAAGAGGTTCTGACCCAGTTACACACAACAGCCTCCTAATGCAAACCACACTTGACCACAGTTATGTACAAGTGTGAAAAGGGTGAAAAGATCAACAGAGTGTGGGCAGTAGGATGCTCACTTTGACCATTATTAACAATGAATATCTGAAGCATTTAACGCTGTTTGTTAGACAAGCAAATTATCCCAAATAATCAGGTCTGAAGCAAAAGGAAAATCCCTATATACAGTTGCGGAAAAAATTATTAGACCATCAAAAGTCATCAAAAACAATGGTTGTGCAATCAAGTACTAACTCCTGTGTGTATCATCTGACTAAAACAGACAGAAAAGAATGGAATGTGTAAAAACACTGTTTTTGTCAGTACAATGCCATAGCTACTGATGTAAGAACTGAAGTGATTTTGGTTATTATCAAGAAAACCATGGAAAATGTCTAGATATCAGCTCTGAAATTAAACTCTAATGAGCTATTTTTGTTGTTATCATTATATTTGTCCAAACAAATGTACCTTTAGTTGCACCAGGCATTAAAATGAACAAGAAATTGAAGAAAATAAGGGTGGTCTAATCATTTTTCCCTGACTGTACATTAAGCAAGTAAAAATATTTTCAGTACATGCTATAAAGCACTGTGCAATTTAAGCCTGTCCCATAGATAAACACAGTGATATCTTTGGTCAGGGCACAAAAACAATAGTATTCCTGCGTCATACAGAGAGTTTTAAAGACAGCCGTGTCATAGTTTATAACCGAAGGCAGTGTGGTACATTGTACATTAATGTCATTCATTAAGTTTTACTTTCTCCCACTCCTTTTTGAATGTGCAAATGAAGTCACGTATATGTATGAGTTTTGTTTTTGTTTTTTTTTGTTCTCTTCCATGACTTCTTAATACCTGTTTTTTTTCTAAGGACTAAGTAAGATTACTTTGTCTTGTTGCAAATTCGAAATAAACTAAACTTAAAAAAAAAAAAAACAAAAGGTTAATTTTTATGGGTGTTTATATTATGTTAGTTCATCAGCAGGTATCATATTTTGTTCTTTTATGAGGCTAAAAGCTGAACATTAATGACCATGTTACTTAATAAATACAGCATCGCTGAATTTTGGAGGTTTATTACTGACCAGATATAAAACAGACTGAAAACTAAAAAAGCACTAGGAAAGCGCAGCGCAGACCTCCACCAAGGCAGATCAGCCCCAAAATATCACTCGGGCCTTTTTGGAAATTTGGTCGCCAAGTGCGTTGTGGGAATGGCACCAAGTGAAACCGGTTTCTCACAGATTCGGCTAGAAAATGAGCCAGATCGCTACAACATAAAATTATACAATCCACCAGGGTTGTTTTATAGAATGAGTATAGTCGGTGGATGGAGGTAAAGGCGACATTTGGGTTCAGCACTCATGAAAAGACAGCAAAATTGCTGCTGCGTGGAACTCCCATTCCCACAATGAACTTCACAACAAAATTTCTGAAAAGGCCTGAGTGATGTTTTGGTTTGTTATGTAAACAAGTGGACTGTGTTTATGATGGGGTCATCTTCGAAGTTGATCACTCTGAGGGAGGTGATTCAGGTGCATAAGCACAGAAAGACTAATGGATTAGTGATAATTAGGCTATCACTGGGGTTTTACAAATATGTAAAAAACTTTGTGATAAAAGTCATACGCTGCTTTAACTGAGCTAATGTGGAGAAGGCAGTGATGACATTTAATTTCTTTATTTGCATTTTACCCGGAGACTGATTCGATTTATCCTTGTACAGTCTGCATGTTTTATACACAAGTTCATTCATTACATCTCTTTTATATGTAAAGATATAAGACTGATGAAACCCTACAGTCTGTAACAGCCTTGATGGATGTTACAGCGTTAAATCAAGTCATGTGGAACGTCTCCGTCATTCATGTTATTCACAAAAAAATTTCCATCTTTCACAGTCAGAGTGGCCTTCACCGTTCAGCTGAATATTATTTAGATCAGTTTTTCAGAAAAACTTTCTCAAGGTTTTAAATGATGATCCAATAGTCCAAAAAATAGGTTAACATTCATGTACAAATGTTAAAAAAATAAAATAAAATAAGCAAGAAGTATTTGGTCTGCATTACCTGAAAGATTTTCCTATTGAAAATCTTAAAATTCTGTCCTCATATAAAACGTATGAATGAAGTCAACTCTTTGGATCAAGGCAAAAGAAGAGAAACCCTCTAAAGACCAACTGCTATAATCTGAACTGAAGTCCAATCCACTCACACGCTCGTCATCTTTATATGCATTTCATGTCAATTTCTTCTCCCGTTTGGTTTTGCTTTAAATCTTTGCGCAAAATGTCAACTTATTAAACTTTTCTGCCTACACCTCTTCAGGGAGGCTTCAGTTCTTCAACTGGGAGACGAAGGGATTTGGAAAAGTCAAAAATGTTCCAGAAAAGTGAAACAATGCTTTAAGCCAGAGAGACAAAAAAGTGACAGTCAAAAAGTAGCACTGGGCCACTGTGTATACTGGTATGTATCTGAAAAGCAGTGTAAAAAGGGCTCCCAGTGGCAGCAAAACAATGTGAATATCTGTTCGTTAACCAACAGTGAGAACACAGAAGTCAGGTTTTATGAAGGTTTTTTTTTTTTTTTTGTCTTTTTCTTTTCATTCCGATTCCTTTTTGCAGCATCATGTCAGGAGATACACTGACATCCAAGTACCCAGAAAATATGCTGGATAAAATAATCCCAAAAGTCAGTTTTAACAGCACTTTAAAATATTAGTTGTGATGGTTTAATAGTTACAAAGCTTATGTCATCTATAACCAATGTCATGATATTACTAAACAATAGAGTCGGACAAAAGTGGCACAGGCAGCTACACTGGGACCACCAAAGAGGGTTTTTTGCCTATAAAGACCCAGTGCTATATAGCAAATATTTATCCAAAATATTTTTTTTCTCTATATTCAACTTTTCTTAAGTGATTTATCACCATTTATTATAATATTATCCTCTGTATTTTGCATTTTTTCAGTGAACATCATGTATTTTCCTATATTTAATTTACTGATCCTGTAGATGTTCATAAAAACTCAGATTAAAGTTGATGGTTATTATATCAAGAACAGAGAAAACTGAAGAAAAAGTGACTTTCAGTCTAATCTCTCATTAACCCTATAACGCTGAACGTATCATATTTGGTACATGAGTTTTGAAGCCCTCTACATGACCAGTGTGATTTTTTTTCTTGAAAAACCTGATGTATACAATTAGATACATGCAATACATGGATAATCCACCAGGGGGGAGGAATTCATTCACAAGAGGCCTTTCCAGTGACACTACAAGATTGTCATTAATGAGGAAGGAGGCAGAACTTTGCCAATTTTGAAAAGGAATTACCAATTTGTTAGACATGTTTGTGTTATATTATGTTTTTGATTGTTCAAAAATAATAGTATCTGAGCATTGAGACTGGATGTATCAAATATGATACAAATATAAACTCATACATGGAAATTGATATTTGAAAAAAAATGTTTTTGGTTGTCCAGAAGGACCAATAAAGGCTCCAGTTTAAAAGAACTGGGATTTTCTGTCGATGACATAATAGTTCAGGCTTAATAGGGTTAACTGAACATAAACCAAGTGTCTCCATCCACTGTCATTGATCCAACTCCATGGGTTTAATTGGTGAATCAATGTTGTAGAAGATGATGGTGTTTCCACGGCAACTACGGAGCCTCTGAAGGTCCAAATGGGTCATATCTGATGAACATGAAAAGATCATAAACTGCATTTTACACCAATTATTTATATTTATTGATAGGATTAGTGGATCAACAGGTATTGAACAGTTTACATTAGTAGATGGTTTTGGTCGTTGATGGCTGTAAATTCAGTGATGCACCTGAACATATACGTCAATTATTTACAAAAAAACAACACATATTATTTGCAAAAATGACCACCAGCTCAACGTAAACAATTCCAAACTCACAATGTACTTATTGATATTTAAACCAAAATAACAAAAAACAAAACCAACACATCTACTTTCACAACAGTAGTCCTTATGAATCATCACTTCAGACCCTCTGTGAGTGTGTAGTGTGTATTTACCTACACAGACCCTCTCCATATGTATTATCTTGTTTTGTTATGTTCACGATGGCCACAGAACCCTGGACAAACACACCCAGATACCTCTAAACTTGAAAATAATTCTTATTGCTATGTAAGTCTGGAGGACTGGATGTTCTTTTAATCCTCTTAAGACAGATTTTATCAAATTATTTTACTCTTTTGTACTGTTGTTTTATGTGTCCTGTGTTATCTCTCTTTATATTTTTTAATATCCTATACTATCTTTTTTTATCATCCTCTGGATGTTGTTTTTACTTATCTATACAGGGAAAACTAAGATATTATAAAACAACATCATCACACTCCAGTTCACACAGGCCCTTTGTTTCTTTGTTTAATGAAATTGCACGTGAAACATCAAATATTGGTCATAGAGGTGTAGAAATCAGTGTATTGGAATGAAATCTAAATAATAAAAAGAATGCCTCGACATCTGCAACCTCCAAAATAATCCCCAGTGTCCACAGTTAAACCCTTTATTAGACAAGTGGCTATTTTTGGGCATTTACGCATACATTACAAGACAGTGACAGCAACAGTTTCAGTGATGACAGTGAGTCAACAATCTCAGGTCCAATGTGGTCTACAGGGTCTGTAAGGTCCACCTCTGCATGAACAGTCAATGTACCTGCTTTGTTAGGTACCAGGAAGTAATGGTACTAATGTAAGGAATGATGTTCAAAGGGATAATGTGGATGTGGACAGGTGTCTGGATCAGCACTTATGTTATTGGAATGTTCTACAAGTGATGTTCTAATGTTGTAAAACACATGTTCCATTCACATTACACATGTATTTCTTGGATTTTTTTTTTTTTATTACACATGGTGGTGCAGTTGATAGCACTCATGCCTCACAGACAGAAGGGTCTAGGTTCGATTCCAACACCAGTCGATGGGGGTGGGACCTTTCTGTGGGAATTTGCACGTTCTCCGCGTGTCTACGTGGGTTGTCTCCAGGTACTCCAGCTTCCTCCCACCATCCAAAAACATGCACTGATAGGTTAATCGCTTAATCTAAATTGCCCAAAGAGTGATTGTTTGTCTCTATATTTTCAGCCCTGTGATGAACTGGTGACATATCCATGGTGTACCCCGCCTTCGCCCATAAGCAGCTGGGATAGGCTCCAGCACCCCCGTGACCCTAGTGAGGATAAAACGGGTTCAGAAAATGAATGAATGAATGAACAAAAATAATACAGTCTTGTTACACAATTGCGGAAAAAAATATTAGACCATCAAAATTCATCAAAACCAGTGGTTATGCAATCAAGTACTAACTCCTGTGTGTATCATGTGACTAAAACAGACAGAAAAGAAAACATGCACTGTTTTTATCAGTACAATGCCATAGCTATTGATGTAAGAACTGAAGTGATTTTGGTTATTATCAAGAAAACATGGAAAATGGATAGATATCAGCTCTGAAATTAAACTCTTCGGAGCTGTTTTCATTGTTATATCATTATTTGTCCAAACAAATGTACCTTTAGTTGTACCATGCATTAAAATGAACAAGAAACTGAAGAAAATAAGGGTGGTCTGATAATTTTTTTCCACAACTATATCCTCTAATAACACACTAAGGTTGAAAATTTTAATTTCAGAGTATATATAAGTGCCCTATAAAGGGTTAAAGTCAAGCAGAAACAATGGTTTGTATGAACATTTGTACAGGTATGGAATCATTCTTGTGTGATAATGCAAACAGAGATATTTTATAAACTGAAGGTGACATGCAGAGATTTTTTTTTTTATTATTTTTTTTTAATGGAAGGGGAAAATGCCTGTTAAGAAAACCATCTGTATGAGTGTAGACAGGACATCCCTATAAAAGAAAAGACATGTTTCTGTGAAAACTTGCCATTTTCAGGGTGCAGCTGCAGGTCAGGAGGGCCTTTCACGCAGCGAGGGGAACATTCAGAGCGATAACACACAGATAACGCAAGGAAGGAGAATGACAATCCTAACACCGTGTAATGGAAACATTCACCTTTATTCTGGTGGAGTATGACCTGTTGGCAGCACACACAGGCACACTGCATTCAGTCTAAAACACTCCCACAGAGTTACAGTGGTGCAGGTGTGTTTATGTCTGATTTAAAATTTAAAGGCTAAGCGCTGTTTTTCTTACTTTTCCCATTCAGTCTATTAATATTACTTACTTAACTGATATTCTCTCCCTACAACAAGCCAGAAATGTTACATGGTTTAACTTTAAAGCCATAAAGACCCGATGTGACTTTTCTGACAGTTTGCAAATGATTTTTTCTTTATATTTGCCCTTTCTTGAGTGATTTATCACAGTTTATTGTAATATTATTCTCTTTATTTAGCTTTTTTTTTTTAGTAAAAATTAGGTATTTTTCTATATTTAATTTACTGATCATGTAGATGGTTGTAAAATCTCAGAGTAAATTCAAAGATTATTATATCAGAAACAGAGAAAATGGAGGATTAAGTGACTTTTTCAGCAAAATATATCATTAACTGAACACAAACGAAGTGTCTCCATCCACTGTCATTTATTAAACTCCATGGGTTTTACTGGTGAATCAATGTTGTAGAAGATGATGGTGTTTCCACAGTAACTACGGAGCCTCTGAACGTCCAAATGGGTCATATATGATGACCATGAAAAGGTGAATAACTGTATTTTAAACCAATTATTTACATGTACTGATAGGATTAGTGGATCAAAAGATATTGAACATTTTCGATCAGTACATAGTTCTGGACAGTCATGGATGTCTGGGTCTTTATGGGTTAAACCAAGCTGCATCTAACAACAGGAGTGGAGCATGGACAAAAGCAAGGGAGTAGGTTCGATTCTGACATTGGTGGGGACACTAAAGTGTTCCAAGGCAGCACTCCTGAAAGTTGATGTTTTTTTCCCGTTTGCAATCATAATTTCAAGTTGTGTAGAGCTGATCAAACAAGCAAATAATAACTGTCAGGAAAAAAATTCAGTAATTGACATGTTTATAATGCATATCTAAATATAGTAACTGAGTACAGTTATTGCCTAAGGAAAAAAAGGCTTTTCCTTTCAATTAATACATGTAATTTATTCCCCACAAACATGGATGTATAAAATCACATCTAGAATCTGAGGTTTTATTGTGTTTACCCACAAATAAACAGTTTTTCTCTTCCACACAAAAACATGAAATTAAGTAAGTAAAAATAACTTCTAAAAAGTGTATCTCTTTGGCATTAAATATTGTCTTTTATTCAATATCTGTGTTGTTTATTGATTTATTTTGCACTGCATAAACAATCAAAGACATAATAAAACAGTAAAGATGCAGGGAGAGGCAGAAAGCCTAAAATGGCTTGTTTTAAAGCCTTCACCTTATAAATGCATAAACATTATAAAAGTTATGAGACTTCCATAGTCAATACACATTCAGAATTCATTTTTTAAAAAGACTGTATTATATAGAGTCTTTTTATCAATATATATCAATGCAATATCATAATTGATTTCCTTAAATATTTCTTAAAGGATATCTCTGGCATGCTATTTCCAAGAACAAACTGAATTGCTGAGCCTTTACAGTTTCATATCCTTGAAGTAACTTACACTTTTACTCCTAAAGAAGTGTCTTATGTCCAATTTTCTTCTCTTCGACATCCTTCAAATCCTCATAACGAAACACACAGGTACAGATGCACACAAACACGGACGCACGCACGCATGCACGCAAATGGACACACATACAAATGTAAATGTACATGACACCACTGATTTAAAACTCCATCTAGCTGACGTGACCCAGGCAGAATAAAATGCCAAACATGTTGTAAGTAACTTTTGCAAGCAGATGGAGTGACAGCAGGGACGGCCAATCACATGTACGTTAGTGGCAGAGCCAATCAGAGAGTGAGATTTAGGTTAGAAGCAGGACTTGTGGCAGAGACCGACTGTTAACCTTTGTGTGCCATAATCATTGACTACGGACAGCGGTTTTATTGGTAGGGACAACACAGTAGCTGCTGGATATTGGTAGGGATGTGTCCCTAGCATCCCTATGCAATTCTACGCCCCTGGACAAAAGTTTTGGGAATGTTTTTTTGTGTGTGTGGGTGTTAATTTCCAGTGTTTCTGAGGTACACTGAATAACAATTACATGCAGTACACAGGTTTCAAAGGACTGTAATCCACAAACACCCACTAGTGACCAAAACATCTACTGATCTAAACTGTTTAATACCTGTTGATCCACTAATTCTATCAATTCATGTAAATATCTGGTGTAAAATACAGTTTGTCATCTTTTCATGATCATCAGATATGACCCATTTGGACGTTCAGAGGCTCCGTAGTTACCGTGGAAACACTGTCATCTTTTACAACATTGATTCACCAGTAAAACCCATGGAGTTGGATCAAAGACAATGGATGGAGACACTTGGTTTATGTTCAGTTGATGATAGATTTGATTGAAAAAGTCACTTTTTCTTCAATTTTCTCTGTTTCTGATATAATAACCCTCAACTTTAATCACATTTTTTATGAATACATGATTAATAAATTAAATATAGAAACATACTTGATAATTGAATAAACACAAAATACAGAGCAGAATATTGGAATAAATTATGATAAATCACTTAAACTTTAAATAGGAGAAAAAACTTCCACAAGAGTCACACTAGGTCTTTATGGGTTAAGTAAAGAACCCATTTGTGTCAATCCTGAAACTTTTGGCCACAAATGTAGCCCTGGATTTGTGCATTTGCCACTGACCTATGCTAGCTCTTGTTGCTGATTGAGGAAAGACAAAAAACAAATACATTTTTAAAAAAAAAACTAAATTGCACACACAAAAATTGTAAAAACTAAAAATTAAGGCATATCAGACAAAGGGTTTAACTATAGTGTTATAATCATACCATTAGTTGAACATGTATTGTCGAATATTGGATTGTAAAGGACAGATGATCTGATGTGTTACTCTGACTTCTCAAAAATCTGTTCTGAACTTTTCTTGACAGTACGACAAGGTCTAGTTCAGTTTACCTTCTCAGCTCCTACGTTAGTCAACCACAGCAGAAGGAGTACAAAAAAAAATAAACTTTGATAATGGTGTTCTTTTCCTCACCAATTCAACTAGATCCAGCAGAACAGTGAACGGAGGCTGTGTTGTGTGAGATGCAGTTCCCCCTTGTGCCCCCCAGGCTGGTAATTGGGAGGGATACAGAAAGACTGCTGACACATACAGTAACTTGTTCTAGCTGGGAGGGCTGGATCTTGCCTTTCTTTTATTCCTTCGTTTCATTCATGTCCACTGGGCAGAGGAGCAGAGACCGGAGAACAAAGGCTGTTAAATCACTCAGCTCCGTTTCTAGCTGCTCCCACTTAACCAGCCTTGGACTAAATTGGCTTTCTGTTTGGTTTGCTCCAAATACTGGCTGAACTTACTACTCACATAATGAGGACAGGACCCTCACAGATTATTTTTAAGTTATTCCAATAAAAAAAATGAAATCACATCAAAGTGCATGTTCTCTTCTCTTTCCGTTCTGTTGACCTGATAGTTTAAAGCAGTGTTTCATGAATGTATTTTCTGAAGGACAGATTTATGACCCAAATCACAAACAGGTCTTCGCTATAAATCCAAAGAGGAAAAAACTTAGGAGAAAAAAAAACACACTGTATAGCGTATCAATGATATGAAACACTTCCTTTCTATTCTGTGGGTGTGGTCAGAAGAGTTAACCCTTTCATGCATAGTGGTCACTACAGTGGACAGTTATTCTCCAGCTGTTCTCTTGTATATTCATGGGTTTAGTTGTTTTAGTTCCATATCAGCCAACACAGCACCATCCCATACACTGCAATTCATACCATTACTGTAACTTTGCTGTTCTTGGTAAACCTGATCTGCACTAACATGTTTGCTAATTGTTTTTAGACTGTAATTAGCAGCTTTCTTAAACGAAAAGTTGATTTTTGTTTTGTTTTGTTTTTTGCATATTATCTCCATGAAGTGAGTAACAATTAGTATTAGAGTATGTTAAAATGTGACAAAACATCAGATTAGCTGCATTAAAAATGTTTTTATTTCGTAGTTTTCACACAGTATATCACTTTCTGATATTGCGATTTAAATACACGTTTCTTTGCTTCAAAAATTAAACACATGGTGTCCAGGTGAGTGGATATTTTTGTAACTCCACAAAAAATAGGTCCATTAAAAGATATTAAGTCACATTCTTTTTTTTTCCATGTCTAAAGGAATAAAAATACTCAGGAAAAAAATCTTGACTAAGGTTCTCATAATTCATGCATGAAAGGGTTAAGAGTAGGGGTGCAACGGTACAGGTTATCCACGGTTTGGTACGTATTGTAGTTTCTGAGTCACGGTTCACGGTACGGTACAGTACGTTACAGACACAGAACCCGGCTGATGCCCAGCTGTGCACCGAAACATAACTGGGAGCTGATGGAGAGAGACTTAAGGCTAATTTATGCTCGCTTTATCTGCGTAAATAGGTATGTCTGTTTCTAACGTTGTCATGCGTCACTACCGTCATACTTCCATGCGTCCTGTACATCGGAATGAACGTTTCCCAATCAATCCATCAGAGGGCGTGACTCCTAATTCCCATACTAGCTGAATACCAAGAATAAGAGTAAAGTTTTTTGAGAAGAAGAAAGTCAATAATAACAAACATGGTGATGACAGAGGAGATTTTACTAATGTGGATACTGATGTTAATATTCAGAAGGGTAGTTGTCATAAATATATCGGTAGTTTTTCACTAACTCACAGTTGTGCGTCCAGCTCTTGCCAGACTCCACGTCCGTCTCCAACCAATGACAGTAGAATTCCGTAAGTCCGTCTTCTTGCAAAGCTCCAATATAAACGTGAGGTGTCCGGAAATGTCATTTGAAATTTCACCCATTATAAGTAAACGGGGAAAAAAATATTTCGGAAATTTAGAATTTTTTTTTTTTTAACTTTGACCTACTACTCCCAAAATGTAATAAGATCTATTATGGGTCACTGGCAATCTATAAATCAAATTTGGTATGAATTCAACCAGTAGTTTAGCTGCTAGAGTTTTAAACAAAGAAACAAACAAATCGAGACAAAAACAATACCCCTTGCCTCCCCTTTGGGGGGCGGGGTAATAAATGAAGAAAATTAAATAGAATGGGGTGGTATAAGTATACAGCCAGTCTGGGAAGTTCTGATTCTGAAAGGAAACAGGAGGTGAAATTTATACTATTTAAAAGAAACACAAGTTAAAGTCCCTTGTGCCAGTACCTTCTCAGGCTGGATGATGAAGGTGGATGAGAAGCTGCCGTACTATCATATTAGTTAGTTTCATAAGTGAATCACATGAGTGGAATTTTACTTTGTCTATCTCAGCGGAAACACATTAAAGCTAAAGGTCTTATAAAACATTTACAAGAGATATAATGAGTATTTTTATGTATTATTAAGAATAAAAAGACACATTAACCTCATAAATGAGATCGCACAGGAGCAACAGGCTATTTCATCTCTTTTATTTCCACTCATTTGCAGAACAGTCTACGCATAAACATAATAAATGCTTCATAAATGCAACGTAATAATTACATTTAGATGGAGTTAACAGACTGTTGTTTTTATGTCTTGATTCTTGCTGAATTATTTTAGAAGTGCGATTTTTCAAACATATATCATCTTTTGCATGCCACCTGTAGGTCACAAGCTCGAAAGTAGAATTTAACCCAGTTGTGGCAGTTCCAAAATATTTTTTTTCCTCGATATTTAAATTTTCTTCAGTGATTTATCGCCATTTATTATGACATTATCCACTGTATTTCGTGGTTATTCAGTGAAAATCAGGTATTTTCCTTGATTTAATTTAATGATCATGGTGCTGTTCATAAAAACTCAGATTAAAGTTGAGGATTATTATATCAGAAATAGAGAAAACTGAAGAAAAAGTGATTTATTCAGTAAACTATATCATTAACTGAACATAAACCAAGTGTCTCCATCCACTGTCATTGATCCAACTCCATGGGTTTTACTGGTGAATCAATGCTGCAGAGGATGACGGTGTTTCCACGTCCACTATGGAGCCTCTGAACATCCATATCTGATGGCCATGAAAAGATGACAAATTGCATTTTTCACCAATTATTTACATGTATTGATAAGATTAGTGGATTAACAGATATTAACCAGTTTAAATAAGTAGATGCTTTTGATCACCAGTGGCTGTTTGGGTCTTTATGGGTTAAAGAAGTTACACAGATACACATCGACACCAAGTTGTTGTTTTTTTTTGTTTGTTTGTTTTGTGTTTTTTTGCTGCACGCTTTTATATTAAACTTCAATATAAAAAAAAAAAAAATAGTGTGGTTTCAGTTCTCTATGTCTCACTTGCTCAGATAATAATTTCTCAGGTGAGTGTCAGAAAGTTTAAGGCAGAAAAAAGTTGCAGATATTCTCTCCCACTTTGTCACTGTGTCTCAGAATGAGTCACCATCTCCACTGTACCACACAGCAGATGATATCCCACACAGCCTGCCAGGAATCTCATTACAATGAGTTAAATGCATGTCGCCTTCACTGTATACCTCCTCCTCTCTCCTTCCACCCCCGTGGTACTTGACTCAACCCCTATTCCCTTCTTCAGCGCCCCCTTTTACATCTTTTTTACCACTGCCTATTGCTGCTCTCACACTCGTATCTGTTCCAATCAAGTTCTTTTCTCCCTCTCTGATTCTGTAGTAGGCCTGATGCCATTACATATTGGGACATTTGGATCATGTTCGTATTCATTGAAATGGCACAAGAACAAGAAAAAAAGAAAAAAAAAAAAACAAGCAAGAAAGAAATCTCCAAAATCTTTACAGTATGTCATTTGAAATCCTTCTATTCGCCTTTATGCCTCAAATCTCTCCTCTTCCTCCATGGTTTTACTCATCCCTGCCCTCTCACAAACCTCTGTCTCATCTTCTCAGTCTGATTCATGGTGTCAGTGTCTGTCTGTGTGTCCTCTCCTCTGCAGCCTAAAGGCACCCATCACAAACTTTCACTTTTCCTTCATACTCCGTCCTTCTGCCCCATCTCTGCATCCCATGATCCTCTTCCTTTCTGTAGTGAAATGCAAAGGCCAGGGACAGCAGAGAAGCAAAGAATCTTACCCTGCAGACATTTTACAGTAGATTTAGATTTATTATTTCTCCTCGTTCAATCTCTGGTGTTTAATTTTCCTGCATTAAAATATTCTGTCGTATAAAACGCCTGTTTTGTAGTCTGCAAGTTATCAGTATTAATATAAGATAAAAATGGTTGCAATATGTTGTTCCAGATACCCTAGGGTACGGCAGGTGATATGAAATATAACTCATGGAAGGACTAATATGTAATAAACTAATGAATATACAATTGAAAACAACATATAATGACTTAAAGGAAAAGTTTGCCATTTGGGAAATGTATTATCCCCATCAAGATCAATATTCTCATATTTATCAAATTTAAGGTTAAAGCTTTAGGGAGATTAGCTCATCTTACCATAAAGAGCAGAAATGAGAGGACAAAAGCCAGGCTATCAGCTTTGTAGCTCAGTAATTATGTTCTGATGTAGAAACTGAACTCTTAAAGGTCCAGAGCAGTTTTTCCCACCTCTGCCTTTCCTTCATTCATTCTGTTTTTCTATAATCTTCTATATGTCAGTATCAGTTGTCTTTGATTTAGAGGAAGTCAAATTTTAATGTGGCTCTTGTTCCAAAGTCATTTGACATTTTCTTTGTCTGAGAATGAATAATTTTACTGGAATTAAAACTAGGGCTGTCAAAATTAACGTGTTAACGCAGATTAATCCATCATTATGATTAATCTGATTAAAAATTTTATCGCAATTAACCCATCTGTAGCACAGCATGACTCTAAATGTCTCTACCAATGCATTTGGGGCAGTTTGTCCAAGTAGAGTTAGCGTCGCGCATGAACAAATGGGTTGTTGATCTGGTAGTGACAGGCAGCAGAACCATCCCATAAAGATGGAAGACACTAAACGGCATGCTGGGCCTCTGGATGGAAATATGAGTACAAAAAAACCCAAGACGGAGCAGTCGACCGACATAAAGTATTATGCACACTCTGCAGAAAGGAGTTTTCTTTTCATCGAAGCACTTCCAGTTTGAAATACCACATTAACGTGAAGCATACGTTAGTTAGGGATTCTGCTAGCACTTCGGCTAACACGTTGCCTAGCTTGCTAACAAACACGTTAAGTGCATATATATTCCCTTCCTCCCTGAGTCTGTTTGCTCATGCAAAATGTAATGTGATTAAAAATATAAAAGATTAAAAATTAATGATAGTTAACCATGATTAATCGAAATTAATCCACAGCAACCTTGTGATTAATCTGATTAAAAATTTTAATCATTTCACAGCACTAATTAAAACTAAAAGTGATATTTTTGTTGCGAACACTAAAGAAAGTCATTGTTTTCAGTTTCCAGATGATTTTTTCCCTCTACATCTAATCTTTCCTAAGTAAGGCACTTCATTTCAATAATGTTGTGGGTGTTTTACAGGGGATTTAATTAACTAACCGTGTACACGTGTCCGAAAAGAATTATATAACAGTCAGACATAACTGTTTGCACAAATTATGGAGCCTCTGAATGTCCAACAAAAAACAGAAACTCCACACTGATATTAGAGGTTCTGCAGTTATTTTACAATGACAGTTATGTTTGGCCTTGGCTTTTGAGTGTTAAACCATTTTAATTACTCAGACTGTGTGAAATAACACTTTTCATTATGACAGGTTGTGTCAAATAAAAGTGTCCGCCATCAGCAGCCTGATGGCAATGGTGTCACAGTCTTAATTCCACCTTGTTTTGCATCAGTAATAAGCAACATAATGAACATATTATATTTTTATGTTATAAACACACTAACAGAGCTGCTAGTGTCTGATGACCTCTGTGATTTACTACTGAGCCAAAGCTGGTAAAATGAACGAGGATCACATTTCAGCAGAGGGAGGGGGAAAATGTGCCCAGTGCATGTTGTGTTTGGTTAGACCTAAAATCCTCATCTGTTTTTTGGGGTGACACTAGAGGAGATATGATACAGAAACTGCACAACTGGTACAACATGGCCAATTTGAAGCTGACAAAAGAAATGAGGCAAGACATATAGATGATGCAACTTGTAAACACTGGTGCATTACCACCAACAAGTGGACTGGAATAACAGCACTATCTGTCAAGGGCTTTGGTAGGCTCCTCTCTTCTCCTCTGCTGAGTGGAAGTCAGGCACCCTGTGCTAAAAATGACTATAAAAAGCTCAACCAAAATGTTATTTGGTGAGTGCTGGAGTTTGGTGAGTGAAAATAAGCAGTATCTGGTATTTATTTTGGAAAATATTCTCGACAAGAGACCATAATGATTTTATAATGTAGGAAAGATCTAACCTCCATTGTTTTCTTTTCACATGTTAACCCTTTGGCAGCTACACTATCCACAAAATTCAAACTGTATCAGAAAGCTGAGATCCTGAACTTTCCGGCACTATATAGCACTTTATGGCAGCAATGTAGGACTCTATTACAAGTAGAACTGTTTCAGAGACTTCCACTCAGGCTAAAAAAAACCACCTGGAAATGGCAAAAAATATGAAGCCATAACATGGATACTGAATGTTCATAACCAAAAAGCATGTTTGAGCAGATGTAAAATAGCTGAAAGTTTATTTTTGTAATCTCAAAAGTCTTGTTTTGGACATTTACAGTTGTTTTTGAAAATAAATGTGCTAAATACTTCAAGTTTGTTGTTTTTTTCCTTTTTTACTAAAACACAGTTTTAAGCATTTATTATTTATAATAACTATAATTAATGGGCAGATATTGAAAGTTCTTCCTGAAAACAAAGGTGCAAAAGAAGTGGCAAAATAGATATTTTCTGACTCATTTATTGCAAATAAAACATGAAGACACCTACCGTCTTTAAAGGGTTAACAACCAAAATTCGGAAGTATATAAAAAAAAAATTTTGCTGTTAGGAAGTTTGCCGTTATTCATTTGTTACTTTTCATTCAGTACAGTCAGACTGTTTGCCATCTAGAAGGTTAACAGTATTTCACTATGTACCCTTTAAATATTGCTAAAAGCCTTTGTCACAAGTACCGTCATCTGTCCTCCTTCTACCTTTACCATCATCGTTAAATACTTTTAATTGCCTGGTGAAGCATTAACACCATAAACATAATCCTAGAAAAGTAAATTGTTCCTTTACGTTGAACGCCGAGAGGCTGACAGCGAGCATTAATCACACAGATGAGGCTCAGAGGTTTGGAATTACTCATACTGTCTCAAAGCCACTTTATTTTATAAATCCATCCTCTTCTCTCTCTCTCGCTCTCTCTCTCTCTCTCTCTCTCTCTCTCTCTCTCTCTCTCTCTCTCTCTCTCTCTCACACACACACACACACAGTAAGTCTATGGCCTGAGATCAATTGTATTTTTATTTTTATTCCAAATCAATAAATGAAAAAGGCTGCAAACTGCTGTCCCAATATGAATCCTTATGACAATAAAAGAGCCACACAGTCGAACATACACACTCACACCAACAAGCCCCAGTTGCGTATTCTGGCAAACCCACTATATCCAATTAGTGTCAGTGTCTGCTTTGGTCTGACTTCAGTACAACATGGACCTCTGCTGCTACAGTCCTATTGGTCCCACTGAGCTAGACAAAATCCATCAATTTACCAACTCTACTGAATCCATTTTGAAATGTCTCCCTCGGTCTCTCTTCCTCTCAATCAATCCCTTTCATGTTTGGACAGTGAAGGCTTTAGACTTTCTTTGTTAACATATTCCAAATGAGTGTTTAGAGCCATAAAAAGGTCATGGCCCTGCTATTTTTCAACCACCAAGATGTTATTATTGAATTTCAGTCTCTGGGAGGAGCGGTGCTTTGGTTCAGGACCCAAGCAGGGAACAGGAAGTTTCCAGCAGTTGTGGTTTTGGCAAAATTGTGATAAAGTAGCTTATCAGTGGGAGACTAACAGATTATGAGTGTATTGGACCAATCAGCAGTCAAGTCATGAACTTGTGTTTTGGAATTTCACACGTTACTCTGAACCAAGAAGATGCATCATTTTGCAACTCCTGATAATATTCCAATGAAAATAAAACACATTTTCGGTCAGAGCTGGATGGGTCCACAGCTTCTGGACAGAGTCTGTAGGTCCCAAAAGAACAGTTTATACCAAAGATTCATGACTAGACAAGCTGAAAACTCACAACTACAACACTTTAAATTTACAACATGCAGTCGTGGAAAAAATTATTAGACCATCGAACGTCATCAAAAACAATGGTTATGCAATCAAGTACTAACTCCTGTGTGTATCATGTGACTAAAACAGACAGAAAAGAAAACACAGAATGCATAAAAGCGCTGTTTTTGTCAGTACAATGCCATAGTTATTGATGGAAGAACTGAAGTGATTTTGGTTATTATCAAGAAAACCACGGAAAATGGCTAGATATCAGCTTTTAAATTAAACTCTTATGAGCTATTTTTGTTATCATTATATTTGTCCAAACAAATGTACCTTTAGTTGTACCAGGCATTAAAATGAACAAGAAACAAGGGTGGTCTAATAATTTTTTCCACAACTGTATTAGATTTAAGAGGGTTAGAGCAACAACTAAAGATTCAACATTTTATGTGTGCTTTGCAGCTTCACATTAGAAAATGTTCATGAAAATAGATTTTTTAAATGACCTCAATTTTGGTGACAGAATTTTAAGTTCGTAGTGAGTTTTGCGTCTATTGAATTCCTGTGGATAGTGGGAAATGGAAACATGCGTCCTCAGGTCCTCACCTCGACCAGTTACCCTGTGTCTTTGACCTTTCCACCTGAGATGTGAGTGGAAGAGTCAAAGCCAGGACCCAAGGACAAAGAAGCAGAGGAAACAGACAGACATCCTTTCCTCAGAGCCGTTATTTTAATGAGATGTTGGTTAAATGTGACGTGTGGAACAGCTACATCTCCTCTCTGTTATTCCCTGAAAAAAAATTTTGAGGTCCTGCTCCTGACACCGTTTGTATCAAAGACACGTCACACACACATACACACTTTTTTTGGTTTGTTTTTGTGTTTTTTAATCTTTATTTAACCAGATAATGTCTCATTGAGACCTGGCCAAGAGGTCACAAGCACACACACACCATACCATAACAAAAAACAGGTCAAAAGATCAGTGATAATAATAAAAAAAAATAAAAATAAAAAAATCAAACAATAATTTAGTAATGACACAAAACACTGGTCAACCTTTTAGTTTAGTTTTAAATATATGCACCTGTCTTAATTATCTGAAACAGTTGCATAATGTTCTCCAGCACATCTGTCATATTCAGCCTCTGACCGAAAATATATCATATTTAAATCAAAAATAACCCTCTGATGTCTCCACAACTAACTTATGAATAACGGAAAATTTAAGCTCCACAGAAATAGTGATTTGATTTATATCGTGATACATATCAATATCATCTGATATGAAAAAATTATTGTGATACGATTTTTTTCCATATCGCCCAGCCCTAGTGTTTCCCCAGATATTCATGGCTGTTCTTCTGTTCTTATTATAACAGTCATGTGTCGTGAAGCCATTGTCGCCACCTTCTGAACAGCAACATAGCCTAGTTTGTTTATAACAAAGTCCCTTATTGAAACATTTAATTCACATTTTCTATGTCACAGCTCTACAAGTTTACTTGTTTGTCAACCTTGTGATGAACTGGCAATGTGTCCAGGGTGTACCCCGCCTTCACCTACTGGTGGACAGGATAGGCTCCAGTACCACAGTGGAAAATGAATGAATATTGGCTAAAATTTACTTAGGGGGTCAAATGAGTGGCCATTTTTGTAACAAAAAAAAAAAAAAAAAAAAGTTGAAAGAAATGCATAGACCTGTGTTGAAATACTGCTAATAATGCTATGCTTTGTGCACAGACTAGTGATATTATTTGACAGTGGAAGCTTTATTTTCAGAAATATTGGATTTTGAATATGGTATAATAGGGATTGAAATAAATAAATTCAGTATAGAACAGAATATAGCATAGAATATAAAATAATAACAGAATAGAAGAAAATAAATTACAATAGAATTCTTAAAATAGCATTAGAAAGAGCATAAACAACTGATGGACGGACGTGACATTACCCATGATGATCTGGTCAGTACCAGTACTTTATTAGTAATAAACTTATATACTTACTATTGCTAATTCTCCTCTTATTCATAAATGTTAGTATTGTGGATCTAAAACAATAACAGCTGACACAAAAACACAAAATGTGGCAGTGGACGGATGTGACATGGTTGTTCCAGATCCCATCATACTGATGCTCAGCAGCCATGTCACCGTTTACACAAATGATCCCTGTGCAAAAACTAGTATCGTATTTATTTATTGTATAGTTTATCATCATACTAAAGAGTAAATAACAATATGGAATTTTTATTTCTTTATAAAAATGCTTATTATTAGAAAACTGCTGATTTAAAAAGTGACGTGTGACATTCTTAATGTATGTGTTGGTGTAACAAAAGCAGGATGGATCAGCACCATACTCCATATTGAACCTGTAAAAATAAAACATGTGATATGTAGGATAGAATCTTGTAAGAAAAATTGGGGAATCTAAAAGAAAAGAATATTTGTTTTTCAGGTAAATTCAGTTAAAATATAACTTGGCCATTTGTGACATGAAAATATAGCATTAATTGTGATGAAATTGGACATTTTTGACCTGAAAACATAGTTCATATGACCATCAACATGTTGCAACAGAACTGAAATCCTGTAAATTTGCATAACTAGCATTTACCAACACAAAGTTCCTTTGGGGATTCACTTACATTGGTTTCTTATGCACAAAGACATAAATAAGACCTCTAAGCAAATTTTAGCTGATATACAAGTTTATCAAAAGAACATTTACACCTGAAGAAAGAGTTCCATCATTTAAAAGCGTCTATTTATAGTCTACTGGCGACTTAATAATCCACTGTATTCAGCTAGCTTAGCTGAGCTGAGACAGGCCGGTTCAAACTGCTCCAATTTTATCCTGCAAAAATCCTAAACTGTGGTCCGAACTGCACTTAATGTTGACCTCAGACTTCCAAACTGAGGCAAATAAAGCTAAAATGAGAACCAGCACCACAAGACCCAATTACACACTACAGCCTATAAGAAACAGGATGAAGGGCTTGGTATCAGAGGTATGCTCATTACTGGGAATATATTTAGTAAAACCTGGCTGTTACTGCTGCAGACGTAGAAGTTCTTATTGATATGTATGTCACCGCACCTAGGATTAATGAAGCTTATATTGGGAAACACATATGCTTTCCTTAAATTTAACAGTGGTTACCTTGATATTTGTCTAACAAAGACTTCTCACATCGTACTATTTATCATTTCCTGAAAACGAGAAAAAGCTTAACTTGTATTGAGTTACAGCATGACATGTTGAAAGGGCTTAGTGAATGAAAGATCCATACGCAGTCACCGCGTGATCTCATATCCAACCCTCCTGCTGTGATGCCGTCAGTATCTGTCTCTCCTTTGTTTCCACTTGTCAGCTCTCAGGAGGGACCAGAGGGAAACAGATTCACGATGGAGGAGACAAGTGAAAGTGAGTGCAGTCTGTCCAAGCTAAAGATATCGCCACGTCAGTCTAATCCTTCCTCTCACTGTCACTTTTATTTTCCCTTTCTGCCTCTCTGACTTGTCTCTCTTTTGTGTCTTACACTCCAAAATGTTGATCTTGTGCTAAAGTTTGGATTAAAACATGAACTGAAGTCTTGAACAAAGTCGTTTCATGTTTTGTTGTTACAGAACCTACACTTTACTTTTCTTGTAGAAACCCTGCACTGCAAAAAACAACTAAGCAAAAATGGTGTTTGTGAGGCTTGCTGGCTTATTTTCTTTGAGTTTTCCTATTGACAACAGAAGAGTTGAATAGTTTTTCAAAGAAGTAATTTACTGCAGGGGTTCCCAGAGTGGGGTACACATACCCCCAGGGGTACTTGGAAGAAGCCCTGGAGGTACTTGAAATTTTTTGAGAAAAATACATTAAATAAGTCAAGTCATCAAGTCAATACAAAATAAATAATTAGAATTAATGCTGAAATACAAAACACAATCAATACATTCATATAATAGTTTTATTGTCAATCATCTCGTTTAAGCTTCGGTAACATTTCAAGAACATTTCTACTTAATATTGTTTAAAATGAGTTTATTTAGGTAGTTAAATAATTATTTTTTGTTGATGAAAGGTTCATTTATTAATTAATGACCAATTTTTTTTTTTTTTAATCAATTAAACGGGGTACTTTTCAGTTTATATTTTGCACAAAAGAGTTTACTTTAAAAAATGTGTTTGTGTGTGAAAATATAAACAGACACCTTTGGCGCAAGAACAAATTGTGCCTAATTTTTTTAATCAAATGCTGAAGCCAGAGTAGGGGGTACTTGGCTGAAAAGTATCTTTCAGGGGGTACTCCACTGTAAAAAGTTTGAGAACCACTGATGTACTGGAAAAATATAAAATGGTTTTGTAGCTTTGTTCTGGAAATGACACGCTGATAAATAGCCTGAATAAAACAGATGGAAGACAATAAATGCACTACTCCAACACACTGATGATCTATCATACTATGTTTGATGTAGAGCTATTGAATAGATTTCCCGCTATGCTCTGAAAGTAAAACAACATTCCCAAAGGACAGACATCCTGATTGCTATGTTCGCCAACAACAGAAGATCATATTGACTTTTACTATAGTTGGTTTTGCTCACACCAAGGCAGAGGTTTCATCTACCTAGGGGTGCAACAAACGAATATATGAGGTATCGTATTGCTTTAGCTACTGATTTTTTGTAGATGTATTGAAAATATTATCATGCTTGTCACTGCATCCTCTGATTGTTGGATGACTATAGACAATTTGTACACAACAGCAACAGCTTGTTAGTCTGTGTGCTGTACATTTGTGTATAGTGCTCAATTATCCCAGTGAATGTTTTTATTGTACAAATTACTATTGGGTCCGATCAAGCCAAAGTGAACATCAACATGAAAAAGTACATTTGCACACATCATTTATCAAGTGGGCTCATTTTTCAGCTGAAGATTTCTATTTTATGGAACTGTTAACATTTTTAAAATACCACTTGCAGAAAAAAAGTTACAACCGATTTTATCCATTGTACTTTTTACACCATAGCCATAGATCGAATTTGACGCTAAAATTATATCTAAATTTTTTAAAAATTTATTCAATCTGTTGATTATATAGATGATGGTTCAAGTATTAGATTTTCATTATTTTGTGAATATTGTTTACATTTATGAGTTTGAACATTTGTGAGTTGCTTAAAAGGCCCTGTCCATGTGTTACCACAAAAATACCACTTTTTAATTTTCTAGTTACTTATAATTCAGGTATTTGAGTGAAACTTTCAGAAAGTAACAATCTTTTGGTACATTTTGGGTGATGCATACAGTGGTAAAGAGTCGTCCATGTGTTACCACATTGTCATGTCAGTAAAAGAGACTTTTCAATATTTTACCCCAAAATTTATTTTCAGCATAGTTGAACATAATATCTAAAAGGTTTTGTCCTACTTGATATCAGTTTCTGTTGAGAACCACATGTTTTGAATGTTTGCGTAAAGCTTAAAAAACGTATGTCCATTTCAAGTCCACAGTTTACCGAGCAGTAATTTGTTATTTTTCACCTAAAAATGTTATCTCCCACAAATTTTGTTATACATAATGTTAAAGTGCTTATAAATACCTACTCAAATATCTATAATACATCCATATAAGTTTCTCTGCTTACATGACAGAGACTGTTGAACACCAAATGTGACAAAGTGTTACCGCTTGATCGGACCCTATTGTAGTATTTAGTCAGGTGATAAAGTTTGACATTACTCTATGACCCTGGTTATCTCTGAAGCTGAAACATCAGCTGAGCTCTTTAATGTTCAGTTCCAGTGGTCACAAAGTTATCAGTTATTATACGGTGGGCTGCTGAAGTGATTTTATCAGGCCCTATGACTGGCAACCGCCTCAGAAAAAAAGACTACATCACTGTTTTTCTTCAAATAGTAGTCCCAGACTGTATTAACCTGAGCTGCAGAAGGTATCAGGCTTTAATTGAAGGAGTCTTGTATTGGAGTCAGGCCTTTATTTCTTCCTAAATGCTCACAAATAGCCTGAAACCGGTTTGCAAAACTAAAAGTGCTTTAATATGCTTTTCAACAAACACAAGGCTTCCAGTTTTAAACTAAAAGCCCTTTTGCATTTCAGTGAATAGAAACTATTCATTAACAGAGCTTTTACGGTGTAAACACCAACTCCCTGTAGTGAATGTGGGTTCCTGCATTGACAGACACACACCTGCAGTGGCCAAACAAACTGGACAACTACACTTCACATTAGTGATTTGAACAACAAAGTGTTAAAAATAGACATTTATGTATTAAATTAAACATGTGCATGTGTATGTTGCACATTAAATGACAGCCACCACTGTTTCACACATTTTTTAGCCAGCATGTGCTTGAGGACAGGCTTTTGTCTGTGTCATCCTTGGCCATGGGTTTTATTAGAGACCTACAATTGATTCTTGGTTTTTATTTGAGGAAATGCAGTAAGTTAATGGTCTTCTGATTCTGGCTCCACGTTTAGTAAGTGGTAAAACCTATGTGAAGTTCAATCCACTTAGAGTGCTCCACAGTTTCTGTATAGCCACTTAAAAAATGAAAAGGACAGTCCCACACAACAACTTTTTTTTTTAACAAAACATCCTCAGATACTTTGTCCACAGAAGACTACCATCTATCATACTATACTCTCCCAATTTGCAGATTGTATACAATAAATCTGATATGACACAACTGAGTGGTGATTCAGCGCTGTTTACTGTAAAAGTGGGAGAAAGCAGAGTCCACAGAAAAGTTATTTACCAGTCATTCATAAAGGGCTCTTCCCAGTTGGCAGGTTGTTTTAACAGTGAATCAGACATAACCTGAATGCAGCAGAAAACTTCCATATAAACACAAACTTGTGTCCTCCTATAGGGGTAGGTGTACGGCAGCTGTCAGACACTGTCTTGTTTATCATACATCTAAGAGAAGCCTGTGGCAAAACAACACTTGTTTCACAGGTTATTTGAAACCATCACTCTGTGTTTTAATACGTTCACCGACTCGTAATATGCAGTCTCTCATGAGTACAGTGGTGTGTCCCACATTATGCCGGTGCTGATCTAATGTTTATAGCCCTCAGGAATGTCACAGACCTCTGCCATGCAAACCCATTCACATATATGGATTGGATTGCAAAAAAGGGGTGTCTAAAAACAAGATAAACACACTAAATCTGAGGAAAAAGGTACTCAAAACAAGTCAAATATCTGTCCATGCAGCAAGAAAATTTCACTTGACAAGATTTCTTGAATTAAGATTGCTAGATCTAGAAATTAGTATGTTGACATGTATTAACACTTAAAATAAGAAATTCGCTCTTAACCTGTAAAGACCCAAACACCAACTGGCAACCAGGAGCATCTATTGATCTAAAGTGTGTGATACCTGTTGATCCATTAATCCTATCAATACATGTAAGTAATTGGTGTAAAATACAGTTATTCATCTTTTCATGGTCATTAGATATGACCCATGTGGACGCTCAGAGGCTCCGTAGTTTAGTGATGGGAATTCCGGCTCTTTTTAGAGAACCAGCTCTTTTGGCTCAGCTCACTAAAAAGAGCCGGCTCTTTCTGCTCCCAAGTGGCTCCTCACATTTTTGGTGCTTAAATTAATTTATTACTAACAATAATGTAAAGTTATGCATAATATGAATTACTAATGCAAAAAAAACATACACTATATTAAATGTTTATTATATAAATACACCTATATTTATATACTCTACAGAGTGAATAAAAATAAATTACAAAGTGCAAAAAGAAATGCTAAACTATTTACAAATGACCTTTACTAACTTTTAACTATTTTAAACTTTTAGCTTTTACAGCGATGCTGTAGATACTGCAGTAGCAGCAGCAGTTGCAGTAGACACATAATATCATCTTCACTTGCTTGTCTTTTTTCTTCCACTTGCACTGATGGATGAACAGTTCTAATGTGTCTGTGCAGGTTGTTTGTGGAGCCAGCTCTATATGAGATTTTTGTCTTGCACACTCTACATTCTGCCTTAGTTTGGTCAATGTAATTAAAATGTGTCCAGATTTTGCTGCATTTCCTGTTGTCATTCATTTTCTCAACTTTTTTTTTTGCCTTTCCAGTCCGTTTGTGTTGTGGTCCCTGCTCTCTCTTTCTCTCTCTCGCTTCCCTCCCTCCTGTTCGTGTGCTTGCTGTGTGCTGTGTGTATAACTCCGCCCCTCTCCCTTCTGCTGTGTGTGTAACTCCGCCCCTCTCCCCTCTGCTGTGTGTGTAACTCCACCCCTCTCCCCTCTGCCCAGCGCAGACAGACGACACCACACATACTGACCAATCAAATGTGGCTTGAAAAGAAAAAAAAAGAGAGAGAGAGGGGGAAAAAACAGAGCAGCTCCCAATCAGGAGCCAGTTCCCGCCATTCACGTCAAAGAGCCGGCTCTCAGAGCCGTTTCGTTCGCAACTGACACATCACTACTGTAGTTACCATGGAAACACCGTCATCTTCTACAACATTGATTGATCAGTAAAACCCATGGAGTTTGATCAATGACAGTGGATGGAGACAGTAGTGGCTTTTCCATTGGACATCTGTGCAAAACTTTACAGATATTTACTCATTGTTGAAAAGCAGAAGTTCATAATGTTGGTTTTTCTGTCTAATCACAAATGCGGTGATTTGCTTATTTATTATCGTGAGATGACGTGAGAAGTCATTACATAAACATGGTGACAAACGTAAATACTGTGTCGACTTACAGATATATTCATTATTATTATATATTACCCCTCTATCCCATACTTAATTAAAAAATGATTTGGTTTCCTGGTGAATCCACACATGCCGCACCATGTTTCTTTTAAAACTCTTCTTCTTCGCTTGTTACAACGTCTGTCAACATCCTTTTTTTTTTTTAAATTCATGTGATTCTAGTTGTGGAAAAAGGTCTTTCCATTATAGTTTTGTGTGATATACCAAATCATGTATTTTCTCATATTTAATTTACTGGTCATGAAGATGTTCCAAAAAAGCTCAGAGTAAATTCAACAGCTATATCAGAAACCGAGAAAACTGAAGAAAACTTGACTTTTTCATTCCAGTCTCTTATTAACATACATAAACCCACTGTTTCCATCCACTGTCACTGATCCAACTTCAGGGGTTTTACAGGTGAATCAATGTTGTAGAAGATGAGGGTGTTTCCATGGTAACCACAGAGCCTTTGAACGTCCAAATGGGTCATATCTGATGACCATGAAAAGATGAATAACTGTATTTTACACCAATTATTTACATGGATTGATAGAATTAGTGGATCAACAGGTATTAAACAGTTTAGATCAGTAGATGGTTTAGGTCAACGGTGGATGTTTGGGTCTTTATGGGTTAATAGCAGAAAGTTGTTGGTCATCCAGTCTTCAGAATACTCTTGTACATACACCGTATGTGTTCGTGACTGTGGTGGTGCTTATGGGGTCCATTTATAGAAGGCTGGCAGGGAAACATCACAGTATACCCACTCCCATATACTTGAGCTCACCCTGGGAATTAAAGTTAATCTGTGTCTGTTCCACAAGACTGTATTTAATGAATACACAGTAAAATCATATACATCCCCTTATCTAATACTCTGCATAGATGTAGACAGTCTACACCAGTGGTCCCCAACCTTTTTTAGCTTGTGACCCCACTTTAACCCTTTCATGTATTAATTATGAGAACCTTAGTTAAGATTTTTTTCTTGAGTGTTTTTATTCCTCCATAGGCATGGAAAAAAAAAAAAAAAACAATGTGATCAAGTTGTTGTTTTTTTTCATGGAGTTACAAAAATGTCCATGCATTTAATTTTTGAAGTGAAGAAACGTGTTTAAAACCCAATATCAGAAATTGATATTAAAACAATGAAATAAAATCTGATGTTTTCTCACATTTTAACATATTCTAAGGCTAATTATTACTCTTTTCATGGAGATAATATGCAAAAAAAAAAAAAAAAAATGTTTTTTCTAACAAATAATTGATTTACACTGAAACATGTTTCTGCAGATCAGGTTTATCAACAACACCAAAGTTACAGTAATGGTATAAATTGCAGTGTATTATGGGATGGTGCATAAGCGTCCACTGTGTTGGCTGATATGGAATTAAAACAACAAAACCCATGAATATACAAGAGAACAGCTGTAGAATAAGTGTCCACTGTAGTGACCAGAATGCATGAAAGGGTTAACATCACAAATTTCTGGTGACCCCAGACATTCAAAACTGAGACATTTTTTTGCAAAAATTGATTCGTTTTTGATCATGTAATAGTTTTCTATACTATGTTGTGAATAAATGTTAATTTTAGATGACATTTAGGCTATATAATGTATATAATGCACCTTTTTAGTGTCTGCTTCTCAGTTTTACTTTGAGATGTCTTAGCGGGGCCAGGCAGGTGAAGAAATCTTTCCATTCTCTGTTTGGTCCAGTTTTCTGACTGCGACTGTGTCTGGGCAGGTTGAAGCGTAGTAACACACGCAGTCACATGATTAGGTCAATCAAGATATGCCCTCTCAGATTTTTTGTTTTTTTTGTCTGTCTGTTAGCAAGATAACTCAAAAAGTTATGGATGGATTTGGATGAAATTTTCAGGAAATGTTGATACTGGCCCAAGGAACAAATGATTAAATTTTGGTGGTGTGTGTGTGTGTGTGGGGGGGTTTCAGGTGACCCCAAGGTTGAAAAACACTGGTCTATACATTTTAGTCAATAATTTGAGCTTGAAGTTACCTTATATGAGTGCTAGTAAGTGTGAAGTACAGAAAAAGCAGGTTTTGCATGTCCATACTCAAACATCAAAAAAACTGATGTTAAGACAGTTCCTGAAGCTAAAGCACTCCCACTGTTTATTCCCCATGTTTCCTCCCTCATTCAACTTTCCATTAGAGAAAGAGAGGTCGGGGGTTTTCATTGAAATGTAAAAAAAAAAAAAACTAAATTAAAGGTTTTTGTGGTTGTTTTTTTTTACACATGAAACAATGTGTGGCATGCAGGCTTTCACCAGTTAGACCAGATGAGCTCATTAATGAAATCAGCAGGTTGGTAAAATGCCTGCAGATAGAGCAACCATAAAGTCAATTCTACTGTACATAAACTGCAACACATCAGGAGGATTTTTCAATAAAGAACAGAGACCGATACATTGGTTTTCAGCTAGTGATTCATTATGTTTTTCTAGTTTGGGGAAAACCAGGTTCATTGAGACACTGTTCATATTCATATCAGCAAGTTTAACAGCAACACTGCAAAAGTCATTCAGGTACAGCCAGCGTTTACTTCGATGGAGTCCATCCTAAAATGAGAAATAGTTACATTTAATGGTAATTTCATTCCATAGTCATTATCAGTTTCCCCTGTTACACCATTTGTACACTATAGGCAGTTATATAGTTCATTATGAATCAGTTGCAAAACCTTCCGTTATGGTATTTCAGGGAAATAATGTCATCTAATGAGGTCTGCTGCTTAATGTAGGTCTGGGATCTTGGTGATATAAATATGATATTAAAATGTAAAAGTTCAGTGTTGACAAATACTAAAAAAAATGTAATTCAACTTGTCAAATGTATTTCTTCGTCACCAGTGTCGGTTAAGTGAAAAATCAATGCCTACAACCAATTTATCCAATTTGTAACATTCTTAACACTCATGCTCATTTTTCTTGTTTATTACGAGAGCACTCAGAGAAATAAGGATGAAGAGAAGAAATTGAGCAAAAGGATAATTAAAAAGCCCATTTAAAAAAAAAAAAAAAAAAAAAATCAAAGATGATATTTAACTGGGAGACTGTTTCAAAACCAATCTACATCTTCACCCTTCAATCAGCCTCAATTAGAGATTAATGGCATCGTCTGGGTGTAAAGTCTAGGGGGAAGACGTCGGAATGGAAAAGATGAGAGAACGTAAAAGAGGAAGTAATTAAATAAGGAAAGGAAGGATATTCAGATGAAAAAGACCTGATGCCATGAAGAAAGAGTGCACTAAGGGAAGACAGATTCCTCTCCATCTATCCACTTTAATTTGAGGGCCATAATCAAGTCTTCATGTGTGACTAATAGCTTGGTTTGTGTATGGTTCCTCTGAGACACAAAACCTGTCCATATAACCATTACAGCCAATTAGTCTGTGTGAGTTTGTAGTGTGTGTGATGCAGTGTTAACGTGGCGGCTTTGGAAGAGCCAGGACAAACTTTAATCAGTTGGATCAAAGAACACTGATGTGGATTTAACACCGTAACTTTTGGTTGAAGACAAAACTCAACATACAAGGAATCAGTATTTTAAAATGACCTTATGATTTGAACCAGTGGAAAAACAGTTAAGGATGAACGACGATCTGGGCAACTGAGAACTTAAACGAGCAAATGCAATCATCCTCGTTTTGCTAAAGTCACACTACTCCCATTGATTTATTTTACAGCCATAACGTACAATCTTAAATTTGACTGACAAATTAGTGGTGTTGTCAAATCTAGTTTTTTTCACTTAAGACAGCTTGCAAAAGTCAAATCAATTCTGTCAGGGGATCATTTTGAAACTGTGATCCATGCTTTTGTGACTACTAGTTACCTCTGCCAAGGAGGTTATGTTTTTGCCAGTGTTGGTATGTTTGTCTGTCTGTCTGTCTGTCTGTCCGTGTGCAAGATAACTCAAAAAGTTATGGACGGATTTGGATGAAAATTTCAGGAAATGCTGATACTGGCACAAGGAACAAATGATTAAATTTTGGTGGTGATCGGTGGCGGGGGGGCTGATCTGCCTTGGCGGAGGTCTGCGCTCTTCAAGTGCTTTTCTAGTTTTAAAATTCTTTTATTTACTTTTAAAACCCTCAATGGCCTTGCCCCACCCTACCTCTCCAAGCTGCTGCGCCCCCCCCGCTCTCTCAGGTCAGCTGATCAACTGCTCCTGAGTGTACCAAAAACTAAGCATAAGTTCAGGGGTGAGCGTGCCTTTGCTGCAGCAGCTCCTAAAGTATGGAACGATCTGCCTCTCCATATCAGACAGGCCTCCTCTCTGTCTGTTTTGAAATCCCTTCTTAGAACCTGTCTTTTCTCCTCAGCTTTTGAAACCATGTGAGATGTCTGAAAGTATTGTTTTTATTCTGTTGTTTTATTTGGTATTGGTTTACTGTTCTTATTTTTCGCTGTTTATAAGTTGTACAGCTTTTTATGTTTTTTAATCTATTCTTGTGTTTTATTCTTTGATTTTGTTTCATTTATTCTTCTGTACAGCTTTAAAGTGCTTTACGAATAAAGTTGGATTGGATTGGGTTGGATAGTAGACTCGACTATTGTAATAAACTTTATGCTGGTTTGAGCAAAAATGTACTTTCCTAACTGCAGCTCGTTCAAAATGCTGCAGCTCAGCTTTTAACAGGAACACAGATATATGGCCGTATCTCACTGGTTTTAGCCTCAGTTCATTTTACAGTTGATTTTAAAATTCATTTATTTACTTTTAAATGTTTGAATGGCCTTGCCCGCTTCTACCTGTTTGACTGGATCCACCCCTACGCCCCCTCTCGTGCTCTCAGGTCAGCAGATCAGGGGCAGCTTGTGGTCCCAAAAACTAAAAAGCAGCTTCGTGGGGGTCGAGCCTTTTCTGTTGCTGCCCCAAAGCTGTGGAACCAGTTGCCTTTAGAAGTTAGACAGGCTCAGTCTCTGCCTTTATTTAAATCATGTCTAAAAACACACTTTTTCTCAGTGGCTTTTAATCAGTAAGTGAGATGTTTTTAAGATTTCCTATGTTGTTTGTACCAGATTTCTTTCTTTGTCTTTATTTTTATGATGGGAGGATTTTGTTGTACTTAGCCTGCTTTGCATCTTTTTTTATCACTGTTTTACTTTTTTTTTTTTTTTTTTTTTTTAACTTGTTTTATGATTCATGTACAGCACTTTGGCACTTGTTGGTACTTGTTAGCGATGGTTGCTTAGTTTCCATGACTGAGCCCATTGAGTGGCAAAAAGTTGAATAGTTGGAGAAAAATGGCCTTGAATGAATTGACATCGTAGTGTATATAGAACCTGAGATGGTACCAGAGTGAAAAGTAATAGTATTTTAAAGGTATAATAATGTTTTGGAGCAGGTAAAAGCAGATACTCACATTAAAACTCAACCCTCCCTCCTCCACATGAAAAGAATATATTAATAATATACTTGGCAAGAACATGAAGTGACAATGACACAACACACAAGTAAAATATAAGGAATAAAAATAAAATCAAATTAGCACCTATTATTTGAAGCACAACCAGATGTGACGTCAAGCTCAAAGTGCTAAACCAGCATTTGAGGAACTGAAAGGTGGGTGGGTGGGGGGGGGGGATACAGATAAAAGAAGTATCTCTTGAATGTACTTGAACCAGGGGTGATAGGATTCCAGATTTCTGGTGTGCGGCGATCAGCAAGGGGGGTAAATGCAGGATATATATCAAGTGTGCAAGAAGATCGGAGCCAGTACAATATCAAGGGCTCCGATCTGGGCTTTTGATAAACCTCTTGCTCCTAACCAATGGCTTTCACGCCCAAGAAGTTCAATTACTGCTTCCTTCTCTCTCTCTCTCTCTCTCTCTCTCTCTCTCTCTCTCTCTCTCTCTCTCTCTCTCTCTCTCTCTCTCTCTCTCTCTCTCTCTCTCTCTCTCTCTCTCTCTCTCTCTCTCTCTCTCTCTGTCAAAGTGATTATACATATAGGGTTAGTTGTCCAACGTCAATTAAACAGCAGTGAAAAAATAAGATTATATGTATTAATGTTGTTTTGGCCCCTCCCTCTTATTTATGGGGAAGTGAAAGCCCAAACCAAGCCTTATCACATCACCCCTGAAAGCTCAGCTCAATCTTCCCAATGCAGATCCAGTAATGAATCAATGAGCAGAATCGCATTGTATTTGTGCAATACTCAAACAAGTAGTGTCCATCTGAAATTGCAGGAAAAGGCACTTCAGGTGCTATAATTTTCACAATTTTCTCAGGGGAGGGCCCCCCCAAACCCCCCTTTACATGATGTGTATTCAATGTGAGTTGGGTGGTTGAGGGGCCACAAGACCTTATTGCTCAGGGGCCTATGGTTTCTTAATTTGCTCCTATGCAGACCTGCAACTTGCTGGATGTCGGCCCACCAACGACCCATTCCTCATGACCTGACCTGAAGAAAAAATTTCAGGCATAAGATTTCTTTTTTGCAATCACCCCTGACTTGAATGCATCATCAGTAATGTAACCTGTAGTCATTGTGTGTTTTCCGTGTATAAAACACTAAAAATCCTCTCCCTGGACCAGGGGCCTCATGTACAAAGGCTGCGTACGCACAACAACGTGGTGTATGCTCTTTTCCACGCTCACATTCAGATATACAAAGAGTGAAATGACCATGGAAATGTGCGGTGCTCCACACCAACTCCATAGCTGGCGTACGCACGTTTCTAGTGCTTTTGAACCATTGGTGACACTTAGAGGTGACACTAAGAAACTGTTAATAATGTGAAAAAGATCATTCCTCCGATTGATGTGCACATCAGAGATACACAGATGAACAATTAACACACCTGCGCGTCATCCTACTGCCATTGCAGCACCACCACCCCCCCACCAGAACCAGACCCTGGACCCATCAATGCCAATCCTGCCATCTGAATAGGATGTGATTTCAACCACATGAAGAGACAAGGACACAGGATTCACTTGTTGATAAATGCATTTAATGTAGTGTTAATGTCTGTGGGAATATTAATAAGTCGGTCCAGGCGCTCATTGACGCCGCCGATTGTCCTCACGATGTCCTCTTGTGACTCGGGTGAGCACAGGTATGGATACGGCCGAGGACGGGCATCAGCAGCTGGCTGTTGGACCACAGGAATCCCACGGTCTGCGACAGGCTGGGACTGCATCTCACCTTTTTCTGTCTCATTGTCTTTTGGGAAATAATAAATTGAGTGATTAAACATGAGTCAGTCCTTGATTTCCTGTTTGATATCCTGACATGACTACGCATGAACCTTTATCATGTTTAGCTGTGATGAGACGAGTGTATGACCCGTAGAATGAACAAATGTGTGGGTTACACAAATACTAAATATATATTTACGTTATGGGTGATCCAAGTCATCCCTGTGAGACCAGAGTCACTCACAGTAGTGTTGACTCTCTGCTCAAACGGGCTAAGTTCATTTCATCCCGTTTTCTCCTTCCGCCTGTTTTGGCCTCCGCTTCGCATCCACCTTGACGTCATGTGATCATGCAAAGAGGGGAATCCCACCTGCAGACCCTGTTTATGCTGATTTGCATATTTAAATGTGGGCGTGGAGAGGGAGGAGTCAGGTACTCCAACATATACGGTCAATTCCATGCTGATTGGGATGTACAGAGGAAGTGTACTGGGATTCGGGCGTACGCACGGTTTTGTTCATCTGGATTTTTTGTGCTTACGGACTTTTCTGGATTTGGGCACACGCCAGGTTTCAGTATGAAATCCACGCAAGTCTTTGTACATGAGGCCCCAGGTCCTGTGGCCCTTCTATGACTTTCCATTGAATTCAGTAGTTCCAGTGGAGGAGCTCAACATTAGCATATCTCTTGTACCAAGCTAACTGGAAACATAGTGAATGATGGACAACAGACCAAATGGGAAGGCCCCACTAACGTGTCACTAAATAATAAATAATAATGTTTTCCCTTTTAGACTCAATAAAAAGAAAACACAGTGGATAAGCTGTGAAAAATACACAGTGGATTACACTAGCATGGAGCTGTAGATTCCTCTCATTAAAATATAGCTAAAAGCATAATACAATCTTACATTTGACACACACACACAAAAAAGACTCATAACTTTCTGAGGTGACAATAAGTTCATCTAGAATCTTCAAGTGTCCAGAAAACTTATCAGTGTGTGTGTGTCATTAATACAATATAGTACTTATGAAAAACATATTCAAATGTAAATTAGAAAAAAAGGCATGGAAATAAAAATAATCCTGTCAAATTTAGCATGTCCTCTCATTAGAATTGCATCCAACTGTGGCTCATTACTTCATTTGGATTTGATCTGTACAGTTTCAGACTTAAAGCCAAGATACTATAATTCATCTGTGGGTTGTTTCTGTCATGGATTTAAAAAAAATGCTGTGAATTCCATCTATTAGTGTTGTGGTGTCCACTCTTTTCCTAGTCTGCTGTGTCGTGTTGGATGCCCCCTGGATGTAATTCAAAGACCCACTGGAGGAAGTCAATAATGTGCGGAGAAATCGGTGCTTGGCAGATAACATGACACCTCAACAATCCTCCTCATGTCACCCTTTCATCTGCAACTTGGCTTCACTTCCTCCCATGCATCTTCCTATCTCTGTACGCACACACGCACACACACACGCACACACACACACACACGCACACACACACACACAGACAAGGCGATCAAAGCCCTGATAAAGTGCAGATGTCAACCCACTAGTGTCTCAGTAGTTAACTAAGACAGCGCTGGGAGGACATTCTACCAACTTCGGAAATATGTCTGGAAACAAACTGTAATTTGTCACTCAGTGTTCATTTAGTCGCGGAAACATGAAAATTACTGTGTTGGATATTAACATAACAAATACTCCACAATAAAAGCATTATGAAAAGATTTCCAAAGAGCCAAAACAACAATCCAACAACAGAGCCGTGATCTTGTCTTGTTTGCTTTGTTCTGTTTTCCATTTATTTATTCACAAGTATCTCCTATTCTGCTCCAGCCCAGTATTCTGTCTGTATCCATAATCATTGTGTACATTTTGTATTGATATGTGCGCTCTTGTGTGTGGACGTATACACATGTGGGTTGTTTATGTGATTGTGTAGGAGTGCACTGATGTCTGAGCTTTAGAAAAACTGTGGTAACATTGATCTGAGACCACAAATGATAGCGCCTTCAGTAACTTAATGATGTTTGTGTTTCTGTGAGAGTGTATGTGTAAAATAATTTATAACCAAGTACATGAAGCAACAAAACACTGGATCAATACAGCAAAAGATAGAGCCACAGTATGAGGTCGGAGAAATGTGAGCACTGTTTCACTGTGCAACGCATGTCAACGGTTTATACAAAGAAATGCAGGCATATAAAGACACTTTTATGATGACCTTGTTAATATCAGGGAAGTGCAGATTTTCAGTTGTACTGTTGCTGCTGCTATTTGTGAAGCAACAATTTTGTACCAGCTTTGTCAAGATGAATAGATGCCAGGTAAGGCTCAGCAATATGTTCAGTACCGTTATCTGAAAGGCCAAAGTTAGATAAACTACTGAGACAATCTGTTTTGTTCAGCATATAATAAAAACAAATTGTGCTCTGTGAAAAAAAAGGATTATTATTTCTCTCAACATGTAATTATCATCAATATTTTGTTTCCGGGAAGGCACTTGATGAAGGAGATGCATTGTATATCTCATCATGAAAAGGTTTGGTCAGCATTACTGTAGAGCAGTTGTTCTCCTCCTTTGGAGGAAGAAAAACCTCCAGGCCCCCCTCAACCCCAACAACATTGTAACTGGTGCAATTATAACTTTTATTGAAAGAAACATCAATATCGGACCAATGCTTTTTGCTTTTCCTTGAATAATTTTTTGTTCAAATTAAAAATAACTTAGATTTTTGCTTGAACAATATAAATAAACTCAACAAGACTGCTCCCTGAGACAATATTTTTCCAAACACAAATAAAAAATGCACAATTATCTCACAAGTACAACAATAAAGTTACTTTTTTTTAGAACAACAAACAAATTTTGGGAACAAATATGAACATTTTAACAATATCAGTGGCTGCAATGAGCCTGTTTTCATTGCACATCTCAGAAGACAGTGCAAACTATACAAACTGTACAGAAACATTGCACATTTTTCTTTTCCAGTCCAATCCTTGTCCATTCTCCAAACCTAAACTCTTTGGCTAGTCTAGTGACAGATCACCACGGCAGTAGATTTGTTTGTTGTACGTCAGGGGCATGTGTCATTGCTGCTGTTTGTGGAGGACACCATCAACTGACCTATTTTGCATTACTAAAATAAAAGTAAACTAAAATATAAATTGTTGGTTGAAAAATATTCTAAATTAAAATTGATCTCATATATTTGAGTGGAGTTTCTACCATCATAACAAAACATTAAAGAATTATATAAATAAAACGCCACACAAATCATATTTGATACATGAGTAGTGAAGCCCTCTACATGACCAGTGTGATTTTTTTTTTCTTGAAAAACTTGATGTATACAAGTAGATACATCCAATACATGAATAACCCACCAGGAGGAAGGAATTAGCTCACCAGAGGCCTTTCCAGTGATACTACAAGATTGTCATTAATGAGGGAGGAGGCAGAACTTTGCCAATTTTGAAAAGGAATTACCAATTTGTTAGACATGTTTGTGTTATATTTTTGTTTGTTCAAAAATAATATTTGAGCATTGAGACCCTGTGTATCAAATATGATACAAAACTGGAACTCATACATGGAAATTGATACTTGGAAAAAAAAATGTTGGTGTTCAGAAGGACCAATTAAGGCTCCAGTTTCAAAGAACTGGAATTTTCTGTCAAAGATTTAATGCTTCAGGCTTTATAGGGTTAAAGCTGCAAGAGCCAAAACTGGTGGGAAAGAAATGGCAGAATCTGAAAATCCACACCTTCCACACTTCCTTCTGCAGGTCTCTCCTCTTTGCCCAAATCAGAGGACTAAGTATAAAGATAAATGACATTAACCTGACATTGCTTCAATGTGTTATGGAGAAGTGACACCTCTATTCCTTTTCTACAACTACAGCAGTGGAATCATAGGTATTATCTGACAGAATCTGACCAGGCGTGTTTATTTATAGCTGTGAATCATGAATTTGACTCCCCTACCTGTCTGAAAACACCTGTGATTAGACACTATCTGCATCAGGGGGTCGATTTTCTACACCCTGTGTGTTCTCTCAGACCACCTGAATTATAATATGCGGAAAAGTTATGATGGAAATTTCGTGAAGTCTATTAAACACTGTAGCGTTAATCAAACTGTGGTGTCATAGGTTATTGCAACCTGTGTTAGTTTTTCCCTAGTTTGGTCTGGTTTGTGGAGGACTTATGTGTTATATGACTTTTAGATGTTACTGACTGACTGAAAACTCTGCGTTTTTGCACCATGTTGAATCAATATTGATAAAATATTTTGACACTAGGCTAGAAGAAAAACAAAACAAATCTGCTCATTAATTCAGTAACTGTACAAACATCTGTGACACCTACAGTGTAAATCAGACTCACAGCACGTCAGAGATCAGACACCGAATAAGCTACTCCGAGGTTTGCAGTAATTTTTTATCATCTGAAGTTGCCACTTTCAGTCATTACTTCTTCAGCAGCAAAGCAACACATTACAATGACTCTGCAGGTTAGAGACTAACAGAACATTTTACCTGCAGTCAGACGCTAAATAATCATTATAAATTGCCTTATAAATCCAATAGCGTAACACTATTAAAGATACAAACAACCAGCGTACTCTGAAATACTGTGCTACCATCCTATTCAGGCCACGTAAGATGAATGTAGCTGAGGTGGGAGAGTTTGGACAGTGCTGATATTTTAAAATAATATTAATAATAACAAACACTACATGTGTGGCCATAGCTTCCCTGGGGCAAACGGATGTAAACATGGCAGCCATTCTACACCAACGGCCTCTCCCACCACCACAAACGTTCACACCAGTGAGAGTGAGTGGAGGCAAGATGGGTGAAGTGTCTTGCACAAGGACACAACGGCAAAGAGTGACTGGGATGTAACAGGATTTGAACCACCAACCCTCCAGTTACTGGATGACCCACGCTACAGCCTGAGCCACAGCCACCCTAAACGTATTTATATAATTAACTAGCACGTTGACCTGTGGGGAACTACAGGTTCTAGATCCTCTGATACAGTTCATTCCTTTACTTCCTTGGTCAATTCCACTGGCATTTTCAGTTGAATAACCTCTCAGCTGGCATGTCTGTTTCTGCACATGAAATTTGACACCATGGCAATGTGGTCCTATTGTTTATCTGTTGCTAGGTAACCCACTTGAATGATGATTCTATGATTCTGGGCATTCCTAAGGCTATTGTAGTCAAAAATTACTAACATCTCCCAAAATATTGGTCCTATCAACTTGTTGTTTTCACTAGTCTCTTCCTCAACCAAAAATACATAAGTATACCAAACTCCAGCAGTCTTTCCAGATTTTGTGTGATGCCCAAGAGACATAAACATAGTCCACTTCCCTTTTCTAATATAGATGGCACAATCTGCAGTTGAAGTAATATCAAACCTAGGTCAAGTTTTTTCTATCTGTATTGAAAAAACAAACATGTTACAAAGATTGATAGTGTTCCTTTAAAAACCAAGCAAAGTGCAAAAAGTCCACAATAAATCACAACATAAGTTTTTCACCAAACCTTCCAGCATCTACTACTAAAAAAAATTATATTTAGTTGTAATTTTTCAAAACTCCATAGTGTGAGAGGCAAAAAAAAGTTGGTTTCAATTTACTTCAGCTTCAAAATCTTGAGTCTGCAGTTTTATCTTGTTTCAGTTGTGAACTCTGTGTTAATTTACTTATAAAAATAGAAAACATGAAAAATGTTTACTTTTGATCTTATATATTAAAATACTTTCAAATATTTGTTAGAGTTTAGTTATAAAAGTTATATTTGTGGTGAATATATCCTCCTTACAGAGTATGTGTGTCACTACTCCTCTCCATTATGAACATTTGGACAGGTTTGACTCTATTTCTGTGATCTAAAACTGAAGTGAATACCTTATTATCTTTTCAGGAGCCAGAGATGAACTCAAATATATTCTAAAAATATTCACTAAAACATAGTTAACACTGGTACAAAATACTGGCTTGAGTCTAAATGTAAATCTGAATGTATGCAAAACCATAAGTGCATATGCATATGGCATCTAGTGAAGTGTTTACCTAGTTATCACTGTGCTATCTGTGATATTTCCTATTACAGTTACATCATCTGTCTAACAGCTGAAATGTCATCCAGACCAATTATTTCTATCCAAACATGATGGACAATGACAGGAACAGGATCCAATTATTCCACAGTGTTATTGACTTCATTTGGTTTTTGAATGAAAGTGCACACATCTGGTGCTTGGAGGGCTTTTGTACTATATTACGCTCTGTACATTCTGTCAGGTTACAAACCTGATCAAAATCAATATCAGGAGTTTGCTCAGTTGAGCAGATATGTCATCTCGGGGCCAGTGTGCTGCCAGAGCAAATAACCAAGCAGGCTGGCGTCTCAGCACTGGTGATGTACTCATCTCCCCTATTCCCCACATCTCCACAAAAGCATCTATAGAGCTGTGGCTCATCTGAAGTGCTTTACCCCGGAATTCCTGTCAGACAAATCAAAGCCTTGTCACGCAAAAAATAATTCATCATAAGAAAATAAAATATGCACCAGTATTTCTGTTTTAGTTTTGTGTTACTACTGTGCTGTGGAAAGATAGAAAGGCTAGAAGCTTAAGATCCACTCAGGAGCTGTCAGATTAACGCTTGATCTAAGGCTGCCAAATTAGTTTTAGTGCAATAATGTTATTTTAAGACGGCAAACAAAATACCTGGAGCCATTTATATAAGTACAACTGAAAAGCAAAGTAATGCAAAGTGACTGCGTAGATGCACTGTGTCAAAAAGCTTCACCCTTTGGTCGTAGTTATGCGACTGTGAAACTGCAAGCAGACGTGTGGGATCGTCAACGAAGTGTATCGCAACTTTTTATAGAAGCCATGTGCACTGAAGCTGCTCAGACACACCAGTTCACTGAATACACACACAACCAGGGGCGCCGCTACCATGTGGGCCCCATGAAAGCATAAACGTTGTGGACCCTTCATAAATTCTTGATCTGTCAGACGGGGGGGGGGGGGGGGGGGGGCAGTCCGTACATAATGTCACTTATGATAGCGTGAAACGAAACTGAAACTTAGCATGCTGTCAACGTCCAACTCCAGACTTCTATGCCTGTGTTATACAGCAGATCTTACACAAAGTTTTCACAACCTCTAACCTGTATCCATTGGACTTACTCCACTGCTCTATGGGCCCCCCACAAATGCTGGGCCCCATGAATTTGTCATGTTTACTGCCCCTTATCGGCGCCCCAGCACACAACATAAGCTACACAGAGATCCTGGAAAAAAGGCGAGATGGTGATCCCACCTTTTTTCCACCATTGACTGACATACACAGCCAAGCCAAAGGAGTAACAGAGGTGAGACAGGCTGGTTTACACAGCGGACCAGCATTCTGGAATGAAAGGGGCGGTGACGCAATGCTCATTTTTAGTACGCATATGGGTGGCCATGGCTGAGTTGGTAGAGCGGGTCGTCTAATAACCAAAGGGTTGGTGGTTTGAATCCTGCTCTGTCCATGTGCTGTTGTGTCCTTGGGCAAGACACTTCACCCCTCCTTGCCTCCAGTGCTGCTACTCACACTGGTGTATGAATGTGTGTGAATGTTCGGTGGTGGTCGGAGGGGATGTAGGTGCAGATTGGCAGCCACGCGTCTGCCCCAGGGCAACTGTGGCTACATATGTAGTTTACCACCACCAGAGTGAGGATGTGAGAGTGAATGAATAATGGATCTACTGTGTGCGCTTTGAGTATGCATTCATAGAAAAGTGCTATTTAAATCTAATCCATTATTATTATTATTATTATTATTATTATTATTATTATTATGGAGGCACTGGTGTGGATTCTACGGCCCTGTCGGCTTTGTGCCCATCATGGCCGGCTTCGTGCCCTGGGTGAAAATGACACGTTGCCGCAGAATCATGCCAGCGCCTCCATATATGTACACTGTCTCTCCCGCACTGGGGGTCACCATCATCAAAACATCACACCTTGGTTACAGAACAAGAGGTGTTCCTTTTACATAGCATTCCGAAATCATGATCCTACCTTCATCACGGCTCTGTTACTACCTCCAGAGGCATTACACAGGAAAAATTAGAGCATTTTTTCCAGAGTCAAAAGTATTTTCCTCAAAGAGAGCAAATTTGGCTCTGTATTGAGTTTCGAGAGCTCTACCCAAAGAGTAACTCTTTTTAGAGAGGGACCGAATGTTATCTGAGTAGAGTAAAATTTTCTTCAATTTGAGTAAATTTCACTCAGGCAAATTTCCTGTGTACAAAGCCGCGATAAAGGTGGGACCAGATGATCCCACCGTTTAATTTGCATAGACATCGTTCCAGAATAAAGGCAAAATATTCCCGCAACAGAAGCGTTGTGTAAAAGGGGCATCTTCATAAATATGATTTCAAAGGAAAACCAAAGCATATGTAAGAAAATAGACCATTGAGGAGGCTACAGAAGGAGTGAGAGTGCTCAGATTACTCATAGAGAATAAGTCACAAGGTTAAAACAGACACATACACACACACACTAATCACACTAATGAGGAGCCATGTTAATTAAGGCAGGTAATTCTACAGAGTTTGACTGTAATCATTCATTTGGGCTCCTAATTCAATGTACTTTCAGACAATTACAACATCCCCATATGGCACAATTAGTGTTCGTGGACTTTGTGCAACACTAGACAAATTATTCTAATCTAAAACCTCAAAGACCTAAACACTCACTGGTGACCAAAAGGATCTACTGATCTAAAGTGTTTAATAACTTCTGAACCACTAATCCTATCAATACATGTAAATAATTCAGGTAAAATGCAATTTCTCATTCTGTGCAGTGGCTTCTGATGTGACCCGTTTGGACGTTCAGAGGCTCCGTAGCGAACATGGAAATGCTTTCATTTTCTGCAGCATTGATTTACTAATAAAAGCCATGCAGTTTGATAAATGACAGTAGTTGTTGTTTCATTTGTTTTCATTTTTTGCTCAGTTACTGATATATTTAATCAATTTTTTCTTCAGTTTTCTCACTTCTGACAAAACTGTTAAAGTTACTGAGGTAGGGGTGCAACAGTACAGAAAAATTTCGGGTCTTCAGTTCTTTCTTTTCAAAATTGGATTTATTGTCATTTTTGTTTTGTACACACACTCACAAAATGACAATAAACACAACAAAAAACAAAACAAAAATTGACCAATAAAAATTATGTTTTCATTTCAAAATACAAATGCCCTTTTAACAATTGTTGAAGCTTCCAGTCCCATATAGGTAAGAAAAAGTTCCCAAGTCTTTAGAAAGACATCATCCTTATGGTGTAATCGACCTGTGAGATAGTCAAGGGAAACATAACTAAAAACTGTCTTATGCCATTGTGTCCGGGTGGGAATCTGATCTGAGATCCAGTTTACAAGCAAACATTTTCTGGCACAAACAGTAAGCACTCGATATAGTTTTTTGTGATATTTGTTGGCAACAACAGGATCAGTTTACCCAAGCAAAAGAAACAGGGGTCTTCAGTTCTATACATTTTCAATACGTTTTTGGTACAGTGAAGGAGACCAGTGAAGGAGGGGGGGGGGGGGGTTGAGTTGAGTCATGTGTGTATTAACAGGCACCCCACATTTTGTAGTTTTGAATGTTCAATGTTCGTTTATGGCAAACACTGTAATTTACTGAGTGTTTATGAACGTCTCACAGTGTTCCCTGAGGTGCTGTGAACTTGACCTCACAGTACCACCGCATCAGAGGCACGGAGTAGAGGAGCAGGTTCACTTGATTTTGCCAGCTTGTTAAAAAATAAACACCTTTTGGCTATAAAGGAACTCATGGACTCTGTTGTGCCACAAAGCTGCAACAAACCGTAAACCAAAAGTGAAACTTAACATGCTTCGAATGACCGACCCGGCTTCGGTGCCTCAGTTATACTCTCTCTCTTTTTTTTTTTTTTTTTTTTTTTTTTGTACATCCACATGGTCAAATATAGGAAAACACAAACTAGAAAAAAATCTAAATATTACCAAGTGTATTTTTCTCATTTCTAGTCAAAATCTCTCTCACAGACACACTTAAAATTTATTCAAGATTTTGTTGCTTAATTTAAGTTAAAAAAAAAAAAAATTGCCAATGGAACAAGTGAAAATTATCTTGGTAATATTTCTTGAAATAAGATTTTCAAGATCTATTGTCTAAAAATAAATTCTTATATCTCACTGAAAAGTTACTCTTTGGGTGATTATGTCTTATTTTAAGTGTGATGAGATATTTTGACTAAGAATGAGAAAACTTGGTAAGATTTAGATTTTTTGTAGTGCATGCCTTTAACTGAAAAATACAGAGAATAAAATAGTCAATGATAATTCACTCTGGAAAGGTTTGGAGTAGAGAACACAAAAATTGTTCTTCAGGTCTTTAAGAGTTAACAATTGTTCTGTTAAACCTGTCTGACACAGCAGGGCTTCAGAATGCCTGTGGTTATCAAAATGATCCTAAATCCCATCATCCTTCTGCTGTTTTCTGTTAAATTTAGATGTCCATAATGATAAAACGAGCCTCTGCTTTGAAGTATACGTTTCTAGACGTGAGGTTTAACATATGCCCTCCGAGAAATCAGATGTGATATGACCGCTCTCTGGCTGCTAGTCTGAAAATACCACATCTGTGCGACTCATGCAACATACAGTGTTAAAGTGCTGGTGCAGAACACACACTCTGGGGCATAGAACTGAGGAGAAGGAGCGCTACGAAAGAGTGTCTGTGAAAAAGACAACGATGAAAGTCGAGAGAAATGTTGAGAATCCTCTGCGCCGCCGTGCACGGGGAAGTGTTACCCAGCAGTAACCTCTGAGTTGTCACATTTCATATGCTTAGAAAAACTAAAAACAGCAGATCGCAGACATTCACACGCAAACAGAACCCATGCTTAACATAAAGGCATTAACAGTTGCATGTGTGCCAAATATATTATGTTTACACAGAAAATTAAAAATTAAAGTACGTGTGCCAAAGCTTGGAATATACATGCTGTCATACACACACACACACACACACGCACGCACGCACGCACGCAGACACACACACACACACACACACACATATACACTTCATGCTACACTACACAATGTTCCAGTGACAGAAAGGGACATTTGAGAAGCTACTGGAAGCTATGTTGTCATGATGGATAAATCACTTAAAGCAAGCTTGTGTTTAGTGTGTGTGTGTGTGTGTGTGTGTGTGTGTGTGTGTGTGCATGAGAGAGAGGGGCTTGTACTTTTGGTTGGGTGAGTTGGCGCATTAGGAGATACACAGAGCATAAGGTCATATCGAATCAGAACAGTTAGGAAGGTATTCACTGCCAACTTCTGGTCAAATAACATTTTACATGAGTCCAACATGTCTGTGTACTTTATGTATTTGTCTATTTGCAGTATCTGTTTTAAGATCCAATCTGGATATATGGGAAGTATATGTTCAGCAGTAAAAACAGACATTTCAGGGGAAAAAAGAATAGCCTCTTTAAACCGAAGTGGTCATATTTAATGTGAGCTTTCTTTGCATTTTACATGTCTTTAATAGTTTTGTTTGGACAATATGACATTTATTACATTCATTTTCTGCTGCTTTATACCAGGTTTCATTCAACAGATGTGTCTAATCGTTAGTGCCGCTTCCTGTCATGGGGTCAGGGGGTCACTCTAAATACTGACTTTAACCTTTAGAACACATTTAGTTCAGTTTTTTTGTGTGTCTTTTAAGGCTGTGCATATATTTTGCGTGTTTTCTTGTTGTATCTGAAGAAAAGAGACTGAGAAATAAATATGTATCCTCATGTCAACCCTGCGAAAACAACAAATTTAATGAAGTTAAAGGTGGACTTAGACTTTTACACAGTACTGTACATTTCAGTAAAACTGATTCTTGATTGATTATGTGTAGATCCAGTCTTGTATTGTCCTACTTGCGCTTTAATGGTTTATATAAATTATATTATATTTGTTCATAATAATATAAAGCCAGAAACAAAAATATTTAACAGTAAATATTATTAGAATATAGATGTATTTAGACTATTTAAGATGTGTTTAGAGTATGTAAGGAAAAGGGGTGGGAGTTAGTTAGAAGTTAGACTTCTTCTCACTCCTTTTTGAATATGTATTGTATGTCTTATGTTTAAATGTTTTGTTTATTTATTTTTCTTCTTTTTTTTTTACATTGATATTCAAAGTAAATACATCAATCACTCAATCAAAACATTTTCATTGGATCCATTTGGGTGATGAATTAAATACTTTATCATTTTCAGAAACGGCAGAGAATGCTTATATGGTACCAAAGGGAACCTGGGACAACATTCTGACTGTCAGATATTTAAGATGACCATCTTACCGTGTCACTGTTGCTAAGATCTACTTTAATGAGCAATAGGTATTGAGCATGAAATAGCACACCAATCAGCATGACAGGTATTTTTATGTACTTAACAAATTAAGACCCAGTGCTACTTTTGTGGCAGTTCCTAAATTAATTTTTTCTTCATATTTAACCACTCTTAAGTGACTTATCACCATTTATTGTAATATTATCCTCTTTATTTTTAGTTTTTTTAGTGTAAATCATGTGTTTTCCTGTATTTAATTCACTGATCTTGTAGATGTTCATAAAAGCTCCTTCAAAGGTTATTATATCAGAAACAGAAAACAGTAGAAAACAGAAGAGACTTTTTCAGAAAACTTAATCATTAACTGAACATAAACCAAGCCTCTCCATCCACCGACAAACTGCATTTTACACCAATTATTTAAATGTCTTGATAGGATGAGTGGATCAACAGCTATTAAACAGTTTAGATCAGTAAATGGTTTTGGTCGCTGGTGGCTGCTTGGGTCTTTATGGGTTAAAACTGCTAATCTCAATCTTTTTTTGGAAAACTGGGACCCTGGGGTAATCTCATTCCAAACACAAATACCACTTTTTTAACAGTGCAATCAGTAGTTTTTCTTCATTGTCTAGTATTACAGTCACAGGTAGTCGAGGTAGACTGGTGACATTTGATTCTTGCACTTTGACTTGTACTGTAGCCTGACATTCTGCCAGTGATACCCATAAAGTACCTCTGAAACCTTATAGTCTGCAACAGCCTATTGGGGATAATAACTCTGGTCCAGACTCAAACATAGTAGGTGACAGTAATGAAACTTAGCGCTGGGTGCCATCCATTATAAAATGGAAAAAAAGGGATAAGAGAAAGTCTGTTCAGTCTGTAGAAACATGGTGGTGCAACACGACGGAGTCCATGGAGACAACCTGCTTCCTCTGTAATATAAACAGCTCATTCTAAGGTAATGAAAACACAACAAATTTAATTTTCAAATGATTATACACTAATGAAAACATAATTATGAATATTATATTCCATTTCTGCAATTAAAACCTCCAAAATCTCCTTAAATCTTACACACTGGACCCTTAAAGGGATGAAAATGGTAAATGAGACAGCAGGTATGAAATTAAAACTTGGCACAACAGCAGGTAAGGGAGATGCAGTCAAGTTTTAGTGTTAGCTGTTGTAGTACATATGATGTGAGACATATTTATTAGCCTCTCCTGATTATGATGCTGGTGCTACATTTGGGATTGTGTCTATTAAGGTTTAGAGCCATTTTTTTCAACATTTGACTTCAGAATAATCCTTTTTAATGGTCAACATTCCTCTGCAGCAGTCTGAGTGAGCACATAAGGATTCAATATAAACATACCTCACAAGTTTGAGCACTGATTAGGTTTTCATTCACAATGTACTGACGTAAATGTCAAATGCTTGAAAATGTTTGTGAAAGTAATGTCCAAGTTTCTGTAATTGTGTTACATTTGTTTCCACATTTACTACAGAGCGTCTGAATGTCCAAATGGGTTATATCCGATACCACTGAACAGATTAAAAACATTTTACCTGAATTATTTACATGTATTGATAGAATCATTGGTTAAAAACTTATTAACCCATAAAGACCCAAACAGCCACTGATGACCAAAACAATCTACTGATCTAAACTGTTTAATACCTATAGCTCCACTAATCCTATCAATACAAGTAAATAATTGGTAAAAAAAAAAAAAAAAAAAAATGCAGTTTGTCATCTTTTCATGGTCATCAGATATGACCCATTTGGACGTTCAGAGGCTCTATAGTTACCATGGAAACACTGTCTTCTTCTACAATATTGATTCACCAGTAAAACCCATGGAGTTGGATCAATGCCAGTGGATGGAGACACTTGGTTTATGTTCAATTAATGATATTTTGTTGAAAAAGTCACTTTTTCTTCAGTTTTCTGTTTCTGATGTAATAAAACACAACTTTAATCTGAGCTTTTATGAAACATCTACATGATCAGTATATGAAATATAGGAAAATACACAATTTACACTGAAAAAAACACAAAATACAGAGGACAATATTATAATAAATGGTGATAAATCAATTAAGAAAAATTAAATACATAGAAAACAATTATCTGGGAACTGCCACAGTAGAAGCACTGGGTCTTTATGGGTTAAACACGTTACATCAGTTGATTCTTTCGTTCAGCAGTGGGTTTTTTTTTTTTTTTTTTACATCTGTGGGGATTTAACTAACTTCATTATCCTTGTGCGGGAATTCAGTTCTTTACATTTCACCCCATCCTAATACATTAGAGAGAGTGAGCTGCCAATGAAGGTGGTCTGGGACCAACTCCAGATGTTCATCAGTAGCTTGGTCAAGGGCACTAACAGGAGAATTAACCTACATATACTAACCTTAGCAGAAGTGCTAACCACTTATGTCACTGCACCAGCCAAAGTGATCACAGTGTGTCAGATGACATACAGTTTATTAGGAAGATTTCATTGCCATAATCTAATATTGGGAGGATTGTCATTTTGAGCAGGATGTGCTTGGCAGAGTGGGTGAAGCATGATTTGTTGAGGTACAGAAAACCAATTCTTGAATTGAGCTTGGATAGCTGTGTGTTTACATGCATATCAGAGGGATGTGAGCTGTCTAGACAGATAATAAGGTCAGTCAGTCAGTCAGTCATCTCCTGAATCGCTTTATCCTTGAAAGGGTGTCGGGGGTGCTGAAGCCTATCCCAGCTACCTATGGACAAAGGCGTGGTACACCCTGGACATGTCGCCAGTTCATCACAGGGCTGACATACAGAGACAAACAACCAATCACTCTCACATTCACACCTGTGGGGAATTTTGATTAACCGATTAACCTATCAGTGCATGTCTGGGTGGAGGGAGGAAGCTGGAGAACCTGGAGAGAACCCACGCAGACATGAGGAGAACATGTAACCTCCACATACAAAGGTCCCTGGTGTTGGAATCGAGCCCAGGACCTTCTTGCTGTGAGGTGACAGTGCTATCCACTGCACCACCGTGTCCCCCACCATACTAAGGTAACTGTAGTTATTGACAAGTTGGAGTTCTAATCCATCTAAGGTGCAGATGAGGAGAAGGTACATAACCAGTGGTAAATTCCAGACATGCTGGGCCCCATGAATTTGTCATGTTCACCCCCTCTTAACAACTGCCCAGGCTGCAGGCGCCAGTGTTAATACTGATATGTCAGGACTGTGTGCATAAATGCGGCGTTCATGTTTTTAACTTCATTTCCCGTCACGCACCGGTTTTGTATTCATTTTGTACTATCTTTGGATGTATTTAGTTGATTTGTCTGACTTTATACAGTATGATTTTATAGCTGGTTGTGTATGGCTAACCATTAAGGTTATTATTATTTAGAAGGGGGCAGGAAATATAAGATTTTCTTCATCCTGCTCCTTTTCGAGCATGGGTGTGTACATGTTTGTTTACTTGATGATTATTGAATGTGTACTGATGAAATGCACAACTATGAACGAAATAAATGAAGAAATAAATGAAATGCAGCGTAGTACTGCGCTTCCGGTCAACCGAGCCACGTGATTATAAAGCTATTATATTCCAAAATTAGTAATATCTCCCAAAATATTGGTCCTATCAAGTTGCCGAGATATTTAATGTGGAGTTTTCCTCAATTGTAGGTACCAACTTAGCCAGGGAAAAATGTCTGAATATGTCAGAATCGTGCTGATACACACACATACAAACAAACACATACATGCTCTGAGCCCTTCCAGTATTATGATATATTACACTGGTCAACAACAAATTTATTGTTTCAGTTTTTTGAGCTGATTTAGGATAATTTTGGTGTGCTGAATCCAAAAATCACATTAATTTTGCTCAATCAGGTCAACTTTCTGAACTATGCTACATATTGGATTTTTAACATTTTTTGCTTACATTTATGGGCATTTTCACATATGATACAAAATTCTTTCATATTTCTTGCAATAAATGAGTTCTGAAGATTTTATTTTTGCCAATTTATGATTAATGTTTTTTTTAATATTACAGGTGAATGAAATGGCTTCGACTAGAAGATCTTGCAAAAATAAGCCTGATGTATTCTGCTACATCTGCGGTGAATACACCATTGTACCTAACAGGAATAAAGTCACAAGTTTCATAAAGTGTACTTACCAATCTTATTTTGGTATTAATTATTATATTTTGTGAGAAGATCAAATTTTTCAAAATCAAATTAGCAAAAAAACCTGACCTGATTGAGAAAAACAGATGTCATTTTTGGATTTAGCGGTGCAAAATGGTCCTAATTCAGTTGAAAAAACCTAGACAACTTGCAAAAAACATTTTTTTGTAACCCAGTGTTATGATACTGATATGAAAAAAAGGTTGATTATGTGTGAGGTGACTAAAGAAGTGTTTGGTGAATGGTTTGCATGGAGGGTTTGTATTATAAAAATGTAATTTAAAAAAAGTGTGTTAACAAAGCAAAGGAAGTGGAATCCATTTAATTATTAGTTTGTAAAAAGGGGTGGGAGTCTATAAGTTATAATTCTTCCCACTCCTTTTCAAGCGCTGAAAATTTTGTCTGTGTCGTATTGTTCTTTGTTATCTGATGATTTTATGTGCTCGAAATAAAACTAAACTAAGATGGAAAATGTTGCATTCATTTGTCTTGTTGAGTGCATTAAAAATGAGAACATTTCTAACAATACACTAGTTCTTGTGTTTCAAATGCAACATGCTGATATTTGGACATTAGTGTTAAATAGATTTATCTGAATAGAAACCGCACACAGACACAAGAACTGTGGTTATAAATTCAGTGACAAATGAAGTGTGTGTACCATCTACATTTGTAATTGTCTTTCACAGATTGTAACTTTTAGTCGCAGACAAATACTAACACACACATACACACACACACACACACACACACACAACCCTATTTATCATTTTAATGAAGTAGAGAGTCAGAGGGTTTATCTTTCTGTTGCAGTGTTAACATTACTACATTCACACAGATGACCAAAACACACATACTTATCACACACGAATACTCACAATTTATCTCCTTAAGTGTAGCATGACTAATATTTATTGATGATGTCATTATAGGAAGAGATAGAGGAGGGAGATCAGGGGGAAAAAATTGCTGTGTAAGTGAAGCACATACGCATTCTGTGCATCACATATTCCGGTTGATTATGTGAATGGTTAAATGGCGGGATAATTCATTAAATTACAGCTGCATAAAGCTCAATAGTAACAGTAAAAATAGTTGTCTAGCAGCATGTAACATATTTGAAAGCTTCTACATCATGCTGACTTTTCTCGGTTGCATGAAAAATTAAACTACAAGACTAAATACGAGGTTACAGTAAATCATTTGAAATGATCCTTTTGCTGTGCAGGGTTGGTTGAGTGGTTTAGCGTGTTCTGTTTTTAGGCAGGTCGAAGCATGAGTCAGCAAAATGCTAAATAGTCCGATTGATTTATACGACTGCATCTTTATAGAGTTATTATTCTCCTGTGCTAGACCAGGCTAAACTCTATTCTCTTTTGCTTTGCTTGGAGAGTTTCCAACCTTGTTGACTTTGATTTATGATCATCTAAATATTCGCTATCTATAAAAGAGTAACACACATGGATGATAGCTCATACGTGTCCATTTACGGGAGGTATATACACACACACACACACACACACACACACACCACACTACACACACAGACGTGTTGGCAAGTCGAAAATCAAGCTAAAAAGCATGCCTGCACACAAGGACAGACATGCACATATGCCATCAATCTCTTTGTGCTCCCTCTGTAGGTGTAGATTTATGACTTTGTTTAAACTCTCTATTAGAAAGCTATTTTATCTAAACACACACATACACACACACCACCTTGGTCTTTGAATAACTGTGTATTTGTATTACACCGACTAACAAGCCGATATTAGTTTAAGATAGGAGAAAATATTGATGAGAACTGGGATGAATGAAAAATATAATAACTGGACAATGGATGATTGAATCTGTCGATCAAACTTCTCATTGTTTTACTGCAGAGGAGCACTGTGGGTAAAAAAAAAAAAAAAAAAAACAATACGCTGACAGCAAATGGAGGTGAACTCACAAAGTGCACACCTCCACTAATAAAGTCCACTCTTCATCTTGAACCACATTATTATTAAAGCAAATAACCTCAAATAATGACCTATAGTATGTTTTCTTCATTTTCGCTGGCACTGGTTAGTTTAACTGACTGTTACCATGGTAACAAAGGTATTCTCCATGCTATACATTACCCTGGGGCACTCTAATATTAAAGAAATTGGAAAACAATCCCAATTTCTGGCCCCTTTTTTTATGGTTCGACTCCAAATCTGCCTCACGCTAAGTTTTGGCGGAGTTATTTTTATGCGATCCTGCTGACACAAAAAGACAGGAGCGATCACATGACCACCTCAACAGGGGTAATTAGTCAAATTCACAGACCTGAAACTTGCATAAGCATCAGAAAAGTTGGGTCCAGAGCAGTGGAGGAAATGTTCTTCATTACTCAGCTGTCCTCGGGGTGCACCCTTTTGTTGTCACTGAAGCTTTAATCAGTTAAATGTTCATCTCATCCAACTACAGCTACTTTGATGTTTTATCACCTCTTTCGGTTCGAGAGAAGTTCAAGTTTTGATATTTTTGCATGAGGTATTTATTAAAGTGTGTGTGCTTGTTGTGGTCTGCATTAAAGTGAGTGAGTTTGTTTACTTCGGTATTAAAACACATCTGCACCACCTGTACAATAGA